>NC_059212.1:57935594-58293189 GCF_020615455.1 Coregonus clupeaformis
TTACAAGGGAGCCAATCGCTCCAGCACCAATTTTAGAGGAAAAGACTGTCATTAGGGTTAGGATGGGTGGTACAGCTCATCTTCTTTGTAGATGTGAGAGAAGGAATGTGTAGAGGTGAGATTCCTCTCATATGGAGAGATAATTATGGAGAAGAAGTGTTGTTATGAGGATAAGAAGTAGAAGCTGTTTCACCTAGTGAAAGGAAGTATATTTTGTAAAATGATATGAAGTGGAAGAGGGTTATGAGTGATTGCTAACTTATTTTGAGTAATGTTAGAGAGAGAATACTATCATGGAGGTACAGGATGAGTTGTTTGATTTTAATGGAAGACAAGAAGATATATCTGATCAATACTGTTCGTTAGGGAAGAGAGAAACTAAATGGAAGGCATATGGATTTAATTCTTCTGTTTGGAAATTAAAGATGGATGGGCAGGTAGGAATATTTAGTTCAAGGAGTTACCTCATTCTGTAAGATCAGTGAGGAATCTTGATGGTAAATGTCTGTTGAGAATTCTAGTACTAGGAACATGGGGTTGAATCTTAGAGAAGGTAGCTAAACCTCTATCAAGTATGTGTCAATCTTATGCTTTATAATGGCTGTTGTATCAGCAACAATCATTAAGAGAGAAAATAATGTAGTTGTGGAAGCATTTGTTTAGGCCTAGGTTTAAGTGTTATTGGTTAAGTGAATTAACCTATGTGAATTTGTTAGATAGGAAGGAAAATCAGTTAACAGCGCTTCATGAAGCATTGGAGGTGAAACCAGTGAGGGCTAAAAGCTGTTTTTGTTTAAATAAAACATACGATGGAAAGGGGATGTTTAGGGGAGTAGCAGATGGTGATGATTGTATGATGACTTTGGGGTAAGCATGAACATAAGGTTAGTAATGAGAAATATTATGTAACTTTTGATGTTCCAGTTAGTAAGAAGAGAAGGACTTTGATGGAGAGAGAAGCTTTTGCATGGTAATGTGACTATTGGGAATTTTAGAGAAACATCTGGGGTTTGTGGTGAGAGAATATATTCTTACCCTATGGATGGAAAGGATGTTGTTACATGTTGAAGTTGAAGCTTCCATATGAGGTTTTAAAAATTAAAAGAGGGGAAGCACAGGCAACGAGATAAATCTGATTCTGAAAGAGAGAAATTTCATAGTCTGGGGAGCCTACCATTGGAGGATAAGTCTAGGAGAGAAGTGGGAATTTTTCAATGGTATGGTGTAAAATTTGGGAAGATAACATAGATAATATTACCTATAATTTGAAGGGTTTTGAAAATGAAACGATAAGAGGGTTTAACCTTCTGTCAAGTCTCAAAGGAGTATTGATGGATAGATATCAATTTTGAATTTTTCAAATGTTTTTAAATATTATGGTGATTTTAGTATTTTGTGATGAATCAAAGGGGGGAAATGGTATGTGATTCATTTTATATATCATTTTTATATTTTTAGTTGATATTGATGTTTTAATTTGAATGTGTTGTTTTGCAAAATATACTGTTTGGTCTTTTATTTTCTTCCAGAAGCATATGGGGGAATGTGTAGAGGGGACAATATGAAGGGACTGGAGGAAGTGGAACAAGGAAGGTGTGGAAAGGTTCAGATTCCATCATCGAAGTTGAATTGGAAGTCGACACTGCTGAGGAGATGAAGTGTAGTGGACTACATTCCAGTGTCTGCAATGATATATAGACATATTTGCATGTGTAATACATATTTTGTGTCATATTCTTTCTGTATTAATTTTTGAAGAATGATATTTGCTGTTATTGGGTACATGTGGGGATCTCAGATGTTTTTGTTTATTTCGTGGATGCTTAGGGATATTGGGTCTAGGCAGGGATAGAGAGAATCCACAGGAGGGTCCGATGGGTTGACCAGCCTGAATGTGGACAGATTTGATTGTATTTTGTTTACTGAGGCGTTCATGTGTATTCAAATTGCATCATAGTTTCAAATGCATTGATAAAGATTTATGAATTGATCTGGAGTACTTAGGTGGTTGCCTGGGGCAGAGGGGCCGTGAGAGAATTTTACTGTCTTGATTGATGGAGGGATATTTGGAAAGAAAGCTGCCAGACAGGTTTTTCGCTCTCACACTCCATAAAGATTTGTTCATATTTCATAGAAATGTATTCACACTCCATAAAGATTTGTTCATATTTCATAGAAATTTATTCACACTCCATAGAGATTTGTTCATATTTCATAGAAATGTATTTACACTCCATAGAAAAAGGTGTTTACTCTCCATAAAATTTGGTTTATTGTTAAAAGATACTCAATGAGAAATTGTTATTTGTCATAATCCTATTTTTTTTGTTTTCGAGACTTAATGCGTCTCGAAGGGGGGAAATATGTGGTATCTGAGGAATTTATGACTTTGCTAATGGTTTCAAATGGTTTTAGAGGATGTTGACTCAGCTTAAAGGGAGCATCTGGGGAGTAGTTCTATAGGGGCACCCTAAAGCCGAGGAAGTCTGTTAGGTGGACTCCTGGGATTGGTCTGTAGGGAAAACACCCATATTATGTTACATAGGGCATAGGATATAAATACCACGGTTAAAACAAAGGAGGACAGAACAACATATTACAGATTGGGGTCGTTGTTCTCCAGATATTCTGCAGATATCTGTAAATTGACGCTGGAACTCTTGATATAAATAAACCTTTATAATCAAAGTACAGTGTCAGCGGAATTCTTGTTCTCACAGCATCTCAGCATAGTTTTCTCGACACCACACTGGAAAAAAAATTCTCAATTTGTCTGTCATAGTTGACGTATACCTATGATGAAAATTACAGGCCTCTCATCTTTTTAAGTGGGAGAACTTGCACAATTGGTGGCTGACTAAATACTTTTTTCCCCCACTATATATATGTATATATATATATATATATATATATATATATATACATACATACATACATATCCTTTTTTAAATTATATTTCCCACCCCTTCCCTAATTGGAGTAAACTAGTGAACAATAATGCTTAGGCCTCTACTTCCAGCTTATACATACTATATACATTTTATGGACACAGTCAAATTTTACAATAATTTTATTTTGTTTGTTTTTACTCCTGAACTTCCTCCGATCATTTTCATGATGTCCATCTGGTTTGCTTCTATATGCCATATTTTTCTAACTGTGCTCTTTCACAAAAGCTCTCAACCTATAACCTATATACTTATTATGGACACAGTATGCTTTACATTAGTTATCTTGTTGTTGTTATTAGTCCCATCCTTCAGCTCCATTCAACACCTCCCATCTATCTCTTAGCTACAAGCTTGGCACACCTGTATTTGGGGAGTTTCTCCCATTCTTCTCTGAAGATCCTCTCAAGCTCTGTCAGGTTGGATGGGGAGTGTCACTGCACAGCTATTTTCAGCTGTCTCCAGAGATGTTCGATCGGGTTCAAGTCTGGGCTCTGGCTGGGCCACACAAGGACATTCAGAGACTTGTCCCGAAGCCACTCCTGCGTTGTCTTGGATGTTTTCTTAGGATCGTTGTCCCGTTGGAAGGTGAACCTTTTCCCCAGTCTGAGGTCCTGAGCACTCTGGAGTAGGTTTTCATCAAGGATCTCTCTGTACTTTGCTCCGTTCATCTTTCCCTTGATCATGACTAGTCTCCCAGTCCCTGATGCTGAAAATCATCCCCACAGCATGATGCTGCCACCACCATGCTTCACCGTAGGGATGGTGCCAGGTTTCCTGCAGACGTGACGCTTGGCATTAAGGCCAAAGACTTCAATCTTGGTTTCATCAGACCAGTGAATCTTTCTCATGGTCTGAGTCCTTTAGGTGCCTTTTGGAAAATTCCAAGTGGGCTGTCATGTGCCGTCTGGCCACTCTACCATAAATGCCTGATTGGTGGAGTGCTGCAGAGATGGTTGTCCTTCTGGAAGGTTCTCCCATCTCCACAGAGGAACTCTGGAGCTCTGTCAGAGTGACAATCGGGTTCTTGGTCACCTCCCTGACCAAGTCCGTTCTTCCACGATTGCTCAGTTTGGCCTGGCGGCCAGCTCTAGGAATAGTCTTGGTGGTTCCAAACTTCTTGTGTTCTTGGGGACCTTCAATGCTGCAGACATTTTTTGGTACCCTTCCCCAGATCTGTGCCTCGACACAATCCTGTCTCGGAGCTCTACAGACAATTCCTTGGACCTCATGGCTTGGTTTTTGCTCTGACATGCACTGTCAACTGTGGTGCCTTATAAAGACAGGTGTGTGCCTTTCCAAATCATGTCCAATCAATTGAATTTACCACAGGTGGACTCCAATCAAGTTGTAGAAACATCTCAAGGATGATCAATGGAAACAGGATGCACCTGAGCTCTAAAAGGACAACAATATCTGCAGCACTCCACCAATCAGGCCTTTATGGTAGAGTGGCCAGACGGAAGCCACTCCTCAGTAAAAGGCACATGACAGCCCACTTGGAGTTTGCCAAAAGGCACCTAAAGGACTCTCAGACCATGAGAAACAAGGTTCACCTTCCAACAGGACAACAACCCAAAGCCAAGCTTGTAGCGTCATACCCAAGAAGACTCGAGGCTGTAATCGCTGCCAAAGGTGCTTCAACAAAGTACTGAGTAAAGAGTCTGAATACTTATGTAAATGTGATATTTCAGTTATTTATTCTGAATAAATTTGCAGACATTTCTAAAAACCTGTTTTTGCTTTGTCATTATGGGGTATTGTGTGTAGATTGACGATGGGAAAAAAAAAACAATTTAATCAGTTTTAGAATAAGGCTGTAACGTGACAAAATGTGGAAAAAGTCAAGGGGTCTGAATTCTTTCCGAATGCACTGTACATTACATGACAGTGTACAGAACATTTATAGACAAGAACAACACAAGACAATATTAAATTAAAAATAAGAGTCATATTGTCAAGACAACAAAAATACTTCTTACTCATATATAGATATTCATATTATTATGTACAGCACAGTTAAATTAGACGTTAATTAAGAAAAGAGGCACTGTGACACTATGTTTAATTTGTTTCTGTTTTTTAAAGCTTTTTGCCTGAGTAATCTGTGGTCCAATATTACATGGCTCTATACATAACTGAGCGACGCATTAAATACGTTTTTGGTTTGAGTACTGTAGGCCTAAAGAAACCCATATTGGTGTGTCTGGTGTGGTATGTACAGCGCCTTCAGAAAGTATTCATACCCCTTCTTATTCCACATTTTGTTGTGTTACACACTGAATTCAACATTGATTATTCTTTTTTTTATCTCACCCATCTACACACAATACCCCATAATTACATAGTGAAAGCATGTTTTTAGAAATGTTTGAAAATGTATTGAAAATTAAATACAAAAATATCTAATTTACATAAGTATTCACACCCCTGAGTGAACACTTTAAACCAAAGCTGTAACTCGACCACTCAGGAACATTCACTGTCTTCTTGGTAAGTAACTCTAGTGTAGATTTCGCCTTGTGTTTTAGGTCCTGCTGAAAGTTGAAATCCTCTCCCAGTGTCCGGTGGAGAGCAAACTGAACCAGGTTTTCCTCTAGGATTTTGCCTGTGCTTAGCTCTATTCCGTTTCTTTTTTTTATCCTGAAACACTCCCAAGTCCTTAACGATTACAAGCATACCCATAACAGGGTGCAGCCACCACTATGCTTGAAAATATGAAGGGTGGTACTCAGTAACGTGTTGTATTGGATTTGCCCCAAAC
Source organism: Coregonus clupeaformis (assembly GCF_020615455.1). Taxonomy (NCBI): domain Eukaryota; kingdom Metazoa; phylum Chordata; class Actinopteri; order Salmoniformes; family Salmonidae; genus Coregonus; species Coregonus clupeaformis. The sequence continues at coordinate 57,941,307 of NC_059212.1, forward strand.
ATAACACTTTGTATTCAAAACAGAAAGTGAATTGCTTTGCCACATTTTTTGCAGTATTACTTTAGTGCCTTGTTGCAAACAGGATGCATGTTTTGAGAATATTTTTATTCTGTACAGGCTTCCTTCTTTTCACTCTGTCTATTAGGTTAGTATTGTGGATTAACTACAATGTTGTTGATCCATCCTCAGTTTTCTCCTATCACAGCCATTAAACTCGGTAACTGTTTTAAATTCACCATTGATCTCATGCTGAAATCCCTGAGCAGTTTCCTTCCTCTTCGGCAACTGAGTTAGGAAGGAACGCCTGTATCTTTGTAGTGACTGGGTGTACTGATGGACCATCCAAAGTATAATTAATAACTTCACCATGTTCAAAGGGATATTCAGTGTCTGATTTAAAATATATATATATAATCCATCTACCAATAGGTGGCCTTCTTTGCAAGGCATTGCAAAACCTCCCTGGTCTTTGTGGTTAAATTTGTGTTTGAAATTCACTGCTCGACTGAGGGACCTTATAGATAATTGTATGTGTGGGGTACAGAGATGAGGTAGTCATTCAAAAATCATGTTAAACACTATTATTGCACACAGAGTAAGTCCATGAAACTTATGTGACTTGTTAAGCAAATGTCTACTCCTGAACTTATTTAGGCTTGCCATAACAAAGGGGTTGAATACTTATTGACTCAAGATATTTCAGCTTTACATTTTTAATTAATTTCTAAAAATTTCGAAAAACATGCTGCAGACATTTTTTGGTACCCTTCCCCAGATCTGTGCCTCGACACAATCCTGTCTCGGAGCTCTAAAGACAATTCATTGGACCTCACGGCTTGGTTTTTGCTCTGACATGCACTGTCAACTGTGGTGCCTTATATAGACAGGTGTGTGCCTTTCCAAATCATGTCCAATCAATTGAATTTACCACAGGTGGACTCCAATCAAGTTGTAGAAACATCTCAAGGATGATCAATGGAAACAGGATGCACCTGAGCTCTAAAAGGACAACAATATCTGCAGCACTCCACCAATCAGGCCTTTATGGTAGAGTGGCCAGACGGAAGCCACTCCTCAGTAAAAGGCACATGACAGCCCACTTGGAGTTTGCCAAAAGGCACCTAAAGGACTCTCAGACCATGAGAAACAAGGTTCACCTTCCAACAGGACAACAACCCAAAGCCAAGCTTGTAGCGTCATACCCAAGAAGACTCGAGGCTGTAATCGCTGCCAAAGGTGCTTCAACAAAGTACTGAGTAAAAAGAGTCTGAATACTTATGTAAATGTGATATTTCAGTTATTTATTTTGAATAAATTTGCAGACATTTCTAAAAACCTGTTTTTGCTTTGTCATTATGGGGTATTGTGTGTAGATTGATGATGGAAAAAAAACAATTTAATCAGTTTTAGAATAAGGCTGTAACGTGACAAAATGTGGAAAAAGTCAAGGGGTCTGAATTCTTTCCGAATGCACTGTACATTACATGACAGTGTACCGAACATTTATAGACAAGAACAACACAAGACAATATTAGATTAAATTAAAAATAAGAGTCATATTGTCAAGACAACAAAAATACTTCTTACATTATTCCACTTGGACGTTATGGGGTATTGGGTGTAGGCCAGTGACAAAAAAAATTAATTTTAAAATTCCATTTTAAATGTAGACTGCAACACACATTCTTTTGGAAAAAGTCAAGGGGTGTGAATACTTTCTGAAGGCACTTCTTTGGGTTGCCCACACATTTTTTTTGCTGGTCCTAGATTTTTTTGTGCTCTTGCCAACTGACAGTTCCGTAAGGACAATTCCCTAAGGTAAACAGAAACAGACTGGCACGAGGCTACAAAAAAATTATCCTACCTGTCTCTTTCTGTTTGGCTGATGAGGATATTGGTAAATCATTGGCTGGGCTGACTTGAAGGATTTGGATAAAAGGGCAGGGGATAAGCAATTTCTTCCTTTTTCCATCGTGCAAGATTGCCTCTGACAATCTCATCCTTAAAAATAGTGTGATTAGTTTGCTAAAGGCTCTTAATCATTTACCAACTTAATTTATCCGTTTTATTTCGAAAATGCCTCTGAAATTCGAACTTGGTCCTGGCCGGATGATTGGGGGTTCTAACCCCTGTTTTATTATTGCAGAAATTGGACAGAACCACCAGGGAGATATCGAAATAGCCAAGAAAATGATCAAGATGGCTAAGGTACTGGAAGCTAAATGAAGAGACATTCTTAAGAGTTTTCCTGGACACATTAAGCCTAGTTTTGGACAAAAAGCATGCTCAATGCAAAATTGAACCTTCATTTAAAGTGTTTAAAAAAAATGTTTTATCCAGGGCTAGGCTTAATATGTGTCAGGGAAACTGCCCCTTAATGTGGCTTAAGCTTCAGTTTAATATAACAGGTTGGGCGACATCAGATAGAAAGGCACCCACATACATGTATGAGTGTGGGGCAACTTAGCCATCCTGCATCCCTCCCATCTAAACCTTCCTTTAATAACCTCAAATCAAAAGGTAGTGTAGAAATGGTAGGACTGAGGGGAATGGTATTTTCTACTGTGATCCTGATACTGTATTGCTGCTGTGCATGGATTTGCATAAATGTAAGTAGGGTGTGTGTGGTGTGTGTGTGTGTGTGTGTGTGTGTGTGTGTGTGTGTGTGTGTGTGTGTGTGTGTGTGTGTGTGTGTGTGTGTGTGTGTGTGTGTGTGTTTGACACTATTACTCATGTTGGCATCAATTTACAGGACTGCGGGGCAGACTGCGCCAAATTTCAGAAGAGTGAGCTTGAGTATAAGTTCAACAAGCGTGCTCTGGAGCGTCCGTACAACTCCAAACATTCCTGGGGAAAGACATACGGTGACCACAAGCGTCATCTGGAGTTCAGTCATGAACAATATAGAGAGCTCCAGAAATATGCAAAGGAGGTTGGAATCTTCTTCACCGCTTCTGGAATGGACGAGGTAAAAGTTTATTCCATGATAAACGTCTATTGAATTAGTCTGCTGTGACTGTGTTGATATTACGGATTTCAAGCAAAACATGCATGACTATCTCAACTGCTTTGCATCGCTTGTTAGATGGCTGTGGAGTTCCTGGATGACCTTGATGTGCCCTTCTTCAAAGTTGCCTCATGCGATGCCAACAATTTCCCCTGTCTGGAACTGACTGCAAAAAAAGGTAATTGATTCAAGTTAACACTGTGTTATATATGTACTACATCTTTTCCACCTGTTACTGTGGTAAAAGTAAAATGTTTCCAATTAAAATATATATATACCCTGAATGTGCAGTCAAAATGTGTAATATGCGGCATTTCAGTAAAGTCAGTTACTGGAGAAATTACAACTTTGTTTTACCTCAGGACGGCCTATGGTGATATCCAGTGGGATGCAGTCGATTGCGACAATGAGACGTGTCTATCAGACGGTCAAGGAGCACAATCAGAACTTCACCATCCTACAGTGCACCAGTGCCTACCCATTGGACCCTGAGGATGTCAACCTACGTGTCATAGCAGTATGACTTCCCCCATTGGTTTGTTATGATAAGGAAGGAGTTGTGTCAGGTAGAATCAGCAAGTTACCCCAGAGTAATATCAAAGAGGGAGAGATGCAACTACTTCAGGAATATTGTGAACTTGACAGATTTTTTTTCTGCCCACCACTGAAGGAAATGATTTGATCCATGGCATTTCTCTCTCCCTTTTACTGACATAGGAATACCAGAAGGAATTCCCTGATATTCCCATTGGATATTCCGGCCATGAGAGGGGAATCAGCATCACCGTGGCAGCAGTGGCGATGGGAGCAAAGGTCGTGGAGCGTCACGTGACCCTGGACAAGAGCTGGAAGGGCAACGACCACGAAGCGTCGCTGGAGCCTTCTGAGCTGACAGAGCTGGTCAGAGCCATCCGCCTTGTGGAGCGGGCCCAAGGCACGGGTATCAAACAGATGCTACCCTGTGAGAAAGCCTGCCATGACAAGGTGAGTTGGCCTCGGGAGGTTTATGACAAACATAATGGGCCTACCTTTTAAATTAAAATTAATATGACATCATTATAATTTTGGGAGACAGTTATTATTACGAATGTCAACTGAAAAAATATAGATTTAGTATATTATTGACATATGTTGTATATTTTGTATATTGACAGCAACTGTCTAGTCCCTTACATCAAGTATTCTCTTTAGCCATTTTCAGCTTGTACTTTATAGCCAACAACAGCACATAGGAGGAAATCTCTATATAATTTTTTCTTCCAGCTGGGGAAGTCAGTGGTGGCCAAAGTGGCGATCCCTAAAGGCACGGTGCTGAGTATGGATATGCTGGGGGTGAAGGTGGGCGAGCCGAAGGGCGTCTCTCCTGAAGACATGGGTCAGCTGGTGGGCAAGGCCGTCACAGAGGACGTGGAGGAGGATGGGAGCATCACTCCACATATGGTGGACGGCTACAACAACAATGGCTGAGTCGACCACGTGTGTGTTCAGCAGGACACAACGTTGTGGAAAGTTCAGATAGAAAGATGTTATGTAAAACAAAAATGTTAACATGCTGACTAGACCGGTGATATGAAACGGATGGTACAGTATGTCAGGACTGGTGGTCTGTTTACATTTCTACCATTGTAGCAAGATGGAGTAGGCCTACATCTCCATCTAGTGGTCGCGTCGGGGACAACAGTTGTTGTCAACTGTAGCATTGTAGCTAAACCTAACCTTAACCTCAGTCTCCTAACCTGCTGTGTTAGTTATCTTAACCTGCCACGTTAATTCACCTAACCTGCCACGTTAATTATTCTAACCTGCTATGGAAACATACCATCAGTCCCGACATACCATCAGTATCACCACAAGCATTGCAAAATACATTTACATGTTATTAAATAATTTCATTCAAACTGCTCACACACATCAACGGGTTTCTGGTCTGCAAATGCCAGGCGATAAAATAGAACGTGGTTCTATTTCAGACGCTAGACGCGCTGCAAGTCCCGCCTCTCCTATCTACTCATTGTTTTTCACAAGCATACTAACCCACGGGGGTGATTGAAAGATGAACGAGGAGAGAATAATCAAAGAAAACAAACTAAAAACGTTTATCTGTGGATTAATTGTCAGAGTAGAGAACACACGATTTTGTATGACTCAAAATTGGTAAAAATTCTGGGGGGAAAAGGACCATACATTTCAGATAAAAGAACAGCCCAATGTTTATGTGTCTCCCAGGACAAATTAGCTAGCTAAAATGTCCATGAATGATTCATGTGTGTCTCGACCTGTCCCCAAATTAATATAGTTGGTTCACAGTTTTTGGCAGAGTGGAAGAGGAAGAGGCCCAACTCGGCGGAAAACTTTCGAAATTCTTAAATTGCTACGAGTGTACTAATATAAGTAGGACACGTGACATCCCGGCAACTTTGAGAAAAAACACTTTATATCGGAGTTGTCTCGAGATGGCTATGCGTATTCATGAAATGGGGCTAGTAGCATTGCATCTCGCCATTGAATACAGGCGGTTGATGTCAACAACCCTCATCGAATACTCAAAAAATAATTACAATAATGACATTTATCCACCAATCCAAAGAAAGGATAGGCGGGAGCTAGACAGCCCGCAATGCCGCTTTGTGGACAACGACTCCCATTGTTATGGTGGAGAGACATGTATCTTGTCAGTATATCCATAATCTTTGGTTTTGGTCATTTAACCTGCGTGTCATGAACGCGTCTGGTGGGGATAGACAAAATCAACATGTGCACGGTGGCCGCGAAGGGCAGGTTTGGTGAAGTTGTAACATGCTGACAACACCGGCAACGCGCGTGCATCCGCGTGCCCCATCGCGCACATGTTGATTTTGTCCATCCACACCAGATACGATCATGACAAGAAGGTTAAAATATCAAAACCAACTGTGAACCAACTATATTAATTTGGGGACAGGTCAAAACACACATGAAACATTCATGGACATTTTGCTGTAGCTAGTTAGCTTGTCCTGTATGAAAAAAAAATTTATGCACTCACTAACTGTAAGTCGCTCTGGATAAGAGCGTCTGCTAAATGACTAAAATGTCCTGGGAGATAAACATACGGGTGTTATTTTACCTGACATGCACATGGTTTTAGCTGCTTCTTTGTATAATTTTTACCTGAAGTCATAGAAAATTGTATGTTTCTCTACTCCGAGAAAAATCCACTGATTAAAAGGGAAACCTAGTTAGTTATCTTTAATTATAAACTGGGTTGTTCAAGCCCTGAATGCTGATTGGCTGACAACTGTAGTATATCAGACTGTACACCACGGGTATGACAAAACATGTATTTTTATTGTTCTAATTACATTGGTAACCAGTTTATAATAGCAATAAGGCACCATTGGGGGTTTGTTGTCACGGTTTACTAAGCCAGAACCCAGAAGCAGACCAGGACAAGGTACGTTGAGACAAAGATGAGTGTTTATTTAATAGATTCCCGAGTGAGGTTGAATAATCCAGGGAACAGCGCGGGTGGCGTGGATGGGTTGTTGAGGGTGCAGTGGTTGGTCCGGTAATGGCTCGGCAGCCGCCGACCATCAGGCAGAGGTTGGGAGAAGGTTCCGGGTGAGAGACTGTAGATAGAAACAAACGGAGGTAAGTACACGGCAAGCCAACAAGGTGCAAAACAACAAAACTAACACTAGTAGCTCAGAGGCTGATACGCTGACAAACATACTGTTCATGGCTAACGATCCGGCAGGAACTGGATGTTAGGCCAGAGCCTAAGAAGGGTGATGATCAGGACCAGGTGTGCAGATTGCTGATGGGATGCAGGTGCGGAAATCAAGAGCGCTCCCCGGAGCGTTCCCGAACCCTCGGGAAACTGGAGATCACGAACAGAAACACTAGTCACCAGACAGGACCCGACTCAGACTGCCGGGATCGTTACAGTACCCCCCCTCCGACGAACGCCACCGGGCGGACTCCCGGAGCGCCAGGATGGAGGCGGTAGAAGTCACTGATGAGGTCCGCATCTAGGACCTGTCGCCGCGGAATCCAACTCCTCTCTTCAGGGCCATACCCCTCCCAGTCCACGAGATACTGGAAACCCCGGCCCCGCCGTCTGGAATCCATGATGCGACGCACCGTGTAGGCAGGACCACCTCCGATCATCCGAGGAGGAGGAGGAGGAGGCGGAGGAGGCAACAGAGGACTGAGGAAGACAGGCTTGAGGCAGGAGACATGAAAGGTGGGATGGACTCTGAGCGTCCTCGGTAGTTTGAGTCGAACTGCCACTGGATTGATCACCTTCTCCACCACAAACGGACCAATGAACTTCGGTAACAACTTCCTAGACTCAGTCCGTAACGGAAGATCCCGTGTGGCCAACCAAACCCTATCTCCGATGGTATAGGTGGGAGCGGGGATCCGGCGACGATTCGCCTGGAGCTGATACCGGTCCGAACCTCTAAGGAGTACCTTTCTGGCCCGATGCCAGGTCCGGTGGCAACGACCGAATATGGGCCTGAACAGAAGGCACTGAGAGCTCCTTCTCCTGAGAAGGGAACAGGGGAGGTTGGTAGCCATACAGGCACTGGAAGGGAGACATCCCAGTGGCAGATGTAGGGAGAGTATTGTGGGCATACTCAACCCAAGGCAACTGAGAGACCCAGGAGGTGGGGTTGGAAGAGACCAGACAGCGTAGCGTGGATTCCATCTTCTGGTTGGCTCTCTCCGCCTGACCATTGGATTGGGGGTGAAAACCAGATGTGAGACTGACTGTAGCTCCAATGGCCAAACAGAAGGACTTCCAGACAGCAGAGGTAAACTGAGGGCCACGGTCGGAAACGATATCACTGGGCAAACCGTGGACCCTGAAAACCTCCCTAACCAGGATCTCGGACGTCTCCGAGGCAGAGGGAAGCTTGGCAATTGGCACAAAGTGGGCGAACTTGCTGAATCTGTCCACGATAGTCAGAACGACCGTGTTCCCCTCAGAAGCGGGCAACCCAGTGACGAAGTCCAGGGCCAGATGCGACCATGGTCGCCGGGGAATAGGAAGGGGGTGAAGTAGTCCAGAGCTGGGCCGATTGGTACTCTTATTCTGCGCACACACTGGACAGGCAGCAACAAAACCCCGAGTATCCTCGGCCATGGCAGGCCACCAAAAACGTCTGCGAAGAAACGCCATTGTCCGAGCCACGCCAGGGTGACAAGCCATCTTGCTGGCGTGGGACCATTTGAGGACAGCAGGACGAACCGACTCAGGCACAAACAACCGACCGGGTGGACCGTTACCGGGACCGGGCTGAGTCCGAAGGGCCGCCAGCACCTCCTCCTCAATCTTCCACATAACTGCTCCCACGACGCAGTTCCGGGGAGAATAGTCTCGGTCTTGGACCCACTCTCCTCCGTCTTGGAGAACATCCGGGACAAGGCGTCCGCCTTGCCGTTCTTAGATCCAGGTCGGAACGTCAGGGAAAACTTGAATCGTCCGAAAAACAACGCCCACCTGGCCTGACGGGAGTTGAGACGTTTAGCCGATTGCACGTAAGCAAGATTCTTGTGGTCAGTCCAGACAGTAAACGGTTGCTCCGCCCCCTCCAACCAGTGGCGCCACTCCTCCAAGGCAAGTTTCACCGCGAGAAGCTCCCGGTTACCCACATCGTAATTCCTCTCCGCAGGCGAAAGGCGACGAGAGTAGTAGGCGCAGGGATGGAGTTTACTGTCCGTGGAGCATCGCTGCGACAGGATGGCGCCAACTCCCACATCAGACGCGTCCCACTTCAACGACGAACTGACGGGCCGTGTCCGGTTGAGAGAGAATCGGTGCGTTGGTGAATCGCCTCTTCAAATCCAGAAACGCTCGATCCGCCTCCGGATTCCACTTGAAGGTCCTGATACTGGAAGTCAAGGCAGTTAACGGAGCGGCCACACGGCTGTAATCCCGGATGAATCTGCGGTAGAAATTCGCAAACCCCAAAAATCTCTGGAGCTGCAATCTCGTACCGGGCTGGGCCCATTCCAGAACCGCTCTAACCTTCTCCTGGTCCATCCTAATCTCTCCCCTGGAGATGATGTACCCGAGAAAGGATGTCGTGTGGGCGTGAAACTCGCACTTCTCGGCCTTCACGAACAGGCGATTCTCCAACAATCGCTGCAGAACCTGCCGGACATGCTGGACGTGGTCGGAAGGTTCCTTCGAGAAGATCAGAATGTCATCCAGGTAAACAAACACAAAGAGACCGATCATATCTCTCAGGACGTCGTTCACCATACTCTGGAATACCGCTGGAGCATTGGTCAGTCCAAACGGCATCACCTGATACTCGAGTGACCCATCGGTGTATTGAAACCCGTCAACCACTCGTCCCCCTCTCTGATCCGGACCATGTGATACGCATTGCGTAGGTCTAGCTTGGTGAATACCGTAGCACCCTGTAAGGAGTCGAAGGCAGAACTCATCAAGGGCAGGGGATACTTGTTCTTGACCGTGATGGCATTCAACCCCCGATAATCAATACACGGTCGAAGAGAGCCATCCTTCTTACCCACAAAGAAGAATCCTGCCCCCAGGGGTGATGACGAGGGACGAACGAGACCAGCCGCTAGGGACTCCTTGATGTAGGTCTCCAACGCCTCACGTTCAGGTCGGGAGATACTGTATAACCTTCCCTTGGGGTAGACAGCTCCCGGGAACAGGTTGATGGCACAATCATATGGTCGGTGGGGAGGGAGTGACAGAGCCTTCTGCTTACTGAAAACTTCCCCCAAATCGTGATATGTCTCGGGAACCAGGGACAAATCTGGGGGTTTAGCCTCAATCACCTGACTGGGAACCGAGTGGGGGCAGGCAGTCTTGAGACAGTTAGCATGACAATCAAGGCTCCAACTCGTTACCTTGCCCGTCACCCAATCGAACGTGGGATTGTGTTCCTTCAGCCAGGGGTATCCAAGGACCAGAGGAACATGGGAAGACGGCAGAATGAAGAATGAAATCATCTCAGAATGATTCCCGACAACCGCATCTTAACCGGTTCAGTCCTCATCGTGATACGTGCCAGACTACTGCCGTTCAGAGTGGTCGCTTCAATGGCTTCCGGCAATTGCTCCTTGGAAAGCCCCAGCTGTTCCACCAACTCGGCATCAAGAAAGCTTCCATCGGCACCTGAATCGATAAAAGCGTTAATCGCTAAGCTTTGATTCCTGTTCACAAGGGTAGCCGGGAAACGGGGTCTGACAGAGGTACTGAGAGGTTGAAACTGGCTCGCTAAAAGTCCTCCCAACTTTAGCGAGCCGGGCAGTTTGACGACCGCCCGGGAACAAGTGGAGATGTAATGTCCCGAGCGACCACAGTAGAGGCAGCAGTTGGTCTTACGTCTATGTTGACGCTCCTCCTTGGTTAACCCGTGCCGCCCCACTTGCATGGGTTCAGAATCGGGAGAGAGGTCCTCTCCACTAATCCTTTGTGGTGGAGAATGATCGACGTGTTCTGGTCCACCACCCGACCCGACTGGGAACTGAGAAGCTGATCGATTGGACGGACCCCATTGCTTCTCCCTCCTTCGCTCTCGGACTCGATTATCCACCCGAATAGACAAGGCTACCAAGCTGTCCAGGTCACTAGGCTCCGGATAGGAGATCAACTCATCCTTGAGCTGCTCCGACAGACCCTGGTAAAAGACCGCTTGCAGAGACTCCTCGTTCCACCCACTCTCCACAGCCAACGTCTTGAACTCGATCACGAAGTCGGCCACGCTGCGAGTTCCTTGGTGAAGAGAAAACAGGCGCCTAGCTGCGTCCCTCCCTCGGACGGAATGGTCGAAGAGCTTCCTCATCTCGGCCGTGAACCCCTGGTATGAAGCCATGCAGGGATCCTGTCGTTCCCAAACGGCTGAAGCCCACTCCAGCGCTCGCCCACGCAGCAACTCAATCACAAAGGCTATCCTAGCCTTGTCTGTGGCATAAGAGTAGGGCTGTAGATCGAACACTAATCCACACTGCATAAGGAAGGAACGGCATCTTCCCAGCTCCCCCCCTCATATTTATCCGGCGTCGGAACCTTGGGCTCACGGAGGGACACAACTTCAGAAGCGGCAGGCGAGATGGGTGAAACCGGTAGTGGATCCTCCACCGGACACTTGCGTTGGTTCTGGACCTCCGTCAGACCGGTAGAAAGGTTCCGAACTGACAACGCGATCTCCTGTAGTACCGTGCTATGATGGCCCAACATCTTCTCCTGCTGGGTAATGGCATGGCGAACAGAGTCCAGGTCCGCTGGGTTCATTACTGGCCGGATCGTTCTGTCACGGTTTACTAAGCCAGAACCCAGAAGCAGACCAGGACAAGGTACGTTGAGACAAAGATGAGTGTTTATTTAATAGATTCCCGAGTGAGGTTGAATAATCCAGGGAACAGCGCGGGTGGCGTGGATGGGTTGTTGAGGGTGCAGTGGTTGGTCCGGTAATGGCTCGGCAGCCGCCGACCATCAGGCAGAGGTTGGGAGAAGGTTCCGGGTGAGAGACTGTAGATAGAAACAAACGGAGGTAAGTACACGGCAAGCCAACAAGGTGCAAAACAACAAAACTAACACTAGTAGCTCAGAGGCTGATACGCTGACAAACATACTGTTCATGGCTAACGATCCGGCAGGAACTGGATGTTAGGCCAGAGCCTAAGAAGGGTGATGATCAGGACCAGGTGTGCAGATTGCTGATGGGATGCAGGTGCGGAAATCAAGAGCGCTCCCGGAGCGTTCCCGAACCCTCGGGAAACTGGAGATCACGAACAGAAACACTAGTCACCAGACAGGACCCGACTCAGACTGCCGGGATCGTTACATTTGTGATATATAGCAAATATACCACGGCTAAGGGCTGTGTCCAGGCCCTCCGCGTTGAGTCGTGCATAAGAACAGCCCTTAGCCGTGGTATATTGGCCATATACCACACCCCCTCGGGTCTTATTGCTTAGTTAATCTCTCCTTGTGTGTCTTTCAAGCATCCACATGGGTTTGTATCTTCTTCCTGATATCCAATAACGAGGCGACATTCAGAGCGTGGTGCATCGCAAATAGAACCATGTTCTATTTTAGCGCTTGGCTACGAATTTGCTTGTTCGCACATGCAAGCGGTGTGGGGGAAATTATTGAATAAGGTGTATGTGTACATTCATTTTTCAACATTCGCGCACACAGTGTGGCCGAAAGGTTAATATAGTAAACGAAAACTGAAACTAATATAAAAACAAAAATTGGAAAAACAATTTATTAAACTGAAATAAAATAATTTTTAAAAACATTTGAAAAACTAAAACTATACTGAAACTATTACCGTTGACTGCAAAACTAACTAAAATTGAATACAAAACATGATAAATTATGTTTAGTTTTAGTTTGGGGTTTTCAAGCAATTTTTTCAAATAACGTTTTCTAGCTTCTGAATCTGGCGGGTAAATGCTTCCAGTAGATGGCGATGTTTCAAATAGGCCTAGCTTGTGCATCACTAGCAATGACTAGATAACAGGGAAGAAAGGCAAAGCCCTGTATGGGATTATTTAGAGTATATTTCTGGAAAGGACAAAAGCAAATGTATTGTAGTGACAGAAGATGGCAGCCAGTGTGGAACAGAGATAACATAAAATCAGGATGAAGACAAGGTGAGACAGCCACCAGCTGTTAGTAGCTGCACGTCAGGACAACCAACTTTAGCAGTTTGCATGAAGAGAGCAGAAACATGGCAACCTCATTCAAATGAGTTTAAAAAGAGAGAAGAAGCACTGGTTAATTTATTCATCGAGTCTGGCAAGTCTACAAGACTATGTGAGGAGCCAGGAATATTTAACACTGTATTTAACACTGCATCACAAGCGTTTATTGTGGGCAATTTAAACATTTTTGTGTGGTGGATTGTTGACCTGCATCATTCCTAAAAAAATGTTCATTTCCATGTAACAATCAAAATACACCTGGCTGTCATTCAATAATTAGTTTTTCAGTTTCAAAATTCTACAATATTACATATACATAACATGTTTAATATGGAATTCTTTGCTGTTGTTGAAACTTTTGAAGCTGTTTTTACTAACCCCATTTGAAGGGGTTAGTCAGTGATACATTTATCCTTAATAACTGGCTGAAAATGTTAATATTGACACAATATTTACACTGCATCACAAATGTTCATTGTGGACAAATCTATTTAAATTGTGTGGTTGACTGTTGATCCGCATTCCTCTAAAACAGATGTTCATTTCGGTGTAACAAAATCCACCTGGCTGTCATCCAATAATGTTTTTCAGTTTCACAATTCTACAATATGACATAAACATAACAGGTCATGTTTTCTCCTCTCTCTTTCTCTCAGATAAAGGTAAAGGTAGGCTACTTGATTCTTCTTACATGTACTACTAAAGTAAAAAAAAGCTTTGGATTGGTGTAAACATGGGCAAGAGATTTTCCTTCCACCATATTTCTGGCACCAGTCTAGGCTATTATCCTTTTAAATCCAAGTCACATTCAGATTGATTTATGAATGAAACCTAACCAAACCTATGACCTGGCCCATCACCTTACGTACGAAGTGACATCCCAAAAAAACACAAACTATATCCCTAGTAAACATAAATGGCTCCTAGCCTCCAATGCATAGGCTACCTTCGGTCCCTAAAACTAAAACAAAATCATATAAAAACGAAATAAAAATGTTTTAAAAACTAAACGGAATAAAAACGAGTAAAACTCTTGGTGGCCAGTGAGGTTTGGATGTAAGAAATCACGTTGGCTCTATTCATTGCATTTCTATCTCCAATGTTTGACAACGTTTGGCTACTGTACATGGCCCCATTTTTAGATGTCAGGTTTTTACAAAAACGTATAGGTAGAAACAAACAGACTACAATGTAGTAGACTTGACTGTCTATATAAGGTAGATGTATATATGTGGTGGATGTTTACTTTTCTACACTGAACAGAAATATAAACGCAACATGTAAAGTGTTGGTCCCATGTTTCATGAGCTGAAATAAAAGATCCCCAAAATTTTCCAGATGCACAAAAGCTTATTTCGCTCAAATGTTGTGCACACATTTGTTTACATCCCTGTATGTGAACATTTTGACCTTTGCATATCAAGAAGCTGATTAAACAGCATGTTCATTACACAGGTGCACCTTGTGCTGGGGACAATAAAAGGCCACTCTACAATGTGCAGTTTTGTCAAACAACACAATGCCACAGATGTCTTAAGTTTTAAGGGAGAGTGCAATTGGCATGCTGACTGCAGGAATGTCCACCAGAGCTGTTGCCAGATAATTTAATGTTAATTTCTCTACCATAAGGCACCTCCAACCTCGTTTTAGAGAATTTGGCAGTACGTCCATCCGGCCTCACAACCGCAGACCACATGTATGGCGTTGTGTGGGCGAGCGGTTTGCTGATGTTAACGTTGTAAACGGAGTGCCCCATGGTGGCAGTGGGGTTATGGAATGTGCTGAAATAAGCTATGGACAATGAACACAATTGCATTTTATTAATGGTAATTTGAATGCACAGAGATACCGTGATGAGATCTTGAGGCCCATTGTCGTGCCATTCATCCGCCGCCATCACCTCACGGCATGACAATGCACGGCCCCATGTGGCAAGGATCTGTACACAATTCCTGTAAGCTGAAAATGTCGCAGTTCTTCCATGGCCTGAATACTAACCCGACATGCCAGCCATTGAGCATGTTTGGGATGCACTGGTTCGACGTGTACGACAGCGTGTTCCACTTCCCGCCAATATCCAGCAACTTCGCATAGCCATTGAAGAGGAGTGCGACAACATTCCACAGGCCACAATCAACAGCCTGAGCAACTCTATGCACTGGAGAGGTGTCGCGCTGCATGAGGCAAATGGTGGTCACACCAGATACTGACTGGTTTTCTGATTCACGCCCCTAACTTTTTTGTAAAGGTATCTGTGACCAATGATGAGGATTTTTCAGTAAGGTAAACAAAGTTAATCACAACATGACGAACACAGAGCCAGGGTTAAACATGGGTACATCTCTGTTGCTAGGCAATAACTTAATTGGTTCCTCTCACTGGGTTTGTGTATGTGTGAATTGGGGATCTGACCTCGGGTCGAATTCCTCGCTCTTACCTAATCCACGGCTGTCCTACCTTATCAGAGACTGAAACCAGACTGTTGCCTTTTGCCTCTCTCCTCAGACAAAGTCCTGAAAACGGAACCAGTGTTGAACAGAGTTCAGACTAAACATGATTAATTACAGGCATGACGGGAGGGGAGAGAGGAGTTGGGCTTGGGTATGTTTGAGAGATTGATTGTGGACCTGCCATGTCCAACAATCAATCTCCAGGTCAAGCCAGGGTGAGCCAGGGTTGAACAGAGTTCAAACTGAACATGATTATTTTTACATGACAGGGTTGTTATTTGTGCAGGACAAGGCTTGGGGATGTCAGATTTCGCCACTACCATAGGGAGGTGGGTGGAGCGGTCAGGAGGTGGAAACTGGAGACAGTGGTGGGGGATCCCAGGAGGGAGGGGTTAAGCTGAAAATGTATGTGGAATGACTATATAAACTGAGAGCTGGGGTTTGGAGAGGGAGATGTTTTGCAAACCACCTCGGCTCTATTGCTTATGTAATAAAGTCTATCTTAATTCTACAAAAACTCTGAAATACTGATTTCCTTATACGAACTGTAACTCAGTAAAATCTTTGTTTATATTTTTTTCAGTATATATCAGAGGATATGCAATGTGAAATAACATTTTGTGTTGGATAAAAAAAAGTGAAATACACAAATAATTACTGACGTTTATACTTCTTCTATAATAAAAAAATATTTATATATACAGTACCAGTCAAAAGTTTGGACACACCTACTCATTCAAGGGTTTTTCTTTATTTTTACTATTTTCTACATTGTAGAATAATAGTGAAGACATCAACACTATGAAATAACACATATGGAATCATGTAGTAACCAAAAAAGTGTTAAACAAATCAAAATATATTTTATATTTGAGATTCTTCAACGTAGCCACCCTTTGCCTTGATGACAGCTTTGCACACTTGGCATAGTCTCAACTAGCTTCATGAGGAATGCTTTTTCAACCGTCTTGAAGGAGTTCCCACATATGCTGAGCACTTATTGGCTGCTTTTTCTTCACTCTGTGGTCCAACTCATCCCAAACCCTCTCAATTGGGTTTAGGTCGGGTGATTGTGGAGGCCAGGTCATCTGATGCAGCACTCTATCACTCTCCTTCTTGGTCAAATAGCCCTTACACAGCTTGGAGGTGTGTTTTGGGTCATTGTCCTGTTGAAAAACAAATTATAGTCCCACTGAGCGCAAACCAGATGGAATGGCGTGTCGCTGCAGAATGCTGTGGTAGCCATGCTGGTTAAGTGTGCCTTGATTTCTAAATAAATTACTGACATTGTCACCAGCACCCCCACACCATTACACCTCCAACTTCATGCATCACGGTGGGAACCACACATGCAGAGATTACCTGTTAATTGAAATGCATTCCAGGTGACTACCTCATAAAGCTGGTTGAGAGAATGCCAAGAGTGTGCAAAGCTGTCATCAAGGCAAAGGGTGGCTACTTTGAAGAATCTAAAATATAAAATATATTTTGATTTGTTTAACACTTTTTTGGTTACTACATGATTCCATATGTGTTATTTCATACGATGTAGAAAATAGTAAAAATAAAGAAAAACCCTTGAATGAGTAGGAGCGTCCAAACTTTTGACTGGTACTGTATATATATTATTCATTACAATGTCTCACATTTTGACTCTTGGGAATCCTGAAATGACCTGTCAGTGAAGGGAGGAGTTTTTAGTTTGAAACAAGAGTGAATTCCGGATGTGCAACGTGGAAATTAGCTCATCTGCTCTGGATCTTACTCTGATCTCAAGTTCAATGGCAGGCAGATGTAGTTGGGAGGTTTTGGGTGGAAGATTCAGTAAGAAATGGATTGAGGTCAAAAGAGGGTGGTTGTTATTACATTGATTAATTTATATACCAGTATGGGCAAGTTTCTGATAAAATCAGAGGCAGGCTATTATTGTTGGTCCTAGTTTGTCTGTAACATCAAAGAAAAAGGGAAATAGTTGCTGTAAAAAAGGGATACTTTCTGTATTAATAGTACCATTTTTTGCTCATGTTTGGGTTCCCTGTGTTGCCAACCTGAAATGTGGGAAAATTTGAAATATATGGTAGCCTGATCTTTGGCATTTTGTAATCATTTACAGTATTTATAGTCAAGGGGTTATGTGCTTGTTTCGGCCCACAGAGGGAGCCGCTCGCTGTAGTGGTTGCTTCACGCTCTATCATTGTCTGAGAGAAATTGATGATAAAAAAAATTGTAGGGGTTGTTTTGTTAGACTTCAGTGCGGCTTTTGACATTATCGATCACAGTCTGCTGCTGGAAAAACGTTTGTGTTATGACTTTACACCCCCTGCTATATTGTGGATAAAGAGTTACTAGTCTAACAGAACAGAGAGGATGTTCTTTAATGGACGCCTCTCCAACATAATCCAGGTAGAAATCAGGAATTCCCCAGGGCAGCTGTCTATGGCCCATTACCTTTTTCAATAAAGCCAGTGTGTCTATGTATGCGGATGACTCAACACTATACATGTCAGCTACTACAGCGACTGAAATGACTGCAACACTTAACAAAGAGCTGCAGTTCGTTTCAGAATGGGTGGCAAGGAATAAGTTAGTCCTAAATATTAAAAAAACTAAAAGCATTGTATTTAGGACAAATCATTCACTAAACCCTAAACCACAACTAAATCTTGTAATAAATCATGTGGAAATTGAGCAAGTTGAGGTGACTAAACTGCTTGGAGTAACCCTGGATTATAAACTGTCATGGTCAAAACATATTGATACAACAGTAGCTAAGATGGAGAAATCTGTCCATAATAAAGCGCTGCTCTGCCTTCTTTACAGCACTATCAACAAGGCAGGTCCTACAGGCCCTAGTTTTGTCGCACCTGGACTACTGTTCAGTCGTGTGGTCAGGTGCCACAAAGAGGGATTTAGGATTATTGCAATTGGCTCAGAACAGGGCAGCATGGCTGGCCCTTGGATGTAACATTAATAATGTACATGTCAATCTCTCCTGGCTCAAAGTGGAGGAGAGATTGACTTCATCACTACTTGTATTTGTGAGAGGTATTGACATGTTGAATGCACCGAGCTGTCTGTTTGAACTACTGGCACACAGGTCAGACACCCATGCATACTCCACAAGACATACCACCAGAGGTCTCTTCACAGTCCCCAAGTCCATGACTACATGGAACTTTATTCCACATCAAGTAACTCATGCAAGCAGTAAAATTAGATTTAAAAAACAGATACAAATTCACCTTATGGTATAGTGGGGACTGTGAAGCAACACAAACACAGGCACAGACACATGCATACACACACACACGATAACACACTATACACACATGTACACATGGATTTTGTGGTGTAGACATGTGGTAGTGGAGTAGGGGCCTGAGGGCACACACTTGGTGTGTTGTGAAAACTGTTGTGAATGTGTTGTAATGTTTTCAAAATTGTATAACTGTCTTAATTTTTCTGGACCCCAGGAAGAGTAGCTGCTGCCTTGGCAGCAGCTAATGGGGATCCATAATAAATACAAATACAAATACTGTAGCTCTCGCGCTAACCTGCCTAGTCAGTGAGTTAGTTGAATGAGAGAGCCATGCCAACTGAAAACTGAAGAGAGAAGCACCAGATAAACAAAACATTTTAAATGTTATCATCATGGTGAGCAAGTTATAAAGCATATGATATGAAACACCAAGTTAAGCGGAGTGTAATGATATAATTGTTGTTATTTTTTTATTATGTTTTGATAGTTTAATTAATTGATAAAAGTCAGTTAGAATAGAAGCTAACGTTGGCTAAAGTTAGCTCCAGTCAAGCTGGCCTGTTGTGATGGCGACAGGACCAACAAACGTTCACACAGAGTGTAAACAAAGGGCTAACATTGTAACTTGCTGTTTTTAGGGATATGTTGAAAATTACATGATGAAAATGTATCTATGCGATAAGATGATAATTCATACCTTTTTACATGTTTTTTTGTTGGCTATTTAGAATTGCCAAGTCAGTTGAATGAGTGAGAGCAAACTAAAAACTGTATTGAAGAGAAAAGCTCCAGATAAACTAACTATTTTAAATCTTCAAGGTTTCAGACCATCATAATGCATTGTAAACAACTACCATGCTTTCATGTTTCACTAAATGCTGCTAGTACAAAACCATGGTATTTTTTTCATTGTACTACCATGGTTAATTTTTGTACCATGGTAGCTAGTACAATGAAACAAATGTCATGGTATTTTGGTCAGTACCACGGCAGGAAAATACCATGGTACTGGTACAAATACCATTGTATTTTCCTGCCATGGTAGTACAATGGAAAAACTACCATGGTACTATCATGAGTTTTTGGTCACTACCATGGCAGGAAAATACTATGGTATTTGCATCGGTACCATGGTATTTTCCTGCCATGGTAGTGACCAGAATAAAACATGATAGTGTGGTATCGAGACAACGATGCTGATATGCTGTGTTGACAAGAAATCCGCGGACACTGAACTCTGATTATAATGGTTTATTATATCAAAGATTTTCAGCATCAATTTACAGACTTCTGCAGAAATCCGGAGAACAACTAACCCAATCTAAAAAGTATTATTCTCCCCGTCCTTTGTTCCAACCATGGTATTTATCCTATGTAACATAATATGGCGTGATTTGAATAGACCAATCCCTGACCTTCACATAGCAGACTCTCCTCTGTTTTAGGGGGCCCCTATATTAATGCTTTCCAGATGTTTCCGCAAGCAGAGCCAAGTTCTGGAATGTTCAGATACTACAATAGTACCATGGTATTTTTTTCATTGTTATACCATGGTACATTTTTGTAAGGGAGAGCAAGCGAACATAGCTACTGTATCTTCTATTTTATTGCTACAAACATTTTAAGGAAATCGTATTTATCACATTTCCAAAAGGCCTCTGAAATTCGAGCTTTGTCCTGGCAGGACGATTGGGGGCTTTAACCTTTTTAATTATTGCAGAAATTGGACAGAACCACCAGGGAGATATTGAAATCGCCAAGAAAATGATCAAGATGGTCAAGGTAATGATAGTAGCAAAATGAATCAGTTAACGTTAGCTCAGCTGCTGTATTGGGGACCATGTTACAGACTTACTTGCTAGTAAACTAGCAGCTACTTTAGTATAAATGCATTTTATCATTTTGACAGTTTTTAACTTGACAGACCAGTCTTTTTTTTTTTTTTGCATGACGCTGCTTCTTGTCTGTGACTGCTGTCCTGCTGCTGTGCCAATGAGGAAATAATCAATTCCAGTGCCCATATGACTGTAAAATGACAGTAGCCTGCTCTGTTGCTGGTGCTATATATAAAATGGTGAACTTATGACATTGAGACAGACCATGGGCATTTATTGGCCAATTTAATAAGGACTGATTTTGGTGGTAACTGAATTCCTACCAGAGCCAGAGACAGAGGTATGGCACAATAGATACTCCTATACACACAAAATTATCACACTATTTTTAACTTTGCTTTATGAAAGGCATTGGGTCTGTTAGCTACAGAGTGAGCTTGAGTACAAGTTCAACAAGTGCGCCCTGGAGCGCCCATACACCTCCGAATAATCCTTGGAAAAACGTACAGGGAGCACGTTGAGCGACACGTTGAGGGCGTTCCCCCCGAGGACATCTTCCAGCTGGTGGGCAAGGCCGTCAGAGGACGTGGAGGAGGATGAGAGCATCTACGGCAAGATTTCAACCAGTGCTGAGTTGAGTAATCACCCTGGTAACACACTGGTAATAGCCTACTGTAACCATGGTAATACCGTAACCACAATGCCAAACAACACAACGCACATTTACAGGCCCGGAAAAGTGAAAAGATGGTTGTGGGAACATCGATAATCCAGAAATTATTTAGAGGCCCTGAAGTTTCAGTTGAGGAGACATGTTTTATATTTCTGGTTTCATGTTGTTTTTTACTAGATGGAAACAAACATTAAATGAAGCAGACTAGACTGCAAGTGCCTAATTAAGAAGAGAAAATACAAACTGTATGTTCAGTAGCGACTGAAATGATTGCGTTCTAACTGAATGTTTTACTGTTCATGTATAAATGAAATTGACATTTATGTTAAATTGCACAATTGAGTTGCACTACAAAAATGTCAAATACAAAATGCCAAACACACATAATTATTGTAGTCTTTACCTTTTTCATACAAAATCACACTCCTTAATTGCAATTATATTATTTTGTGATAAAATACTAGTACAAATTAGTGTCGAAAGTGAAAACATACCGTAGGTATGTATATGGTTAGAAAAAAAATCAGATGTGTGTTCAACAGGGAGAAACATTGTGGAACGTTCAGATATAAATATTTTATGAAGAACAAACATGCATCTGACAAATAGAATAAGGAATCATAACAGCTCTATTCATGACATTTCTATCTGCAATGTTTGCCAATTGAATGTGGCCCGGGTTGCAGTGGTTCTTTTCAACCACTAGGGAGAGCTATTGGATTATGTACTTGTACAGTGGGGAAAAAAGTATTTAGTCAGCCACCAATTGTGCAAGTTCTCCCACTTAAAAAGATGAGAGAGGCCTGTAATTTTCATCATAGGTACACGTCAACGATGACAGACAAATTGAGAAAAAAAAATCCAGAAAATCACATTGTAGGATTTTTAATGAATTTATTTGCAAATTATGGTGGAAAATAAGTATTTGGTCACCTACAAACAAGCAAGATTCCTGGCTCTCACAGACCTGTAACTTCTTCTTTAAGAGGCTCCTCTGTCCTCCACTCGTTACCTGTATTAATGACACCTGTTTGAACTTCTTATCAGTAAAAGACACCTGTCCACAACCTCAAACAGTCACACTCCAAACTCCACTATGGCCAAGACCAAAGAGCTGTCAAAGGACACCAGAAACAAAATTGTAGACCTGCACCAGGCTGGGAATACTGAATCTGCAATAGGTAAGCAGCTTGGTTTGAAGAAATCAACTGTGGGAGCAATTATTAGGAAATGGAAGACATACAAGACCACTGATAATCTCCCTCGATCTGGGGCTCCACGCAAGATCTCACCCCGTGGGGTCAAAATGATCACAAGAACGGTGAGCAAAAATCCCAGAACCACACGGGGGGACCTAGTGAATGACCTGCAGAGAGCTGGGACCAAAGTAACAAAGCCTACCATCAGTAACACACTACGCCGCCAGGGACTCAAATCCTGCAGTGCCAGACGTGTCCCCCTGCTTAAGCCAGTACATGTCCAGGCCCGTCTGAAGTTTGCTAGAGTGCATTTGGATGATCCAGAAGAGGATTGGGAGAATGTTATATGGTCAGATGAAACCAAAATATAACTTTTTTGGTAAAAACTCAACTCGTTGTGTTTGGAGGACAAAGAATGCTGAGTTGCATCCAAAGAACACCATACCTACTGTGAAGCATGGGGGGTGGAAACATCATGCTTTGGGGCTTTTCTGCAAAGGGACCAGGACGACTGATCCGTGTAAAGGAAAGAATGAATGGGGCCATGTATCGCGAGATTTTGAGTGAAAACCTCCTTCCATCAGCAAGGGCATTGAAGATGAAATGTGGCTGGGTCTTTCAGCATGACAATGATCCCAAACACACCGCCCGGGCAACGAAGGAGTGGCTTCGTAAGAAGCATTTCAAGGTCCTGGAGTGGCCTAGCCAGTCTCCAGATCTCAACAGCATAGAAAATCTTTGGAGGGGAGTTGAAAGTCCGTGTTGCCCAGCGACAGCCCCAAAACATCACTGCTCTAGAGGAGATCTGCATGGAGGAATGGGCCAAAATACCAGCAACAGTGTGTGAAAACCTTGTGAAGACTTACAGAAAACGTTTGACCTGTGTCATTGCCAACAAAGGGTATATAACAAAGTATTGAGAAACTTTTGTTATTGACCAAATACTTATTTTCCACCATAATTTGCAAATCAATTCATAAAAAATCCTACAATGTGATTTTCTGGATTTTTTTCCCTCATTTTGTCTGTCATAGTTGACGTGTACCTATGATGAAAATTACAGGCCTCTCTCATCTTTTTAAGTGGGAGAACTTGCACAATTGGTGGCTGACTAAATACTTTTTTTCCCCACTGTACATATCAAATTTGTATTCTTGAGTAACCAAATCTACAGTGTATGCACCATTGCACCCTGTAATGAATATTTGTATATTATATTGTAGTGGAAAACATTTATTGGATAGTTTTGATTGGTTAGTTTTGGGTGATTTGATTCTGAAATAAAGCTATTGACACCTACATTTCAAACAAAGTTTCATTTAATATCATATGACATTTTATACAGAATGACTGATATGATTTTTACAATATTATACATGATTCAAGTATACATGATTATGATTCATATACATGATTCATACTTAAATATATGGTATGTAACAGAAATATAAAAGCCTTGCCATTCATTGTATGTTATGTATTATTATGATAGACTTCCACGCCATCCATATAGTTCTGTATATTGACAGTTTTTCCTTCCTACTCATCCATACATTAAATGTTACACATGCATAAGATCAATTGAAAAAATATCAAGAAATTACATACTAATTTATATGAAAGTGCTTTCTTTATTAATGCAATGTGGATGTCTAATGTTATGAAGTTATCTGTAAACTAAAAGTGTTCTATAGATATCAATAACATTAAACCCTAAAGCAGTGGAAGCAATATTGGTCTAAATATAAGATGGAATTATCATATTTTGAGTTTACATTACAGTTTTCAAACTGTTTGTATACATAAAAAGTGCATACATGAGAGAAAACCAATTGACAATGATGAAATTGGCTTAGAGAAATTGACAAAAAGTGACGGGGGATACAGTAATAAATGGAAAATTGTTTAACAAAGATAATCCATTATTTTAGTTGTGAATAAAGTAGCACATTTATTTTGCCTATTCAGTCTCAGATGGTTCAATTATTACTGTTAAAAATCACATTTAGTATATCCCAGCGAGCAAAACTGGTTCAAAAGACGTTGTTTCCATGGCAAAACTGTTCGAAAATACATATTTTCAACCAGTTTTGCCCACTAGAATGTGATAATATAACAAATCAATGTTATGGTACAAGTATGGCAAAATTGGGCTTGTCATCTTAAAAATGATTTATAAGAAAATGACTTAATTGTGGTGATGCACATACTGTATGCTTCATGCGCTAGAGCAGGGCTCTCCAACCCTGTTTCTGGAGAGCTACGGTCCCGTAATTTCTCGCTCCAACCTTAATCTAGCGCACCTGATTCTAATAATCAGTTGGTTGATAAGCTGAATCAGGTTAGTTACAACTGGGGTTGGATTGAAAACCTAGGTAGCTCTCCAGGAACATGGTTGGAGAATCCTGTGATAGAGATATGTTTTGCCATTGCCAGTCAAATGGTAAGCACCGTATAGTAATGGTAAGGTAAAAATTCTGAAGGAACTAAATAGTTTGACATTTCATTGTTTTATGATCGATCTTATAGTGGAGAAGAAACCTATCAATTTTTTTACAGAATAGAACTATTGATTATTTTGAGAATATAATTCAAATGCTATTTTGCTTTGGTCAATATGAAATCTTAAACCCCTATTCTGTTCAGTTGATCAGAAGTGAAAAAAACAGGATGTTATTCAGATATACATGTTACTGTTTGCTGTATTATACAGAGAAAACAAGCAAACAAATAATGTATAAAAAATATATATTTAGATGTTCCTTATATGATTCTGAAGTATACAAACTGTATCAAACATGGAAAACTGATAATTTGTGCAGAGTTCACAACCCCTTTACATGTTTTCCACTTCAAATGTTAAAGGGGTTGTTGTACACTGAAAGTGATTTAAAATAGTGTGTCCCTACATCATACGGTGTACTGAATTTCACACCTGTCGACCATTTTAGCTATTTACATTTGTCATGTTCCACAGCTGATTTGCATATAGAATAAGTGGAGTACTGTGTATATATATTTTACCAAAAAAATTGTATTGTTACATTTTCAACCATAAACATGTTGCAGCATTAGGAACAATAGATTTACTCAACTGGATTCACCTTAATATTAAGTGTCAACCAAGTTGTAAAATATGGGTTGGGGTTAAGAAACAGAAGATAAACTAACATTAGAAATACTATATTATATTTACTTAACAAAATTGTCCCAAACAAAAACAACCCTCTTCATATTACTACCATGTTCTCATCATATACATTTTTACCTTTCCAAACTTTGCAAATTCATACAACCATGTTCCAGTTATAAACCATATCAGAACTGTACAAATTCTAGATTGTGATTTGAGAACAGAAACCTTTTGGGTTTTGCAATTAAGCATTTGTAATATAAATACAACTGAAAACTAATTTACAAAAATCAAGAAAAAGACTTCCACTTGATCCATGCAATCTACAGACACTCTTATAGCAAGGACATGTGCAAATTGGTCTCGATTTGCTGCAGTTCAGTAAACTCGATGAAAGCTAAGGAGCCTATCTTCTCTTTGAACTACCTGTTGGTGGATCCAACCATGTTCATCATGCCTTGACATTTCTTGCATCCGTTGAACTTCTCTTCCATTTCTCTGCCACTTTCTGGTTAGGACATGCAGGACCTTTTCCAGAGCTCCACTTAATACAGTTATCAAAGTTTTTGAGCCCGATTGACAGTTGGACAGTTGATACCTGACTAATTCAAATATATTCTCTAATCATATCACAAAGTCCTCTGGATTGGAGCAACCAGACGTGGTCCCCTACTCTCCATCATGGGCGCGATTACAATCGCCTGTCTGTCAGTCAACGACGGATTTAAACCAATGGAAGCTCTCGGATGTGGTCATGTGACGCGGAGAGAAACCCATCCCATTGGGCAGTAGCATCATGAATCAATCACTCATCGACAGGTCCGTCTGCCCTGCTCAAAGTTCACGACTTATAATCCGCAGGTTGTGCTCAGACATTTTAAATGAATCAATCAAGTCAGGCTAGTTTTCTACTGCTCCTCCCAACGGAAGCCCCCATTGACAACAGGAGGATAATCTGAGTGTGTGAACTCTATGTGTGTGTGTGAGAAAAGGTGCGTTTGTGTTTCCAGGGGGTTGGTGTTAAAGTGGGGGCTTTCAGATGGAGATGGGACACACGATGACCTTGTCTTCCAGCA
The DNA here is from genome assembly GCF_020615455.1 of Coregonus clupeaformis. NCBI lineage: Eukaryota > Metazoa > Chordata > Actinopteri > Salmoniformes > Salmonidae > Coregonus > Coregonus clupeaformis. The sequence goes on from NC_059212.1 coordinate 57,967,623, forward strand.
TGACGCTGGTTACCAGGAAGAAGATGTACAGTAAGAACATGAGTCCTCCGAGCACCTTGCTCATCTTCCACTTGCAGGAGGCGATGGAGATGATGACGAAGAGTAACATGAGGAAGAGGAGCACGATGGCGCAGAACAGGCCATTGCTGCTCACCTGCACCTCCTTGAATTCATTGACTAGGCTGTAGATGAGCCAAGGGAACGGCAGGCTGGAAGGGTAGACAGCGGAACAGAGAAATCACATGGACTGTTACTGTCTAGAGTAGACTATATGGTGTTAAAGTGAAAACAGAGTTGCAGTTGATCCTTTGACTTCTAGGGTGACATTTTCATCAGACAAAAGAGCATAGATCTGTGCAAAAAATACTGTAACATTGCAAATGTAACCAGCTTGCCCGAGAAAACGTCAAAAAATGACTAATTCATGCAAACAGGAGTTGAAGCATTTTAAATGTGCTTTTGGACTGACTTACCCCACAGTAATGTCAAATATGTTGGAGCCCACTGAGCTGGACACAGCCATGTCACCCAGGCCTTTCCGTGCTACAATGACACTGGTGATTAGATCAGGGATTGAGGTACCAGCTGCTAATATGGTCAATCCCATGATCTCCTCTGTAATCCAGAAGGTCTCTCCAACCTGAGAGTTAAAATGGATTAACTACATTGTTCAAACAAAGACGAAGAATCAGATTTGGAGTTATGACGACTGGAAATAGACATGGCTGAAACTCAATGGAATGACTGGATCTTGTTTGGATTGGTTGGCTCTTGTTCTATAGTCGAGGTTAACGCTGATCTGACTGTGGAGCTAGTAGGTTTACTGGAGGTGGTTGCTTAGCTGTTAGGATTATGTGTCGTGGTCACACGTAGACTGATATGCTGCCACCATTATCAAAAGACCATAGGTGAGGTGAGGTAATGAGTGACACATTTTTGCCCTTATAACAGTCATCTCAATTCTAGAGTAAAGAATCATGTCAGCTCTATTCATGGCACTTCTACCTGCAACGTTCCACAACATTTTACTTTGGGCCCTCCTGAACGCAACCCTGTCCTGTATCAGGAGTCGAAACAATAAAAGCAAACCCTATGTTTTGATTGGCTCAGAATGAAAGTGACAGGTGTCAGAGAGGGGCTTACCTGATGAGCCCACCACACCATGAGGTAGGAGAAGGCAGCAATCCAACAGATGGAACCAATGAAAGTTATGGGGAAGAACTTTGTGGAAGTCTGAAAAAAAAAAAAGGATGTTTATGAAAACGTTCAATGTCTTTTTGAACCGTCATAGATTTTCACAAATCAATCAACCTACCAACCAATCAATCAACCAATCATAGCTACACCCCAAATGTTAATGTGGTCTGAGGAGTGTAGCAGCTCCACTTACCTCTCTCCTGACATCCGGCAGAGTGAGCCACAGAGGGAAGACGATGGGGAGGATAAGGAGATACGTTACTCGTTTGCGGTTCGTCGCCGGCCACTCCAAACTCAGAGGAGCATCCTCATCTTCCTCCTCCTCCTCAGCCTACCAAACAGAGAGGGGTGGGGGGGGGGTTAGAGAGTAACAGTGACAGAAATACCAAGGCTATAAAACATATTCGATTTCAATCCAGTGTGTGTTAGTTACTCTCTTGAACATCATGTCACTGATTTTGGAGGTATTTGGTAGACAAAGCATACCGGTCCTATATCGCCGTTCGCGGGCGAAGTGACTTCCACTGTTACGTTGGAACTGTTGGGGATGTTTTTGTCTGCTTAGCGAGACAAAAAGAGAGAGGCCAGGAGTTAGACTTGAAGGAGAGACAGTGAGAGGCTCTGGAGGATGCAATACAATATATATTATGTATATACAGTATATTTAAGCAATAAAGGCTGAGGGGGTGTGGTTTATGGCCAATTTACCACAGCTAAGGGCTGTTCTTATGCACAACCCAACGCGGAGCCCTTAGCCGTGGTATATTGGCCATATACCACAAACCCCTGAGGTACCTTATTGCTATTATAAACTGGTTACAAATGTAGTTTTATCATACCCGTGGTATACGGTCTCTTATAAACTGGGTGATTCGAGCCCTGAATGCTGATTGGCTGACAGCCATGGTATATCAGACCATATACCATTTGTATGACAAAACATTTATTTTTCATGTTCTAATTACGTTGGTAACCAGTTTATAATAGCAATAAGGCACCTCGGGGGTTTGTGATATATGGCCAATATACCACAGCTAAGGGCTGTGTCCAGGCACTCCGCGTTATGTCGTGCCCTAGAACAGCCCTTAGCCGTGGTATATTGGCCATATACCACACCTCCTCAGGCCTTATTGCTTAAATATACCATGGCTTTCAGCCAATCAGCATTCAGGGCTCGAAACACCCAGTTTATAATATAGTAGCTAACACATATAAAGTATTGAAACATATTTACGAACATTTAAAATGTAAAGCTCACCTGCGACACCGTTGGGTTTTTCCCCGTCCCCGCCATCTTGACATTTCTGTTTGGCCATCTTGTGAAGAATGGAGGCCTTCTCTTTGAATCGCCCTGAAACACAATCATTGCTATATAGAGTCAGTGATAAACCCCAACAATATGAACCTAGCTACGAATTCCCCACTAATGGAAACATATAACAAAACATTACAAATGATCAAGACTTCCGCCGAGGTTGCATCCCCTCCTTGTTCGGGCAGGCTTCGGCGTTCGTCGTCACCGGCTTACTAACCACAGCCGCCCCAATTATCATCATCACATTTGTCTTGTCCTTGTGGGTGATTGTTTGAATGTGAGAGTAGTGGAGCTCGGTGGAGCTACTCGTACCATTTTGTTGCCAGGGGAAATATTTCCCCTGTGCCTATGTATTGTATGGAGATACCGTTACAGTGTATTGCCAGGGTAGATAGTTTCCGCTGTGCCTGTTTCGTTTGTCGCTAATCCAGCGTATTTTGTGTAACGAAGGAATAAACTCTGTATTCGGTGAATACCCTCCTGCGCCTGACTCCTTCCATCACACTCAACACACATTATTTTATTTTATGTTTCCATTCATGAGAATTTATGAAAACATGCCTAATACAGAAACATATTGAAACAAATATATCAAATATAAATATTGGAAGTGTGTCTATATTGAAGGTGTGTCAAAAAAACCATTGTTTTACCACCCAGTCCCTCACCCTCACTGAGGGGGTCCAGTGTGTGGATCATGAGCTGGAAAATGCTATTCCTCATCAGGGTGTTGTGGAGGGAGGCCGATGATCCTCCTCTCTGGAGACGGGGCTTGGCCTGCAGTGGAGACCAAGGGCATTAGCTGCTTTAACATCTCTATACCAGATGATCATCTATAGCTTCAATACGATAATCTATGGCTGCAATACATAGCTCTAATCTTTAGCTTCAATACTAGATCATCTATAGCTTCAATACATAGCTCTAATCTATAGCTTCAATACATAGCTCTAATCCATAGCTTTAATACAATGCTTTAATCTATAGCTTCAATACATAGCTCGAATCTATAGCTGCAGGGGTGGAGTCAATTTGGTTTTCAATTCAGTCAAGTGAACTGAAATTCAATGTATGAATTGAGTTTCGATTTTACTTTCCTGGATTGACCCCAACCCTGAACTCACAATGCATCTGTGTCTTTGGTACAGAGTGGTGTAGCAATGATGCAGTTGAACACAGCGGTTTGCACAGTGAATGCACAGCGTGACATGTCAAGTGAGTGAGTGTCAATAATGAGTGCCTTGTAGTGCAAACCAGATCCATATATTTAGAGAGTTAGGCCAACTTTTGTTCTAATTCCAGACATTCAGTTACATAGCATTGTTTAAATATTCCCCATGTAATGTTAATGGGGAGCTAACATGGCTGCCATAGAATGTTGAAGTGTCATGTAAATGTGTCATAATGCAGAAACGGCATTGGCCCAACACTCTAAATACATAGCTCTGGTGCAAACTAACTGACACATTTGTAGACCTTTATATTTCATTGTATGCATGCAGCATTGCTTTCTATGGCAACATGCTTTCTGTGCTTGCTTAACAACACTGGATATTCAGTACTGTCAATATGACAGACACATACAAGTACAGATTAAAGATGCCACAACAGAACATAAACATACCGTCAACTTGTTCTCGTCGTCACCCGTGCTTGCCTTCAAAGGAAAGAAGTAACAAGAAAAAGAGACAGACGTGCATGTATGAAGTCACACGAAAACAGAAAATATAATCTGCCAAGAAATGCTAGTTATTGACAACACAATGTAGCCTAATGAATGAAATAAAAGCAGCCATCATGCTAAATTATCAGGATATCAAACTGTCAGTAGGCAAGACAGTTTCAGAATGATCCATAGAGAATGTAAATGTTGTAATGCAGCTGGGAAGACATGGCGGCTCAGGGTGTTGCCAACACAAAACCTACAGATGCAGCTCCTCTAATCTAAAGCCAACAGTTCTTCAGAGGACATATACAGGACAGTTGTGGAGACAGAATCCCATCTACACAACAGTTTGAGAGAGAAATTAAATTGAGAAAGCATACTGCTTTTATGTTTGGAATGGAAGGTACAGTATGATACCATAGCAAGCAGTAGGTTTCCCTGTCTAAAATAGGACAGCCATTTGTGAAGACTCATTTGAATGGGATACATTGATGAATAGTATGGGACATGTATAGCAAAACATGCTAAGATGACATGGCGTGTTGGGAATGCACGAAGCAAAATGCAAAATATCCTATGATTGTATGAGAACATTGGAACATTTGGTTTGTGCCGTGTGGCGTACCTACATACACACCACTGTTGCACAACGTAACGTGCCCTTTCTGTTAACTTCTATAGAGGATTGCTTTTGGATTCCTTCTAATGATATATTTAGAGGACTGCATAGTCTTCAATAGTTAATAACTGTAGACACGATGAGTAGACTAGAGGGTAGGGTGCTGCGTATACTGGTTAAGGTAACGTTTGAATTTATAATGTACAGTGCAGTCAGAAAGTTTTCATACCCCTTGACTTATTCCACATTTTGTTGCGTTACAGCCGGAATTCAAAATTGATTAAATTGTTTTTGTTTTTTCATCCATCTACACACAATACCCCATAATAAAGTGAAAACGTGTTTTTAGAAATGTTGGCAAATTTGTTGAAAATGAACTACAGAAAAATGTAATTTACAGAAATATTTACATCCCTGAGTCAATACTTTGTAGAAGCACCTTTGGCAGTGATTACAGCTGTGAGTCTTTCTGGGTAAGTCTCTAAGGGCTTTCCACACCTGGATTGTGCAACATTTGCCCATTATTCATTCAAAATTCTCCAAGCTCTGTCAAAATGGTTGTTGCTATACAATCATTTTCAGGTCTTGCCATAGATTTTCAAATAGATTTAAGTCAAAACTGTAACTCGGCCACTCAGGAACATTCACTGTCTTCTTGGTTAGCAACTCCAGTGTAGATTTAGGTTATTGTCCTGCTGAAAGGTAAATTCCTCTTCCATTGTCTGGTGAAAAGCAGACTGAACCAGGTTTTCTTCTAGGATATTGCCTGTGCTTCGCACTATTCAGTTTCTTTTTTATCCTCCCCAGTCCTTAATGATTACAAGCATACCCATAGCATGATGTAGCCACCACCACGCTTGAAAATATGAAGAGTGGTACTCAGTAATGTGTTGTATTGTATTTGCCCCAAACATAACACTTTGTATTCAGGACAAAAAGTGAATTGCTTTGCCAAATTCTTTGCAGTATTTTTTTTGTGCCTCGTTGCAAACTGGATGCATGTTTTTGATTTTTTTTCTTCTGTCAATTAGTAACTACAATGTTGTTGATCCATCCTCAGTTTTTTCCTATCACAGCCATTCAATTCTGTAACTGTTGTAAAGTAACCATTGGCCTCATGTTGAAATCCTTGAGCGGTTTCCTTCCTCTCCAGCATCTGAGTTAGGAAGGACACCTGTATCTTTGTAGTGACTGGGTGTATTAATACACCATCCAAAGTGTAATTAATAACTTCACCATGCTCAAAGGGATATTCAATGTCTGCTTATTTTGTAATTTTTTTTTTTATCTACCAATAGGTGCTCTTTTTTGTGAGGCATTGGAAAACCTCCCTGGTCTTTGTGGTTGAATCTGTGTTTGAAATTCACTGCTCGGCTGAAGGACCTTACAGATAATTGCATGTGTGGGGTACAGAGATGAGGTAGTCATTCAAAAATCATGTTAAACACTATTATTGAGTCCATGCAACTTATTATGTGACTTGTTAAGCACAGTTTTACTCCTGAACTTATTTAGGCTTGCCATGACAAAGGTGTTGAATACTTATTGACTCAGGCATTTCAGCTTTTCCTTTTTAATTAATTTGTAGAAAAATTGGAAAACATAATTCCACATTGACATGGCCAGTGACAAAAAATCTCAATTTAATCAATTTTAAATTCAGGCTGTAACATAACAAAATGTGGAAAAAGTCAAGGGGTGTGAATACTTTCTGAAGGCACTGTAAATCATGTTTTTACACTGCTGCTACTCGCTGTTTATTATCTATGCATAGTCACTTTACCCTTACCTACATGTACAAATTACCTCGACTAACCTGTACCCCTGCCCATTGACTCGGTACCGGTACCCCCTGTATATAGCCTCGTTATTGTTATTTTATTGGGTTACTTTTTATTTTATTTTTTACTTTAGTTTATTTAGTAAATATTTTCTTAAGCCCCCCGTGTAGCTCAGTTGGTAGAGCATGCCGTTTGCAACGCCAGGGTTGTGGGTTCGATTCCCACGGGGGGGCAGTATAAAAATGTATGCACTCACTAACTGTAAGGCGCTCTGGATAAGAGCGTCTACAAAAATGTATTTCTTAAACTGCATTGTTGATTAAGGGCTTGTAAGTAAGCATTTCACGGTAAGGTCTACACCTGTTGTATTTGGCGCATGTGACAAGTACATTTGGATTTGATTCGAATAACTTCAATACAACCCTGTGCAAAGACAACAGAACTGTGCAACACCTCAGGAGCTTGCTGTGCTCAGACACATTGTTATACTATAGCTAACTATGTATCTTCACACCACAAAACAAGAGAATAGGAATGCATGACAATCCTAGTAACATGTACCTTTTAAAACGGAAGAAGAAACATCTTGAATTATAGGAGCTAAGAGTTTTGAGTTACAGGAGCAATTTGACTAACCAGACATAGGCCAAGTATTAGCCACACTGTAGTCAACTACTGTACGTTTCAATTCTAAAATAATAGATTATGATTACCAATAAAAAATACTGAATTTCAACTATTTTCTTGAATTAGCAGAGTTAAAAACCCTGAACAGCCCTGTTATTTGTCTACCAGAAAATGGGACAATTACACAACCATTTTGTATCAATGTAGACTGAGTCATGTAGTCTAGTTAGTGCTTTCATTGGGGTTAGGAGGATCCATCCATAGGCACTAGTAGCTGTCTCTCAAAGTGTTAGCGGATGAGCGTTAGCCATGTGAACGCCCAAACTAACTAAGGCTTTTCCAGTAAGGCAGGCTAAGGCCCTGTGCTGTGTTTGATTCCCGGCGGTTGGCTGTTGCCTAATGCTCACATGGCCCTAAGGGTTATTTATTAGGCATTGAGCCTAATAACCTGCAGAGCATCTGCTGCCGGAGCTTAAGGTTAGGAATGGATGGACTGACAAGATGGAGAGCTGCTGGAGGTTTGCATTGTAGCCTGGTGTACTGTGGCAGGCAGGTAGCCTAGCAGTTAAGAACATTGGGCTAATAACCGAAAGGTCGCAGGTTCGAATCCCCGAGGCAACTAGGTGAAAAATCTCTCGATGTGCCCTTGAGCAAGGCAATTAACTCATTGCTCCTGTAAGTGGCTCTGGATAAGAGTGCCTGTTCAATGACTAAAACGTCAAATGTACAGACATGGTGCTTTTTATCCACTCTGAAACCACCGCCAAAACACTTTCACATTTCCAACCGGTCCCGTTCTCACCACACTGACCAGTTCGCTTAACAGTTGGTCTGCTGTGTCTAATCTGATCTGAAATGGGCACCATTATCATCACTAGCACATAAGCATTTCACTGCACCTTTTATACCTGCTGTAAACTGTGTATGTGACGAATACATTTGATTTGATGTTGACAGGACATTAACACTGACAGTACGAAAATGGATTCTTAACAGAACTCCCACCTAGGTCAGGAGGGGAGTGGGTTTGGAGAATAGGTTGCTTAGTTTGCAGAAACTTTAGGTTTTCGTCATAGCCACAAATAGGGTAGCAACAAATTGGGTAGCTGCAATACAAATATAGCAATAATATTTAATAAATCCATCTTTGTTCAACTGAAAAGTCATTGGCCTTATACTATTCTATAGCTTATAGCAGTAACCCTTTACTGCAGTGGGCTAAATCAGGGTCACACCGAGTATTTCTTGGTAGTCTTAAACAAATCTACGTTGAAACAAAGGTATACACCTAACACACATGGTTATGGGCTTAAAAACAAGAAGACACCTGTATCATGTCAGAAATAGAGTTGAAATGTATTCAATTTTCAGTTTGCGTCCCAATATTACACTTTATATACATCACAGAAGACTTAAATATAACAAAACCGTTTGACAAGCTTATTAATTATGAAATTATGAACAAAAAGTACATTCCACCCATGAGGCCACTAGAGGGCGATTTGGTCATTTGACTGCAGGAAAGTATATATATATATATTAAAGAACAAATCATGACTCGACAAATTCTGTAGGCCTATCTAGACAAACATTTTATGAGGTGAATTATGTATGAGTCTACATATAAAAACTAATACCAAAAAGATACCAAAAAGAAAGGAGCACAGGATGAACTGTGATTAACATAATCATAATAGAACCTCATCAAGTTGATAGTTATTAACTTTTGACAAAATCATAGCAGAGGCATAGATGTCTCTAGCTACAGAATATGGGATTGAGTAAACAAATAACTAATAGGTGATCCATTTGATCCACAAACAGGGTAATTGAAGTTAATTAAAGTTAATTGAATAATAGGGATCTTTTTCACTGCCATTGTTTTTATATAAAGTAGCTTGGGCTCCCTAACTAATTTTATACCTCTGCAATAACCATGGAAACATACGTATTTGTTTTACTTTAAGTACTATTTTCCAGAAAGTGTTTTTGCTATAGAAGCGCATTCAAACACTAGACATGTCCTCCTAGCTAACACCATATTTACAAAAATCCTGGGGAATGGCTTGGAGAGGGAATTTGCAGGGTTTTCATACATAAACATACATGCAAACACACAAACTGGACATACATACATACATACATGCACACACTGTACTATAACAAATATCTGGAAGAGAAAATCAACATATATATCAAATGCATATTATTTACTTCTTTCAGGACGTCAATAACAGGAAATAGTCTGGAATTCAATCAAACTTGCACTGCAGAGGGGTAACTGCACCATTGGAAAGTGCTTGTTATGTAATGTGATTAATTAAAGTGTAATCAATTCAAACTGCCAATCAAAATGGTATTTAAGTTCTTTATAAGGAACATATGAAGCTTTTGAAATAAGTATAATTCACAGTATACTGCAGCCAGAAGTGCCAGAAGGCTGACAGCCAGCCAGGGCTCTCTGCAAAGCCGGGAGTTTTTGCAAGGCTCCTTGCAAGGCAGAAGTCAATTGTGTCCACCTGACCCACCAAGCTCCCAGACTTAGAGAGGATTAATCCACAGAGATAACCGTATTTAGAACGGTAATTTCAAACCCTTCATGGGAACTCTCACAACAACCTTCACATGTCACAACGTGACATTTGATTCACACCTCACACTTTTATTACACTTATTTTATATTGGTTGAATATTGGTTGTTACTTGGGTGGGGTTACAACCCTTAAGGGTCACAGTGTCCATCAAGATATTGGATATAGAATAAAGTTTTAAGTGTATTACCGGTACCCTTTCTGCATGGGAAAGAAGTTAACCCAATCACAATACAAGTACCCTTTTAGTTATAATTAATAATAAAGACTGGAGCATAAGCAATGTAGACAATACAGACATCAGCTGTTTTTATGGTCTTCCCTATTTCTGAGCCAATGAAACACACTGTAGCATATTGGTCAATTGTGGCCCTGGGGTTTAGCACAGGAACAGGAAGTGAACCCTCACAATAAAGGTAAACATTATACTAAAGCAGGGCTCTCCAACTCTATTCCTGGAGAGCTACCCTGCTGTAGGTTTTCGCTCCAACCCCAGTTGTAACTAACCTGATTCAGCTTATCAACCAGGTAATTATTAGAATCAGGTGTGCTTGATTAGGGTTGAAGTGAAAACCTACAGGACAGTAGCTCTCCAGGAACAGGGTTGGAGAGACCTTTACTAAAGATTAGGGAAGCATGGCCATTTACAACATGGTCCACAACCATTTACATGTGATTGAGAGGCATGATTAAAAGGAAAATGTTGATGGAAATACGTGAACACTGGTGGATGCTTTCTATTTAAAATGTCAGTGAGGATTTTGCCCTGCAAAATAAGCATGTAGTTTTGTCTCTTGCAAAAAATCTCAGGCAAATGCTTAGATATTCCAATTCCTAGTGCAGTCAGATCATGCTGGTTAAAAGCTCTTACATGTGAGTTCCAATGTCCATACTAGCATACTATTTAGAATGCATTCCCAATACATTGCTTAATTCTAAGTACTGTATGCTAGTGTATTATACTGAACAAAAATATAAATGCAACATTAAACAATGTCTACGATTTTAATGCTGTGTTCATAACCAAGTGGGAAGGACATAATTACCAGTTGTGAAGTCATAAATACCAGTTGGATGCATTCATGTGCTTTGAACTTTGTTAAGAAACGCTGATTGGCTAGTGGCCAACAAGATGCAACAACCATGAACTAAAAGTACAGCTATCATGCTTGTAAACAAATGATAGTGTTCGAAAACCATGTTAATAGATTGCTAAGGAAAACAATGTTTAGTTGTTACATTTAACTGCCGAAAATGCTGTTATTTAGGTATTTTCCTTAGTAGGTGACGTCAGAGGTCAGCATGTGGGAGAAGTTGGAGCTCAGGGATGATAGACAAGTTTCCCACTACTAATTACGAGTTGGAGGGTCATATGTGGTAAATACCACCTTCCCATTTGGTTATGAACGCAGCATTAAGCTTAGGAGCGTTTTAACGATGCATCGTTCCTATAACAGCTGAAGATCATGCATTTCTCAAAACACCACATAGAGAAAACGTTCAGGAAGTGTGTTGTTGGATAATGTGTCGATACTGATAGGATCGAAAGAAATCAGCTTTCTCCTTTCAAGTCATTATAATTATTCCACAGTACTGACGACAGATCAGCTTCTATAGAGATATTATCACTTATGGCTGCAAATATTGAGGCAGCTTATTCTAACGCTAACCCTATAATAATGCACTAGATCACAAATTAAGTATTGCGCACGTTGTTACACAACATTAAATATAGTGAGGCAATTACATACAGTCGCCTACAATTAGCAAAAAAACTCAATTGATTGAACATTACATTTATTTTAAGATGATTTAAATATATAGGCCTATGTAGCCTATACTATACTTATATTTTATTGCAGTCATCTCTTTTAATTTGAAGAATATTTGTATCCCTTGCTTGTTTGTAACAATTGCAAAAACATTGGCTAATTTGTTCTGAAGTTCTGAAGTTATCGGCGGCCGGTCACAGAGATACAGATAGGCCTAAACAATCTTGATGCTATGTTAAGATTTTCTGTGTATAAAGTGATGCAGAAGGGCAAATAAGCATCTAATGACACACTTAGCTCTTCTACGAGTGGTCTGGAGGCAGTTGGTAAATAGTGAGCGTTTTCAAGTGCAACTTTACTAATGATGGTTTTGGGAAACAGCTCGGAGCTTTAACGATGCTCTAACGATAACAATGAACTTAGCCTTGAGATGCTTTTGGGAAACCGGGCCCAGCCCAGGAGTCAGTCGCTTTATATTTGCTGTCGTCACAAATGGTTAGATAAGGGTTTAAGAAGGATTGGAGTCTTAGAATAATCAAGTATGGTGAGTTCTTCCTGACTTCCACCATGTTACATATCTATACATCTCTCTCTCTACACACATATATATATATATATGGCTTGGGTTAAAAGCACAGACTTTACTTTGAATGACAAAACGATAAACACATTTTTTTTTTTTTTTTAACGTTTACAAAGTGTTGGGTGAGTTTTGCTCTCCACACCAGCAGTATCACCTTGCTAAAATTAGCTGTGGTAAATGGATTGGAGGATTTGCAGAGGGATTACTTAAGAACTACAGACATATGAGGGCAAGCAAGTCGTACATCATGTGCCGGCTGGTTAAAAAAAAAAGCCCCAAGGAGTCAGACCAGTACAAGGATGAGAGAATCCTTGTGAACAGGGCAGTTTTCTCAGAAGGACAGAATACAAACAGAGATTCTATATCCCCTCGATGATAGAAATAGTAACTTGCTCTTCAAGTTTGGTTTAATAATGGCACTTGTATCTCAATGTTAAAATCCGAGGTGTAAACTGAACGTAGCACACATCAAATAACTACTGATCAAATACTGTATGTTGTGTAAAGATGTAAGAGAAAAGTTTTCTGCTACCCACTAACTGTTGCTGTCACTCCAACATTGGTCCTTACATAAAGAAAACAATTTGGCTCGTAATTTAGTTATCATGAATTCATGTAAATGAATTGAAAAGTACTGCTTGCTGGAATCATATATCAAACCTCTTGCTAGATATTTCTTTACAATATCTAGTGTGTCTCCATGTGTGACGATGATAATAATTAGTACGTATGGATATTATTTTCTTCTAAATGCCAAATACAGGCCTATAATTTAGTACAAATTGTACAGGAGTATTAAAGTATAAACCCCTGAAGATCTGTAATTGGGATGCAATACAGGTAAAAAGCTACAGGTAAGCCCTAAGATTCACAGTCAACATCCAGCTAGGGTTCACCTGTGCTCCGTAAGAGTGTGACTCTGAGTATATAACATCTGAGAGCAATGAATCAGACTCCAACTGAAGACAAAGACAAGAACACAGCAGGTTGGACACATGTAGGAGATATGCCACAACAGTAGAGTTTTGAATGATAATGATACATCTTTTTTATTTATTCGATCTATATCTATGCACATCAATTTATTTGCTGTGTCTTTTGGGGTTGGCCCTAAATATTTTATCCCATGTAAATGTATGTATAGCCTCCTTAAAATCTGAAGTTGGGTTGTTGTTGTTTTTTTTACATTAGGGCCAGCATTTCTGGAAAAATACTAGCTAGCCGATCTTGATAATAAAGTAATGATGTTTTGTACATGTGGGAGTTTTAAGAAAACGGTGAATGCTCAAGCTACTTTAGCCTACTGTCTTTATCTCAACTCTGGTCATGAAGAGATATTTAATGAATACAGTTGTTGAGAAGTTGGTTCAAGGGGACACACTGTGCGGTGCACATTATTGGGCCTATCCACTCAAACATGTCTATCCTTTGAAGAAATGTGGCCGCACCAAACTACCCTCTGGAGCCATGTTGATAATAAGAATTGGAATCTCAAAACATTGAGAGACCTTGTCATAGCAACCACCCTCCCCCATTTGTAGCCCATTACAGAAATTGACAATTCCTGGTATAAGTCGATAGTTGGTTCGTTCCAATGTTTAAAACTCCCTCAGATAACCACAGACCACTGAATTCAGTAAACCAGTTAATGTGTAACCGATTTCCTATAGGTCGATGAATGTCGAAGTTAATGACAAAGTTAATAAATGGTGTGTAATTACAGTATCTATCATCAAGAAGATCAAAAGTCAACATATTCAATACTTAAATGTCATATAAATATATCTTAAACATTGGTTGTGTAAATGTGTCTTGTGTGTAGTAGTATGTTTAAAACGTTTAAGGGAAAACTAGAGTGCGTAAAGTTAGTTGACTGGCTACTGCGACTACTGTATGTATGGTGAGACAGCTTTGCAAAGGGATCAGAGGCCTGGTGTTTAATATGGGAGTGGATGGAACATTCCATGGAGCCACCTGCTTGGCGGTTTGACTTAGTCAGCACGAATAGGGAGGGCCATCTCTGTGTGGCCATGCACAGGTGACATGCAGCTAAACCCAATGTTAATCCCTGGGCAGGCAGAGGTTTGGTATCTGTCTGTCTACCTGGCCTGCAGGGCGACTTTTAAATACCCTTCCCTTACACTGCATGCGTGCAGCCTCCTGCTAAAGATGAAAGGAACGTGAGTCAAGAATACATCTGTGGACGAAAAGGTGGCGGCAAAACTCACCTTAGGAGCGGCCTCCAACTCATCCACTTGGTTCTGGCCCAATTTACTCTTTATGAAGGTCTCTACATCTGCATTGAACTTCATAAATGTCACATAACAAACGTAGCACATCAGCAAGCCGATACTTTCCCACAGAAGGATCTGGTTATCCAAAAAGAATATGATGAGCATCAACAGGCCAATGATGTAGAAGGAGACATCTCTAAAGAGGGGCCACCAGGTCAGCTGGAGAACCTCCTTGGAGAACAACGCGCACATCCCGATGACAAACAGGATGTTGAACACGGCCGAACCCACAATGGTTCCTATGCCCACATTGCTGTGGGAGATGAACACCCCGATGACGGAGGTGAATAGTTCCGGCGCAGAACCCCCGGCTGCCATGAAGGTTGCCCCGGCAACGTCATCCGAGATCTGTAGTTTCTCTGTGATCACAGTCAGGGCCGGGACAAAGAACTCGTCGCACACAATGGCTAAGGCGATGAACATGTACAACATCCCAAACATGTGCAGACACACGGCCCCCTGCCTTCTCTGCTCCAGGTCGAAGAGATCTGTGGGGTAGTCCCCCTGGTTCATCTCGTCCATGGAAGACTTCATGGCCACGGGCATGTCCTCCATCATGGAGACATTATGGCCTCCCTGGTGCTTGGTGGTGAGCAGAGTTCTGTGGGGGGCCGACTGCAGTAGGTCTCCCTCGGACATAGCAGCGGGGGAGGAGGAAAGTAGATCACCTCCATTTCCATCAAGCCCCATAGAAGAAATAGTCCACTGGAAGGCACCCAACGAGAAGACTGTGCTGAGGGTCACGATGCTGAGGACGAACGCTAGAATCCTTATGGGCCTCAGTTTTCTCCGGACGTGGAGGTAGTGATGCCTTCTGCTCAGGGGGAAGGAGTCCTTCTGGGACCACATGTCAGCACCTGGGAGCATCAGTTCCATCGCTGTTGCATAGGTGGAGGTTGAGGCTCAGGCTGGCGGTGAGGCTGCTCTGACTCTGGCTGGTTTAGCACTAGCGCTTGCCTTACGGTGTCGAGGAGAGCATAGTCCTCTAAACACAACAACTGACGGGGCCCTGACGTTCTCCAGGATCTGGGGCATATAAAGGTTTCCTCATATTAGTATCTGGAAAACACAAATGGGGAAGAGAGAGGATTATTACAAGGCAAATCATCACATCACTCACATCTATAGAAATATAAATAGGCCCAATGTGAACCTTAGTTTAGACTAAGTTATAGGCCTAGATTTATATACACTGAGTGTACAAAACATTAGGAACACCTGCTCTTTCCATGATATAGGCTGACCAGGTGAATCCAGGTGAAAGCTATGATCCCTTATTGAAGTCACTTGTTAAATACACTTCAATCAGTGTAGATGAAGGGGAGGAGACAGGTTAAATAAATATTTTTAAGCCTTGAGACAATTGAGAGGTATGGTAGTAGGTGTCAAGAACTGTAACGCTGCTGGGTTTTTCACACTCAACAGTTTCCTGTGTATCAAGAATGGTCCACCACCCAAAGGACATCCAGCCAACTTGACACAACTGTGGGAAGCATTGGAGTCAACATGGGACCAGCAACACCTTGTAGAGTCCATCCCCCACAAGTTGAGGCTGTTCTGAGGGCGTGCAGTGCAATATTAGGAAGCCCTGTATCTCAACATTTACTGTACACCTACCAAGGATCAGTAAGCTATAGGCCTAGTCCTTCTTTCTTGGAGGGCCGCTTAAATAAAAATTGGCACGTTACTACGGGCTAAATCGGTTTCAGGGATTGTTCAGCAGTATCTCAGGGACCGGTGCCGCTCACGGACCAGGGGTTGAGAAACACTGCGATAGATCACTATTTTCTGTCCAATCTAATGTATATCCTCTAGTTGGTGTGTTTGTACATTGGCCTAACCATAAATTAAATAATTCTGCATTACTTTACAGATTAATCCTACCCGGCTATGTTTAATACTTGTAAACTCGCTGACTTTAAAAAGCCTGTCCTGTCCTGTCCTGTTGAAAATCAAATCTCAGCAGCTCTATCGCTGAATGGCATTCTCACACAAATCAATGCCATTGCTTGATCAAACATAATAGATATTGATTTCGAAATATGAATACTTTGCATGAAGCAAATTATTAATATACATTTGGTTGACTTGATTACAGTTTGATTTCTCCATGTACCTGTATCAGTGCCCACGAGCTAAGCTTAACCAAGCTTAGACTAGGCTATTATGGTTATCAAAACCCTGGGAAAGTATCTTGAAAATCTTTCCAGTATCTTTCAAACGTGCATCTATTAGTGAAGTTATGACAGAGCAGACATCTAAAAACAGAAGTGTTAGGTGAGGTGATAGATGATAGATGCTTATAATTGTTAAACCAATTAGGCTAATTTAGAACCAGCAAGCTTACAGTTCACATTTTTCACTGGCAATTTCCTCCAACGATAAGACTCAAAAGGAATGTAAAACCATTGTAAATAGCAAAGATATCATTAGATCAACAATGTGCCCTGTTCTCTTGCATCTTTGCATAACCCAGACCAAAGCCAATCAACTTATCACCTAGTCCACCTTGCAAACCATCATCCAAACCAATGCAATATCAAACCAAAACAACAAAAATAAATAATCACAAAACAATGCATAACAATTGAAATAAAATTAATAATTTACCACACTTGCATTCTACTGTCGGACGCTGTATAGAAGAAAAGAAGGTAGGTGGTGAGGAATTTGCCAGTAAAGCCAATCCTGAGTGACAAGTTCCTGTAGGCTCCAACTGTAGATTGTGTATAGCTAATGGAAATCTGCTCTAGAATTTCCTTAGCACCGAAGGGGTGGAGCTTACAGACACTAACAGTCAAACCTATGGTGAGGTGACTCCTCCCCCTCTAACTTGTGTACCTGCCTACCTGCCACGTGACATGAATCAACCTTACCTAAGGTCTTCTTCTGTCTTTATTTGACTTGAGGTGAAAACATGAGATCATGTTGCTTGAAAGACCAGAACCCAACCCTATTGATAGGCCTTATCCTACCAGGCCATTGTATTGTAGCCTGGCCTCAAAAACTAGACGTAACATAGTAAACTTTGGTATGGTTACATAAGACAGTTTGTATAGTGTACTAACCAAAAGATCTCTACCGGTAGGTTGATACACATACACTACATTACCAGTATGTCACCAGTATGTGGACACCTGCTCGTCAAACATCTCATTCCAAAATCATGGGCATTAATATGGAGTTGGTCCCCCCTTTGCTGCTATAACAGCCTCCACTCTTCTGGGAAGGCTTTCCACTAGATGTTGGAACATTGCTGCGGGGACTTGCTTCCATTCAGCCACAAGAGCATTAGTGAGGTCGGGCACTAATGTTGGGCGATTAGGCCTGGCTCACAGTCGGCGTTCCAATTAATCCCAAAGGTGTTCGATGGGGTTGAGTCAGGGCTCTGTGCAGGCCAGTCAAGTTCTTCCACGCCGATCTCAACAAACCATTTCTGTATGGACCTCCCTTTGTGCACGGGGGCATTGTCATGCTGAAACAGGAAAGGGCCTTCCCCAAACTGTTGCCACAAAGTTTGAAGCACAGTCTTGAATGTCATTGTATGCTGTAGCGTTAAGATTTCCCTTCATTGGAACTAAGGAGCATTTTGTATATATAGTGTATCTAGATAAGTAAAGGTCTTTGTTAACTACTGTTGATGGTATGAAAGTTGGACGCCATTTCTGATGTTAAAGGGATACTTCGGGATTGAGTCAATGAGGCCCTTTAGCTACTTCCCCAGAGTCAGAAGAACTCGTGGATACCATTTTTATGTCTCTGTGTTCAGTATAAAGGAAGTTAGAGGTAGTTTCACGAGCCAATGCTAACAAGCATCAGCACAATGACTAGCATTAGCACCATGAAAAACAGCCCCAGACCATTATTCCTCCTCCACCAAACTTTACAGTTTGCACTATGCATTGGGGCAGGTAGTGTTCTCCTGGCCTCAGATTTGTCTATCGGACTGCCAGATGGTGATGCGTGATTCATCACTCCAGAGAACGCGTTTCCACTGCTCCAGCCACTCCAACCGATGCTTGGCATTGCGCATGGTGATCTTAGGCTTGTGTGCGTCTGCTCGGCCATGGAAACCCATTTCATGAAGCTCCAGATGAACAGTTATTGTGCGGACATTGCTTCCAGAGGCAGTTTGTAACTCGGTAGTTAGTGTTGCAATCAAGGACAGACGATTGTTACGCGCTACGCGCTTCAGCATTCGGCGGTCCCATTCTGTGAGCTTGTGTGTCCTACCACTTCGCGGCTGAGCCGTTGTTGCTCCTAAACGTATCCACTTCACAATAACAGCACTTACAGCTTACCGGGGCAGCTCTAGCAGGGCAGAAATTTGACAAACTGACTTGTTGGAAAGGTGGCATCCTATGACGGTGCCACATTGAAAGTCACTGAGCTCTTCATTAAGGCCATTATACTGCAAATGTTTGTCTATGGAGATTACATGGCCGTGTACTCGATTTTATACACCTGTCAGCAATTGATGTGGCTGAAATAGCCGAATCCACTCATTTGAAGGGGTGTCCACATACTTTTGTATATATCGTGTATCTAGATACAGTGGGGGAAAAAAGTATTTAGTCAGCCACCAATTGTGCAAGTTCTCCCACTTAAAAAGATGAGAGAGGCCTGTAATTTTCATCATAGGTACAAGTCAACTATGACAGACAAAATGAGAAAAAAAAATCAAGAAAATCACATTGTAGGATTTTTAATGAATTTATTAGCAAATTATGGTGGAAAATAAGTATTTGGTCAATAACAAAAGTTACTCAATACTTTGTTATATACCCTTTGTTGGCAATGACACAGGTCAAACGTTTTCTGTAAGTCTTCACAAGGTTTTCACACACTGTTGCTGGTATTTTGGCCCATTCCTCCATGCAGATCTCCTCTAGAGCAGTGATGTTTTGGGGCTGTCGCTGGGCAACACGGACTTTCAACTCCCTCCAAAGATTTTCTATGGGGTTGAGATCTGGAGACTGGCTAGGCCACTCCAGGACCTTGAAATGCTTCTTACGAAGCCACTCCTTCGTTGCCCGGGCGGTGTGTTTGGGATCATTGTCATGCTGAAAGACCCAGCCACGTTTCATCTTCAATGCCCTTGCTGATGGAAGGAGGTTTTCACTCAAAATCTCACGATACATGGCCCCATTCATTCTTTCCTTTACACGGATCAGTCGTCCTGGTCCCTTTGCAGAAAAACAGCCCCAAAGCATGATGTTTCCACCCCCATGCTTCACAGTAGGTATTGTGTTCTTTGGATGCAACTCAGCATTCTTTGTCCTCCAAACACGACGAGTTGAGTTTTTACCAAAAAGTTCTATTTTGGTTTCATCTGACATTCTCCCAATCCTCTTCTGGATCATCCAAATGCACTCAAGCAATCTTCAGACGGGCCTGGATATGTACTGGCTTAAGCAGGGGGACACGTCTGGCACTGCAGGATTTGAGTCCCTGGCGGCGTAGTGTGTTACTGATGGTAGGCTTTGTTACTTTGGTCCCAGCTCTCTGCAGGTCATTCACTAGGTCCCCCCGTGTGGTTCTGGGATTTTTGCTCACCGTTCTTGTGATCATTTTGACCCCACGGGGTGAGATCTTGCGTGGAGCCCCAGATCGAGGGAGATTATCAGTGGTCTTGTATGTCTTCCATTTCCTAATAATTGCTCCCACAGTTGATTTCTTCAAACCAAGCTGCTTACCTATTGCAGATTCAGTCTTCCCAGCCTGGTGCAGGTCTACAATTTTGTTTCTGGTGTCCTTTGACAGCTCTTTGGTCTTGGCCATAGTGGAGTTTGGAGTGTGACTGTTTGAGGTTGTGGACAGGTGTCTTTTATACTGATAACAAGTTCAAACAGGTGCCATTAATACAGGTAACGAGTGGAGGACAGAGGAGCCTCTTAAAGAAGAAGTTACAGGTCTGTGAGAGCCAGAAATCTTGCTTGTTTGTAGGTGACCAAATACTTATTTTCCACCATAATTTGCAAATAAATTCATAAAAAATCCTACAATGTGATTTTCTGGATTTTTTTTCCTCAATTTGTCTGTCATAGTTGACGTGTACCTATGATGAAAATTACAGGCCTCTCTCATATTTTTAAGTGGGAGAACTTGCACAATTGGTGGCTGACTAAATACTTTTTTTCCCCACTGTAAGTAAACAGTTAACTACTGTTGATGGTATGAAAGTTGGACGCCATTTCTGATGTTAAAGGGATACTTCTGGATTGTGTCAATGAGGCCATTTAGCTACTTCCCCAGAGTCAGAAGAACTCGTGGATACCATTTTTATGTCTCTGTGTCCAGTATGAAGGAAGTTAAAGGTAGTTTCACGAGCCAATGCTAACTAGCATCAGCACAATGACTGGAAGTAACTTCTAGTTAGCAACTTCCTTCAAACTGCGCGCAGATACATAAAAATGGTGTCCACAAGTTCATCTGACTCTGGGGAAGTAGATAAAGGGCCTCATTGCCAAAATCCCGAAGTATCCCTTTAAGTAAGTAAGCCTTGTCTGAGGCTCCTGCCCTTTGGGCCGTTCTGGCTATCTCCTGATTTCTTTGTCTACCTTTAGTTGAAAGCACTGACTGTAAGTTGCTCTGGATAAGAGTGTCTGCTAAATGACCAAAATGTAAATGTACTACACTTGTTGCACATTTTCAAAGACATAGCTTTCGTTAAAGGAAATGTTTATGACGTCTACTGTGGTAACGTCAGTGAACTTTAAAGCCATTGAGATGCTTTTTTAATTTTTATAAACAAAAATAAAAGAATATCTGGTTTATAATACAATGTCACCAAGACTCAAAAGCCACACTGTGTTCGCTATAGGCCTACAGTACTAGTCCATGTGTATAATTGGGCTTCTGTCAAAGACCTGTCCTTACGGAGGCTCATCGTCATATGGCGCTGTAAGTAAGCACACTCAGGGATGGACAGAGGGCAGGAGTGTGGGGGGGGGTATTAGAATCCTTCCAACAGCTTTTTCTTCTTCTTCTTCTTCTTCTGGAGACTAAAGCTGGTGGTGGTGAGGTCAGGCTAAACACGTGAGCCATTAGCGCTGTAATGCTCTGCTGCCTCTCTGCTGAAGGTGAGCTCAACTTATCTGACATGCTCTGGCTCTCTTTAGGTCTCTCTCTCTCCCCCCCCGCCTCCCCTTGGCCGGAGGCCACTTACATAGCTAGGCCGTGAGGCAGCAGTTAGCCATCACCTGTTAGAAAGGTAGAATGAGGTGGAGAAGAAGGGACATACCTTTTTGTTCTGCTGTGTGCCTGGTCTTTGGCTGTGAACCTGTTGGCTGTACAATGGCATGCATATGGATTTCAGTACAGGAACCGTGAGCCTTTTGACACAGAAATCTTTACAGAATGAATACAGTACATGGTTTTCAAACCTGCGCCAAAGTAATGAACATCATCAAATGCTCTTGTCCAATAAAAATGTCCCGGTCCTCCCCTTTATGTCAACCAGAGATTACAGTACCAAAGACAACAGTCAGCAGTGCTCTCTATTACCATGCCGAGATAAAATAATATGCTCCTGACTTTTATAACTGTAAGAAGGTACTGTATAGCAGAAGTATAGGATAGAAATGTAGTAGAGAAGGGCAGTAGTCACAGGAGGCTGGTGAGGGGAGGAAGGCTCATAATAACATCTGGAATGGAGTGAATGGAATGGTTTCAAATACATGGAAACCATGTGTTTGATACCATTCATTCCATTCCAGCCATTACTATGAGCCCGTCCTCCCCAATTAATGTGCCACCAGCCACCTGTGCTACTAGTATACAGTATAAGGTAGTGTCTTTGCCCTTTGGCCCTAGATGACATGGGGTTGTGTGGGAAAGCAGCTAGGCTACTTTACAGGTTAGGTTACTTTGAAGCTGACCTTGGTTAGGCCTATGTAACCACGCCATCACGGCTATATTAAGAAGAACCAAGGCAGGCTAAATATATTACATAACGGCTAAATTGTCATTTAAGATAGAACTCTTATAATGTGCAAAATGAGGTGTTATAAAAAACAGGATTCTTATTTTCCTTTAAATGTGAAATTATATTAATTATTTTTTTAATAATTGTGTTTTTAGAGGCATGTAAGGTCAATGCCAATTTGTCAATCAAATCAAATCAAATGTTATTTGCCACATGCGCCGAATACAACAGGTGTAGACATTACAGTGAAATGCTTACTTACAAGCCCTTAACCAACAATGCAGTTTTTTAAAGAAAAATGTAAAATAAAAAAGTGATCATTAATAAAAATTAAAAATTAAAGCAAATAGCTAAAGAGCAGCAGTAAAATAAAATAGCAGTAGGGAGGCTATATACAGGGGGGTACCGGTACAGAGTCAATGTGCGTGGGCACCGGCTAGTCGAGGTAATTGAAGTCATATGTACATGTGGGTAGAGTTAAAGTGACTGAATAGTAAACAGAGTAGCAGCAGCGTAAAAGAGGGGGATGGGGTGGGGGGGGGGGCAGTGCAAATAGTCCGGGTAGCCATGATTAGCTGTCCAGGAGTCTTATGGCTTGGGGGTAGAAGCTGTTGAGAAGCCTTTTAGACCTAGACTTGGCGCTCCGGTACCGCTTGCCGTAATCCCAAGGGTTCAAAAGTTACTGCATGAAGCAATGATGTCATTGACATTGGGACCACAAGCATATGGAATACCAATATACCCTACAGTAAGTCTCTATTTAACACTCTGAATTGAACTGTCTTCTATTCGTGATCCCATATTAAGACTGTGTTGTGCTTCTAATATATGGGGGGAAGATAGTCTCTATTCCAGTGTATTGGCAGTGCTCACCGTGATACCCTGAAAAGAGCAATAGATTAATGCAACTCTGTGAAAATGAGATTAAGATCGGTAATGACTAAAGCTCCTGTGCTGCGCTGCTTTAAATAGATGCTAAGCATTGTGTATGGACACCCTTAATGGGTTACTGCAGTGGTTTTTCAAACTTTTTCAGCGGGGACCTCATTTTTTCCGTCAGAATTTCTGGGGACCCCATTCCACCCCAAATCTCATGACACAACCTAAAATCTGTATATTTTGATTTTTACATCAACAAATAACCTTTGATTCAATACATTTTCATCTCTTATCAAAATGAAATACATTTACTCAATAAATGTAATTTTTCAAATTATCTTTCTCAAAAACGTTTCTATATTGTCCCATACAATAATCTATACTCTTAATGTTTTGTTCCTTAAAAAAATATAAAAGTGTTTTTTTGGGCCACCCCACTGCAGTTCCCCCAGTGGGGTCGTGACCCCAACTTTGGGTTACTGTGAGAATGACCCTATGTTGCTAGGTAGGAACCATTACCATATTAGCCTATCTATGTGTGGACTACCTGATAAGAGTCTCTGGAAGGAAAGAGAACATGGTGGGTCATGGTAGAATAGAATAGAATAGAATACAATTTAACTTGATTGTATTTGTATTTATTATACCTACAATAATTATTTAAAACATCACATCATACACAACGTCATGTCTACTCGATGACACATTCCGTTAACTTAACTTGGTCTTTTCAATAAATTGTCTCGCATTCATGAGCACTAGTTTAAAACAAAGAATAAACATTTATAATGAACAAGACAACAGCCAGGTAACACTGCAGGTAGAGTCAGAGTCCTATGTTTAGCGCTTTACCAAGCAGAGTTATTGCTACAGGAAGCCAATTACATCGGATATGGCACATTGCCACTGGATCTTCCAGGATATGGACCAGCATTGAGGACATGGACAATAAAGAACAGGAGAAAGCTGTGAAGACCTAGTGGTTCTGGGTGAGGATGGTATATGTCCACTCTCCGGCGACACCTCGCGGTCACATAGAGAAGCAGTAGCAGTTTCATAACAGGGCTTTTATTTTGACGTGATAAAAACCCGGAAGTTGGTTGTGCAACCGACGAATGGCAGCCGCCAACATCTCGAACACACCGCTGTGTCCACGGGTTAAAAGTGAAAACACAAACAATTGTACCCCTCTTAGAGCTATGCCATCTGTCTTGCTGCTAAAAAACGTTTCTTATTTGCAATTTCTAAGACGCAGGAGATTTTAGCCTACAGCTAAGTTAGTTAGCGATGGATCTGTTGGAGCCCCCCTCGCGGTCACATAGAGAAGCAGTAGCAGTTTCATAACATGGCTTTTATTTTGACGTTATAAAAACCCGGAAGTTGGTTGTGTATCCGACGAATGGCAGCCGCCAACATCTCGAACACACCGCTGTGTCCACGGGTTAAAAGTGAAAAAACAAACAATTGTACCCCTCTTAGAGCTCTGCCAGCTGTCTTGCTGGTAAAAAAAACGTTTCTTATTTGCAATTTCTAAGACGCAGGAGATTTTAGCCGACAGCTAAGTTAGTTAGCGATGGATCTGTTGGAGCCCCCCACGCCGGTGAAGGATCATGCTGCTTCTCCTTCGGAGTCCAAAGCCAAGAACTGCGATCTGTCCCCCGCTATGAGAGCCAAGATCGAACGAAACAGACAGCGGGCTCTGATGCTGAGGCAAGCCCGACTGGCCAGCAGACCGTCAGCAGGAGAAGGGGGTGGAACCTCGGCTAAAGTCGCCAAGACAGTCGACTCTGGAGGAGGGTTCTTCATTGATGAAGAAGAGGAGGGACAGGAGGAGCAAAGGACAAAGAAAGTGGTGCATCAACCAGGTATGTGCGTTTATAGTCAATCAAATACGGAAGGGGGCAGTATTCATATTTGTTGCATGATGTAAACATTAGAATTAATCTTATCTGCAGATCCTCTGCATGTCTGGTGTAGCAGAGAAAGATGCATTGTTGGTTCACTTGCGGCCCTTTGTGGATTCATGTAATACCACATGCCAGTTGCTGAATGGAGTCAGTTTCTTTCAATCAGGTATTACAGACGTCCCCTACTATAAATTATGTCCATAATACGTTATTCATTGCACAGTGACAACCAACCAACCACTATCTGAATGACTAGTAGATCCGTTTTTACTGACAAGACACCTTGGCTGACCTCTCCTCCTAGCACTCTCTCTGCACTGATTGTGATTCTGGATACGTGTGTGCTCATTTCATATGTATATACTGTATTTTACTGTATTTTGCTGTATTCTAGTCAATGCCACTCCGACTTTGCTTGTCCTAATATTTATATATTTCTTAAGTCCATTCTTTTACTTTGAGATTTGTGTGTATTGTTGTGAATTGTTAGATACTACTGCACTGTTGGAGCTAGGAACACAAGCATTTCACTACACCCGCAATAACATCAGCTAAATATGTGTATGTGACCAATACAATTTGATTTGATTGGCTAAAATGACTCAAATGTAATAATTTAAATATACAAGTAGTGTGTAGACAGTGTTGAGCCTGGGTGCCAGTCTTCTTGCCATGACAATTCCACAAGTCGTTTTCAAGAGAGCAGAGACTAACTGGCATTCAAGCTAGTGCTGAGCTCTACTGCTCTCTCTGACTCTGTCCTCCTCTTCCTAGCCCCGGTGATGGAGGCCGACTATCTGCTGTGTGATGACTGTGACAAGCCGTTTATGGATTCCTACCTCAGCAACGGCTTCGATCTGGCAGTCTGTGACAGCTGCAGGTAAAGTCTTACTACTTGTGTCAATGACAACAAACACAAATAACTATATTGTAATATACTGAACAAAAATATAAATGCAACATGTAAAGTGTTGGTCCCATGTTTCATGAGCTGAAATAAAAGATCCCAGAAATGTTCCATATGAACAAAAACCTTTTCTCTAAAATATTGTGCTCAAATTTGTTTAGATCCCTGTTAGCGAGCATTTCTCATTTGCCAAGATAATCCATCCACCTGACAGGTGTGGCATATCAAGAAGCGGATTAAACAGCATGATCATTACACAGGTGCACCTTGTGCTGGGGACAATAAAAGGCCACTCTAAAATGTGCAGTTTTGTCACAAAACACAATGCCATGGATGTCTTCAAGTTTTGTGGGAGCGTGCAATTGGCAAGCTGACTGCAGGAATGTCCACCAGAGCTGTTGCCAGAGAATTGAATGTTCATTTCTCTACCATAAGCCACCTCTAAGGTCGTTTTAGAGAATTTGGCAATACGTCTAACTGGCCTCATAACCGCAGACCACGTGTAACCACGCCAGCCCAGGACCTTCACATCTGGCTTCTTCACCTGCGGGATTGTCTGAGACCAGCCACCTGGACAGCTGATGAAACTGAGGAGTATTTCTGTGTGTAATAAAGCTCTTTTGTGGGGGAAAAACTAATTCTGATTGGCTGGGCCTGGCTCTCAAGTGGGTGGGTCTATGCCCTCCCAGGCCCACCCATGGCTGCGCCGCTGCCCAGTCATTTGAAATGCATAGATTATGGCCTAATGTATTTATTTCAATTTAATGATTTCCTTATATGAACTGTAACTCTGTAAAAAAATAAAATAATGTTGCGTTTATATTTTCGTTCAGTGTATATATCATTGTACAGTGTGCTTCTCATAATAGTGTTCACATATGTCCAGGACAAGTGGATCAGCATAACAGGTTGATTGCTATTACCACATTCACTATAAACTGAGTGCACTGCAGTATTACATACAGTACGTGCATTGTATTGCATTGTGCCTTTGCATTGTGCTTCAATGGTAAGAGGATGCAAAAATGCATCTGAACAAGTATTCTATCTTGTCTTCCCTCTGTTAATGTCCCCCCATCAGAGACAACGAGGTGAAACACAAGCTGATGTCCCGTACGGAGGCTAAGCAGCTCTACCTACTGAAGGACTGTGATCTGGACCAGAGGGAGCCAGTGCTGAGGTTTGTCCTGAGGAAGAACCCACACAACCCTCACTGGGGAGACATGAAACTCTACCTCAAGCTGCAGGTAGGACGAGCTAACCGATACCAACCATCACTGGTTCTAACCGGCTGCTTTTCCTTAGCCTGGTTAAACCAGACTGAACACGCTGCTCTCACCAATATTGTTTCAATCAGTTTGAATGCCAGGCTAGCTTTCCCTCACCTTGTCCTCAACTGACTGCCACTGTATCAGTTTCCCCCTACTATTGTTTGTTTACCTCTACCCCACAGTGCGTTCCTAGGTCGTGTTCATTAGGCACCAAACGGAAGAAAACTGACTGTATTCAGTTTCAAAATGTCGGATGCATTTCTTAATGATGAATGCGTATTTAATGGTAAATATGTATTTAGGTTATCTAAGTAAACATGATGTTGTGCTGTGTGTTTCCAGGTGGAGAAGCGCTCCTTAGAGGTGTGGGGCTCCGAGGAGGCCCTGGAGGAGGCCAAGGAGTCCAGAGAGGAGAACAGGGAGGTGCAGAAGCAGAAGCGCTTCAACAAAAAGGTCAAAGGTCAGTAACACTGTTTTCTAATCCTCACTCAGACACAATGCCATCTCAATAAATAAGTCACTGTAATAGGAATTCCCAGATGAGCAATTGTTGGTAAAGTTAATTTTAGGGGAGCAGGGAGCCACCACCTAGCACAGAAGCAGAGGAAATGTCTAACTGACCTCTTGGAGACAGGTCCTTTATATCCTAATCAGACAGAACCAAATGTTCTGTAAACACCAGCCCGAGAGGCTTGTAGTCTAAACAAAAAGGCAGTGACTGGGTGTGTTCGTAAATTAAATCTGGAGTGCAAGAGTGCCCTCTGGGCGTTCATAAATTCAGAGCGTTGTCAGATTGTCCATTTGTAAATTCAGAGCATTTCGCTCTCGGAGCGTTCAGAGCGCACACTGGACACTCTGGCCCGAGGAGTAGGGTTGATCTGAGCGTTCTGGCCTCACAAAGGCAGTCAAGCACCCAAGCTAACTGGCTAACATTGGCTAGCTTGCTAGCTCCTGCCAGACACATGAGAGAACACCTCACTCTGAACATTTTACTCGCCCTAGCAAAGCTGGTTAGGCTGTTTTCGTGTTATCCAGAGCGTTGGTGACTGTAACTGTGCTGCTGGCAACAATTTAATTACACTTTTTTGCCGACGTTTACTGACACCGGCCATATTCAACGGGTGTTGAGTGTTGTAAATTCATCAGTTATTCTGCGCTCTGGCACACTCAGATGAAAGTGCTCTGAAATCGGAGTAGATAGCCAGAGTGAATTTACGAACGCACCCACTGTCAGCTGCCCAGAATAACAATACAACAGTGAATAATCAGTGTGTCCTCGGTCCTTGTACATCCAGTCTGGCGTCAACCACTATCAACAGATATGAGAATAATCCATAACATTCAGTATCAAGTCTAGTGACCATCAACCTGCACCTTGAGTGTCACAAATAGAACACAGGAAATCATGTGTATTCCAGAAAGGGAAAATACATTTATATGCTACACATTGTATTAATCACTCTAAACTGAATATGAACATTACTTCATTATTGACTTAAATAAAAAAGCTACACACCGTGCTTGCCATTATATGTGTGTTTACTGAGGTTATGTATCAGAAGGCTGTAAACACAAAAACACAAGTGATACCGGCAAACACAGTGTGCAGGCTTTTCTTTTGAAGTCATTATTGAATAGTTCCCACACACCTGTTATTGATAATTTATTGGATTGTTCTTTTCTCTGTTGTGACCAGAGCTCCGTCGTGCGGTGAGGAGCAGCGTGTGGACAAAGGACACCAGTGCTCACCAGCACGAGTACGGCCCTGAGGAACTAGTGGATGAAGAGGAGGATCTCTACAGGAAGGTCTGTAACACCTGTGGACATGAACTGACCTATGAGAAGATGTAGCCTGGTGTCCTTTAAACCTTATCCCGGAGGCTCACAGGGTGAGTTATTTTTTTGTGGACCACTGGTAATACACCCGACATGTAAACTGAGATTCAAATGACTGATGCCTCATACTTGAGACATGCCTTGAAGCTGCAGCAAGGAGGCCTACCTGGAATCGTCTCGGCACATGCCATAAACAAAGCCACCACAACACTCAAACAACATGGATGTACTTGAGTCTATCTACAACACCATCAACACATTTCTACAGTGAAGTGTTGTACTCCTCAGAAGCTGTTGATAGCTGTTGTTATCTGTTATCTACTGTTTAGCATGTTAACTTCCATTTTGTATTGACAATTTCTAAGATCATGTTATATGTAGAAGGATCTGCATGTGCAAAATAAATATATTTTTCCATAATGTGATCACTTTTTTGCATCTGTACTTGACTTGTTTTAGATCTGTAAACAATCTCTAAAACAAATGTGCCGTGTTGTGCTCTTGGTTAAGATAGATTGATAGAGAATGATTGTATTAATTCAAAATCAAGAAATTGATTTCATTTGCATTAAATTAATAGAAAATGGTAGTCCAAACTTTCTTTTTCTTTCTGCTGTAAAATCACGCTGTAAATAATGGGGTCGTTTTATGATCTGCATTGTTAGATTTTGATCGCATGCTCCAAACCGTGCTCATACTTGAATATTTGTGGTCCATCCCAAGCTTCTGAAGCAACCTCTGGTCATAACTACCTGCACGTAGTTCATCTAATGAGTCAAGGACTCCATTGTCCAGACATCACTAAAGGGAGCAACTGAAAAGGTACAATATGAAAAAATTTATGCACTCACTAACTGTAAGTCGCTCTGGATAAGAGCGTCTGCTAAATGACTAAAAATGTAAATGTAAATTACGCCACCATTTAATTTGAATTGTACTATTTTTGTCCAACAATATAGTTACTGTAACGTATCGTCTGACATCTATGCAAATGAAATCTGCTATACAGTAGTTATTGGACGCAACTCCGCATGTCACACTATATCAATTCAAATGCGGTGCTTCATGGTTTACTTTCTAGTAAGGTGGGAATGGGTCTAAAGCAGGGATCATCAACTACATTCAGCCGTGGGCCAATTATTTTTCTTGAGCGGTTTGTCGTGGGGCCGGAACATAATTACAAATAATTTTGGAGACTGCAAATTGACCGCAAGAAGCCCAAACAGATCTATTTGACTGAAACATAATCATTTCCAACATTCCTTACATTTGTATACGATCACGTCTCTCTATTATGCGTGGGAATACTTGGGAACAGATTTCCAAAATTAAAATCACTTTTTGCACAGAAAACTTGGGGGGCCAAATAAAACCACCCGTAAGCAAAATTCGGCCCGCCAGTTGGGGGATCCTTGTCTAAAGGCTACTGTAGGTCTATATCCTACCTAAAATGTGGGTACAGGCTATAGACTTGTACTGAATTGTTTCAAAGAGATGTCCTGTTCAGAATAACAATCTGTAAGCTATGATATTGATAATGTACTGTAATGACATGAGCTTTTGCTAGACTGGCTTGTTGGAAAGATCATTATAATTATTTCCCCATGCGGTCAGTCACATCAAGCCCATGGCAAATTGACCATCATATTTCTTTAGGGGCTACATGAATGTGAGGTTTAAACTACTGCATTCACATCTTCAACGCTAGTGCAATACACCTAGACAATTTAATACATGTTCCAAACTGACAATGTGGGTTCATAGCCTCACTCATGCAAAGTTAAGACTAGCAAGTCAAACACTTACCCAGCAACTAATGAGGTAGTATGCCTGCAGTGTGGGTTCAGAATGGGGGCTCTGGCCCCCTGGGAAAAGTGGGGAGAGGGGTGTTATAACAGAAAAGAGATTGGGGAGTGGTGTGCCGGCCAGAAGATGGGCAATAAGTGGGGGCGGTTAAATCCTGGGGTTCCCCCCATGGTTCCAGAACAGTCACCAGCAGCGGTTATGAAGGGAAACCTACGGTAAACGTTTTTTTAATAGGCAAAAATAGCGATTAAAACACTAATTGTCTACTCTTTCCAGAAGTTTCCCTCCATCACCACTGGTGTTCACAGGAAGGGGAACCTCAAATATTAAACCTTCATCAGTTGTCACAGTCCATCAATCATCAGTGTCAACACAACCACAGGCTCTACCTGGGATTGAACCTTACACTTGAGCCAATTCTCATTCACACTAAGTGGCAACATGGGAGCTGGAAATAGTGCTCTGTTAGTGACCTCTACTGGTCAGGTCCATAATCCAAGAAACACCTTGAGACTGGCGCTTGAGGCAGACAACCCACATGGGGTGGAACTAGCTGGAGAAGACTGCCAGGAACAGAGTGCTCTGTGCCACCCAGCATCAGTTCGAGGTAGCTGGAGTTGGATACATAACATCTCTAGGCCAGCCATATGGGCCAGCCAGCTCTCCCCCAGACACTTGTCTGGAGGTCTGGCCAAACACAGCTAAACTCTGGACAGATTGACTGATAAATTAGGCCAGATAAAAAATAAAAATAAAAGGTTGATCAAGGAATCAAACTATTTCCTAATTAGCACTAAATCAAACGCAAAAATAAATATTGTATTACTAGGAAATCATATTAAGTTAATTTACAACCTTTGCCAAGCAGGAGAATAACATGTTTCACATGAGTTATTCTATAACGTCTATTTACAAGTGGGTTTTCCTTTTGGTTGATGAGATCAACCAGAACACTAGAATGTGCAGGACTAGGGTTGCAAATTCCAGTAACTTGCCCCAAATTCCCAGTTCTTACAGAAATCCCAGTTGGAGAATCTCTGGAATCAGGAGGGAACAATCATGTGTATGGGAGTCATCCCGGCGGGGAATTTGGGGAAAGTTACCAGGATTTTGCAACCCTATACTATTCCGTCAATAGGCCTAAGGGCTTGATTCAATCCGTATCACCAAAGTTCAGCGCTATAGCGTGCTTGAAATGTAAAGGTAATTTCCGATTGAGCTGACATATGCAGCGTTTACCGTGAATTCAGTCTCTGCGAACGTGGGAACATTGCCTTTAAAATTCAATTGCAATATAAGGGTGAACTTAAGCTATACGGATTGAATTGAGCCCTAAATCGAAAAGATATGACAACAAATTGTACATGTGAAATAATACCAATCAAATAAATGTGGCAGATGTGTACGTGCATTGTTTCTGCACACATAATTAACTTCTGTTGGATAGTTACTGTAGATGTGCGATGGTAGATAGACAAACATTCAGAAATAAATAACTGAGAAAAAGACTAGCCTTATACAAAGATGACATTAAGATACATTGTTGGTGAAACAGTGACAAGAACATATAGTACATTTTCCAAAGAATGTTGATTTTATCAACAACCTTTCTCTCCTGAAAAAAATGGCACCCTATTCCCGACACAATGCACTACTTTTGAGCAGGGCTTTTAAAGGGATTAGGGTGCCTATTCGGAGCAGCCTTAATGGTCAATGCTTTGATCTGGCTGCTCCTCTTTCTCTGCTGGAATAGTCTCAGGAAGTGATATTACCCTGGGGTATGATGTTATTTTCTCGTTCTTTTCTGCAACATCCTTCTCCTCCTCCTTCTCCTCTTCTCCTTCCTCCTCCACCCCCTCCACGTTCATGTCCTTCCTCCTCTTCCTCTCCCTCAAAGCGCAGGGCAGACAATTCACCAGGAAGAGGAGTGCGGAGAGGCAGAGGAGGGAGAGAACTGCCCCGACACCCAGTTCCAGCTCTTTATCCCCCAGTTTCTCCTCCCTCTCTCTCTCCACCCCGGGAGAGAAGTACACAGCGCTCTCTTCGTGATTCGGGGTCAACACCGCTCTCTCCAGGTCGTTCCTGGCGACCATCCCATCGCCGGCCTTGTCATAGTAGTCGTCACCGTTGACGGCGGTGACATTCTCTATGATGATGTCATTGTCCGGGAAGTTGCTGTACTGAACGTCCCTGTCCGACGACTCCACCAGCATGTCCGAAATATCGAGCAGCTGAAAGTCTGCCTCCTCGCTCCCCATTGGATGAAGGTCAGAGTCCAGGTTCACCCTGATCCAACCAGATCCTTTAGCCAGACTCCTGGTCTCGGTTCCTTCCCTCGGATTGGCCAGGTCCCCGTCGACGGAGTTCGCCATTGGCTTGCAGGTGGTGACCAGGAGTTCTGCTTTCAGTAAAGGCCCGCCCCCTTCACCCTGGGCGACAACACGCAGCGACGGACCGGGCGTCACGGCAACTACGGTCTCGGCCAATGAGGAGAGGCGAAGGCCGAATGTACCACGGCTGAAGGCGGAGAGCAACGTGGCGCTATCATCACTGAACTGGAGCCAGACACTGATGGACGCTTCCTGAAGGAGAAAGAAGGGCAAGGGAGCGAGAGAGAAGCAGAGAGAGAGAGGGTGAGAGAGAGAAAGAGAGAAATGTTCAGTGTCATCTCATACTGAAGCACAAATGTCCTACCATTGAAGCAAAAACGTCCCACTGAAGTTACTGTTATGTAAAACTAAAACGTTTCAGTGAAGTTAGTGGGTCAAGAAAAACACCCGACTCACCTGCCCATGGTTGTAGAGAACGTTGTACGCTGTCACTGTTGCTGTGACAACAGCAGGATGGGCAGGGCTTGCATTGATTGACATACCGAGTCCTCCCACAACCTGCACTGAGAGGTCACCTGGGGTCACGGGTTCAGAGGTCACGATGACATCACAGCTACCCAGCACACCATCCCATTGGCTTGATATGACCTGAGAGACAAGAGAGGGGCATCAATAAAGTTATTGGCTGTTTGTATCTTGTTCGAGTTTACTTTCCTTAGGTAATAAATATATTTGAAATCTTACTCCTAGTCTCATGGGACCTACTCCCATTTGGTCAGATCTCATCATTGATAATGACCATCCCTCAACTAAAATTCACCATGCTATTCAAAATACCGTCAACTGTAGAGTTACAACATCATATTACTTGTTCGTATTATATGATACTCACATGAACTGAAGTTTTCCCTGGGTGTAGACCAATCAGATTGCTCTGCTTGTCGAGGACCGCCACACGAGGATTCTCTACCCTCAGCCAATTACGGACCATCTCTGTGGCATCCACGAACCAATCGGAGGAGCCCAGCAGGTAGGTCAGCTGACCCTGGCCCCCCTGAGCACTGAACTGGGTCAGAACCTGAACCGTGGACCTCTGGTACACTGGAGAACAGCTGGGGAGCAGGGAAAGAAAGGGAGAAGGGAGAGAGGTAGAGAGAGGGAGGGAGGGATAGATGAGGAGAAGAGAGAGATATTACACAAATCAGAAGCTGGGCAAAACCAGAAATGGAGACATCATAATCTTAAATATGTTAATGGTATAGGGGTAAATTCCATTTAAATTCCAGTCAATTCAAAAAGTAAACCAAACTCCAATTCAAATTTTGCTTCATGAAAAGCATTGAAGATATTTAAAATTGGAAATCTCAAACCTGGTTGAGATGTGACAGCAAGTCATAATGTTAGCGTAAAATCTTTTGAGCAGGTGCCATCTAGGAATAACATGTGGATAAAGCAGAGAGCTTATTTTAAGGCTCTGGGTTAGGGAATTAGTAGTCTCCTCTACCAGCTGTGTGCCTGTAGTGTTTGTATGGTGAATGGAGCTTTTTGGCAGTAGACCTTGGGTTTGTCTCAAATCGCACCTTATTTACATTTACATTTTAGTCATTTAGCAGATGCTTTTATCCAGAGCGACTTACAGTTAGTGAGTGCATACATTTTTCATACTGGCCCCCCGTGGGAAACGAACCCACAACCCTGGTGTTGCAAGCACCATGCTCTACCAACTGAGCTACACGGGTCGTGTTGGGCCCTATATAGTGCACTACTTTTGACAAGGGTCCATATGGCTCTGGTCAAAAGTAGTGCACTATATAGGGAATAGCGTGCCAAGTGGGACACAGCCCTTCACTGTTCCACCAGCCATTCCTGGTTTGGTGTTTCAACTTCCTGCTCTGTCTTGAGCCAGATAAAGATGGATTAGAAAAGCAGCTTATGCTAAAGGGAGACCAGGAAGTAAACTGGAAACACATTGCCAGGCCGTCATTGTAAATAAGAATTTGTTCTTAATTGACTTGCCTAGATAAATAAAGCCGAAATAAAAATACGTACAAATGTGAGTTCCAACTGTTCCAATCCCCATCATTCTATCAGCTGCTTTAGGAATCTTGATGTTAATGACATGACCGTGTCTAATCCTTCTTTATGTCATTCCTGCTCAGTGTGTCTTCATCTTTCTCTAGAGGCACTAGGACTCACCCGTTCTCCGTGTAGTGGTTCCAGCCCTCGATGGCGCTCAGCTCGTTGTCGGACAGTGAGACGCGCAGCGGGACGACAGGAGCCCACACGGACAGACACAGGGACCCACTGAGCGTGCCCAGGAGAAACTCCACCCCCACACAGGTGCTGCCCACCCCTGATTCACTTCCATCGACGAAGAGGGTGGAGCAATCGCTTGACACCTTTTAAATCAAATCAGAGTGTGATAAAGGGAGTGGAGGAGTGGGTGTGCTTGTGTGTCAAATCAATCTAAACAAATCTAATTTAATTTGTCACAAGCTTCGTAAACAACAGGTATAGACTAACAGTTACGGGCCCTTCCCAACAATGCAGAGAGAAAGATAGAAAAATAATAACACGAGGAATAAATACACAATGAGTAATGATAACTTGGCTGTATACACGGGGTACCTGTGGACAGTTGATGTGCAGGGGTACGAGGTCATTGAGGTAGATATGTACATATAGGTAGGGGTAAAGTGAGTAGGCAACATGATAGATAATAAACAGTAGCAGCAGCATATGTGATGAGCCAAAGTGTTAGTGCAAAAGGAGTAAATGCAGATAGTCCAGGTAGCTATTTGGTTAACTATTTAGCAGTCATGGGTTTGGGGTAGAAGCTGTTAAGGGTCCTGTTGGTTCCAGACTTGGTGCATCGGTACCGCCTGCCGTGCAGTAGCAGAAAGAACAGTCTATGACTTGAGTGGCTAGAGTCTCTGACAATTTTTTAGGCCTTCCTCTGACACCGCCTGGTATAAAGGTTCTGGATGGCAGGGAGCTTGGCCCCAGTGATGTACTGGGCTGTCTGCACTACCCTCTGTAGTGCCATGCGATCGGATGTCAAGCAGTTGCCATACCAAGTGGTGATGCAGCCAGTCAAGATGCTCTCAATGGTGCAGCTGTATAACTTTTTGAGGATCTGAGGCCCCATACCAAATCTTTTCTGCCTCCTGAGGGTGAAGAGGCGTTGTCGTGCCTTCTTCAGGACTGTGTTGGTGTGCGTGGAACATGTTAATTCCTTAGTGATGTGGACACCGAGGAACTTGAAGCTCTCGACCTGCTCCACTACAGCCCCGTCGATATGGATGGGAGCGTGCTCGGCCCTCCATTTCCTGTAGTCCACGATCAGCTCCTTTGTCTTGCTGACGTTGAGGCAAAGGTTGTTGTCCTGGCACCACAATGCCAGGTCTTTGACCTCCTCCCTATAAGCTGTCTCATCATCATCTGCAAACGTAATAAAGGTGTTGGAGTCATGCGTGGCCGTGTAGTCGTGGGTGAACAGGGAGTACAGGAGGGGACTAAGCACGCACCCCTGAGGGGCCCCTGTGTTGAGGGTCAATGTGGCGGATGTGTTGTGGTCTAACCTCACCACCTGGGGGTGGCCCGTCAGGAAGTCCAGGATCCAGTTGCAGAGGGAGGTGTTCAGTCCCAGGGTCCTGAGCTTAGCGATGAGCTTGGAGGGCACTATGTTTTTGAACACTGAGCTGTAGTCAATGAACAGCATTCTCACATAGGTGTTCCTCTTATCCAGATGGGAAAGGGCAGTGTGGAGTGCAAAAGAGATTGCGTCATCTGTGGATCTGTTGGGGCGGTATGTGAATTGGAGTGGGTCCAGGGTGTCAGAGATGATGGTGCTGATGTGAGCCATGACCAGCCTTTCATTGTTGCATGGTTCAGTGTTGCTTGTCTCAATGCGAGCATAGAAGGCATTTAGCTCGTCTGGTAGGCTCGCGTCACTGGGCAGCTCGCGGCTGGGTTTCCCTTTGTAATCCGTGATAGTTTGCAAGCCCTGCCACATCCGGCAAGCGTCAGAGCCGGCGTAGTAGGTTTCGATCTTAGTCCTGTATTGACGCTTTGCCTGTTTGATGGCTCGTTGGAGATCATAGCGGGACTTTTATAAATGTCCGGATTAATGTCACACTCCTTTAAAGTGGCAGCTCTAGCCTTTAGCTCAGAGCGAATATTGCCTGTAATCTATGGCTTCTGGTTGGGATATGTACGTATGGTTACTGTGGGGATGACGTTGTCGACTCATCGATGCACTCGTTAATGAAGCCGGTGACTGATGTGGTAAACTCTTCAATGTTATCGAATGAATCCCATGAACATATTCCAGTCTGTGCTAGCAAAACAGTCCTGTAGTTTAGCATCCGCTTCAGTGGACCACTTCCGTATTGAGCACGTCACTGGTACTTCCTGTTTTAGTTTTTGCTTGTAAACAGGAATAAGGAGGATAGCGTTATGGTCAGATTTGCTAAAGGGAGGGCGAGGGAGAGCTTTGTATGCGTTTCTGTGTGAGGAGTAAAGGTGAACAGGAGTTTTATCACCTCTAGTTGCACAGGTGACATGATGGTAAAAATGAGGTAAAATGGATATCAGTTTCCGTGCATTAAAATCACCGGCCACTAGCAGCGCCGCCTCTGGATGTGCATTTTCTTGTTTGCTTATGGCCCTATACAACTCGTTGAGTGCGGTCTTAGTGCCAGCATCGGTTTGTGGTGGTGAATAGACAGCTAGGAAAAATATAGATAAACTCTCTTGGTAAATAGTGTGGTCTGCAGCTTATCATGAGATATTCTAACTCAGGCGAGCAGAACCTCGAGATTTCCTTAACAATAGAGATTGCGCACCAGCTCTTGTTAACAAAAAAACACACCCATCTTATTACAGTTCTTCAGGTCCCGTTGATAGGGTAATCTCAGACGGAGCCCATCCAGTTTGTTCTCCAGTGATTGTACGTTCGCCAATAGAACGGAGGGTAGAGGCGGTTTATTTGCCCCCCAACGTAGTCTCGTCAGGATGCAGACTCATTTGCCTCTCTTGCGCCGTCGCTTCCTCTTTCCAGTCCCAGGGATTACGGCCTGGTCCAGAGGTGCCGACATCCAGAAGTGCCGACTCGTTGATGTAGAAATTGTCATCCAAATCGAGGTTAGTGATTGCAGTTCTGATGTCCAGAAGCTGTTTTCGTCATAGGAAATGATGGCGGGACATTATGTAGTTAAAAAAGTTAATATCAGCGTAAAAAAACACACAAAATAGCAGAATTGGTCAGGAGCCCGTAAACCGGCTGCTATCCACTGCAGCGCCATCTTGTGTATGTGTGTGTGTATACAGTATGTACAGTCGTGTCTGGTTACCTTGATGATATCATCATTTGACGACTGACATTTCACCGCTGCGGTGACATCAGACACCTTCCCATCATGCCCCACTGCCAGCACAATGACAGGAAGCGACACGGGCTCGCTGGTCAAGATGGCCGTGTTGATGATCGTGCCACTCTGTGTGTTGATGACAACAAGTTCAGATTATTGGCCTTATTTAGGAATAAGCATATTGAGCTTTTTAAGGCAGAAACAGTCCACCAAAACACTAAGGGATCCGTAGATGTATGGAGATGTACTGTAGCTATCACGTAATCCAGTATTCTACGGCATTGTCCATACATACAGACAATGTAAACAGAAGAAACAAATACACTGTGGGCCAATTTCCCGGACTACAAGTTCTGGGTTAAGAGGCATGTTTTTTTCGGAGTAAGAGTTTTGGACTAAGAGGCACGTTCAATGGAGATTCTGTGTGCCGGAAAACTGGCTCTGATTGAATAAAGTTCTACCTACCTCAGTAATGGGAGAGATGCCCACTATGTCTCTGTCAGTGAAGCAGAAGCTGCTCACTACTCCGCCGTGTGGTGGCGGAGGGTTATTACGGCCTGAGTACTCTACCCACCAGCTAGCCGATACAGTCATGGCAACCCCGAAACTCCTTCGCAAGCCGTCCACTGACAGACAGGCAACCTGCTGCAGAGCAGACAGACTGAGGGAGAGGAGGCGAGAGGACGGCGACAGGAGAAAGAGGGAGGGAAAAGGGTGAGGAGAGAGAGAGAGAGAGAGAGAGAGAGTAGGGAGAAGAGTGGGGAGGGTAAGAAAAAAGGGATTTGATAGAAAAAAGCACAAATGTTGGAATATTTAATAGAGTAATATTCTCTCACATATGTTGTATCACTTGCATGCGATTTGAATAATGTATCTAGTCAAAAATGTAACCGACAAGTCACAAACCGGTTAAATTGAATAGGTTCCCTCACTGAGGTAATATTTTACCAGAGTAATATTTTGTACAGTAATATATATGATAAAGTAATACCTGTTGCTGTCAGTGTGTCCGGCCAGTTTGTGGCAGATGATGGAGATGACATCATGTTTGGAGCCCTGGGTTCTCTCCAGGGTCACAACCCAGAGGTCAGAGTTCAGAGAGCGCTGGGCAACCAGAGACAAAAGGCCTTTCTTCACCTTCAGTCTGGAATAGATACATACAGATAAAGTGCGAGAGTAAGTGCAACTGAATGTTTGATAAGAGTGTCTGCGAAATGACTAAAATGGAAATTAAGATTACTTTATTGTTCAACCGAAATTTGACTTTTAACCCAACCCCTCTGAAAGACACATACAGACACACACATATACAGGTTTTGGAGAGGAGTGGGGGGCTGTCACACTAGGTGCCCAGGGAGCTGTTGTTGTGGGGTGTTACGTGCCTTACTCAAGGGCACAACGGCAGACAATGGCATCTAGGATTTGATACCAGCAACTCTCCAGTTGCCAGCTCACTTCCTGCCAGATTTTTCCCATCGGACCCAGGATTCGAAGTGGCTGGTTTGCCTCTCTAACCGCTAGGCTACCTGGCGCCCCCAATGTAAATGTACGACAGACTGTATACATACTATTCATACTAGACAGATACAGTGGCAATGAGAGAAATGGTTTGCGAAAAGTGTCGAAAATATGAGCATCCAATGGCTTTGTGCTCGATATCCAATTATAAATACAGTATTTATCAGTAAAAGAAAATAATCTGCACGCTGCTATGTTCCTAGATGTGCTTAGGTCATGATCAGGTCTCCCTTTTCAGTTTGCTGGATTATCACTTACATCAAAGAGCATCACTTACCGGATAACAACAAACTCTGCACTGAAATTGGCCCTCAGGTTCACAGAAACCCCTATTGGCTGTCCCGTGCGGACCGGTCCCCTGCGATAGCGAATCAGCACGTTGGAATCCAACCGTAGCTCCTCCTCTTCCTGTCCGTTGGAACAGCCTATTTCCTCTTTGGTCCTGTTGGAGTCTTTCCCCTTGTTGTAGAGTCCCTCAGAGTCACAGCTCCTATATAAAACAACTGTCTCTGAGACTGTGGTAATTTGTCTTCCACACACCTAGGGGGTGCTAGTTTGAGGTTGGATGCTGTGCCGAACAATGAGTAGTACAGCTGGATGCGGTCTCTGGCGTGGGCGGGGCTGTATCTGAGGGCGCCCGGGAAGGGGATGCCACCGGCTCCAACGACGACAACAACCTCGTGCCGTCGTCCCCGATTACGGGTGCGGTGTCGGTGTGTGTGCCTGGCGGGCTGGTTGGGGCCGAGGTAGGGCTGGCTGGTCTGGTCCGCCTCAAACCAGTTCTTAGGTAGGGTCAGGGTCACCACACATAGACCCAGTGGAGGCTGGGAAGGAGAGAGGAGGAATGGATGAAGAGAGTGATTGGTGAGCGTTCGGTGTCATACTTTACATAGAACAGGACATCTCAGTGTATTGGCCAGGATAACAAACACACAATACAACACATCCATCATTTAGAGTCCCACTAGAGTTCCAAAGATAACTTTCAGTCAGGTTTCAGTCTTTTGAATGGTCACAGGTGAAGGTGGCTAAATTGTAGAGTGTGCACGTACGCACGCGCACGCTCCCACACACCTGTGTGATACACGAAGCCTTCTGCTCCTCGGTCTCTTTGAAGGCGTGGAGGGTGATACAGCTCCCTCTGCTGGTGCCCCCTCGTACATGGAACAACACCCGCACCCTGTACCTCTCCTTCCCTCCTTCATCCTTCTCTCTCTCCACGTGTTTAGAGAGGAGAGACGCAGACAGAGGAGGGGAGAGGGGGAGGATGGACCCAGAGACCAGCTGAGGAACGAGAGAAGGAGAGAGAGAGAGGGTTACACTGTTAGAGAGAGGGTTGGAGGGAGATCTATGCGTTAAATATTATCTTGCAACTTCTTAACCTGAGGACACACAGGAATAATATAAAATCTATGGAACTAAGTCTCAAAATGTATAAGCAGAGATCTACAGCCTTCTGCTGCTTGACGTTGATCCCAATCCCCATTGATTTACCTGGGTGACAGAGTAAGGCCCGAATGAAGCCCGGACCCCCGCTTTGGAGGCTGCCCCAGCCGGAGGCACCAGGAGCAGGGACTGGGAGAAGGCGAAGGGGCTGGAGTTGGAGAACAGTGGGCCCAGATCAGCCTGCGACAGGGGCAGAGCGTGCCAGGGAGGGGGGACCGCGATTTTGGCCGGGAGGGAGAGAGGGAGGGGAGGCTGGGCATGGGACGTGTGTACTGGTGGATGAGAAAAAGAGAAAGACAGAAAAAGAGAGGAGAGAAATATAGACGTATAGATGTCTGTATCTCTTCTCTTTGGTATATGAGTATTTCACATCAATTGTTAGGCCTACACCTACTATAAATCACAAATATCAGCTATTTTAAATACATGAAAAGGGTATCAACTAAATTGTTGGTATATATACAATAAACCAGTGGAGGCTGCTGAGGGGAGGACGGCTCATAATAATGGCTGGAATGGAGTCAATGGAATGGTATCAAGCACATGATACCATTCCATTGACTCCATTCCAGCCATTATTATGAACCGTTCTCCCCTCAGCAGCCACTGTTGTACACTCATACAAAAAGAACCTCACT
Source organism: Coregonus clupeaformis (assembly GCF_020615455.1). Taxonomy (NCBI): domain Eukaryota; kingdom Metazoa; phylum Chordata; class Actinopteri; order Salmoniformes; family Salmonidae; genus Coregonus; species Coregonus clupeaformis. Next base: position 58,009,905 of record NC_059212.1, read on the forward strand.
CACCAAATACTAGGAGCCAATAGAGCACAAGCACCTTCACACCCTCTCTCCCCCACGATACACTGGGGCAGCTGAGCTCACCCATCACTGCACCCCTGAAGGACCCCAAAAACCACACAACCCAAAAAGTGTCATAACATCCTTACAGCTCTGAGGCGTTGAGAGGTGTTGTGATGGTTCAGGTTCACACGCATAACAAATCACTGGTCATTCATAAACCAGTAGGTCCTATATCATCAATATCCTCATGAAACGGTAGGCTTTAGTTTGAAGAGTCTCTCATCTCTTTAGTGGTTGACAAAACAGTGTCCTACTACATGAACCACATGTACACTGACAGCGCCTCATGTAATTACAACTATCAAAACTGAAACGTGAAATATTATATTTTACATAATTCTGTTATATAGTTATTTACAAAACTGTCCCCAGCTGTCTGTGCTTAACAACAGAACTCACCTGGCAGGTGTTGTCCTCTCATCGGTGGGTGATGAGCCAGAAATAATATACTCTCTGATGCGTTCCTTCTCACCTCTTTTTTTCTCTTCAATCCCTTCTCTCTCTCTCTCTCTCTCTCTCTCTCTCTCTCTCTCTCTCTCTCTCTCTCTCTCTCTCTCTCTCTCTCTCTATCTCTTCACTCCCTTCTGTCTCTCTCTCTCTCTCTCTCTCTCTCTCTCTCTCTCTCTCTCTCTCTCTCTCTCTCTCTCTCTCTCTCTCTCTCTCTCTCACTCCCTTCTGTCTCTCCCTCTCTCTCTCTCTCTCTCTGTCTCTCTCTCTCTCTCTCTCTCTCTCTCTCTCTCTCTCTCTCTCTTCTCTTCTCTTCTCTTCTCTTCTCTTCTCTTCTCTTCTCTTCTCTTCTCTTCTCTTCTCTTCTCTTCTCTTCTCTTCTCTTCTCTTCTCTTCTCTTCTGCACCTGTGTCCAGGCTGTTTCTCTTTATTTCAATCCCGTGATTGTTCGCTTCTCTTTCATGTTCTGTTATTGTATGTTCAGGGCTTCCGTTCCTGTCGCTGTTCCAAAGTTTATTTTAAAGTGAAGTCATCTTTAGTTGGTTGGTATGTGGTGGTTGGAACTGCAGAGAAGATAATTCCAAGTCCAATGCAGAGAGATTTTAGATCATGAAAACACTTTTTTTATTCAATTATTGTTCTTCCCCTTTTCTTGGCAGTTGAGAATTATTTCTCTAGATTTTTGCGAATCTCTTTGATCTTTAGGTCTTGTCGATGTGATGCAGTCTCTTTTCCTCCCTCGCTGTGTGTGCCAGATTCACACAATACGGATTTATTCATTTAAAACGGTGAATAATCCCTCTCTCCCTCTCTACCGCATCCCTCCCCCTCCCTCCCCCTCTTCCAATCTTTCTTCTTCTACCCTCTCTCTTACGTACTCCCCCCTTTCTCTGCAAGATTGATTCACCTTCAAGTTTTAGCTGAGCACTCCCCCTCCCCCACTCTGTTTCTCTCCATCCATCCTCTCTTCTCGTCTCGGAGTGATTTCAACTCTGTTCAGAATCAGATGGTCTATGTATCTGCTGTATTAAGCCGCTCATGTTTAATAGTTTAATAATTTTTAGGCTTAATTCTAAATGCGGTGCATCAGGGGTTGAAACCACTCTCCTCTACCCAGTCAGTCTCTTAAAGTAAATAAATCCCTTTCAACTTTTCTTTTTTTTCAGCTAGTGGCCAGATAGTTGTATATCTTTATATGTTATCTGACTCTCTCTCTCTGTGACATTGACACTTCCATACCCTGACTGCGTCCTGAACTATTTTCTGGTCAAAATTAGTGCACTATGTAGGGAATAGGGTGCTATTTGGAATGCAGGCCCTGTGATGTTGTTTGCTGCAGAACACGGATATGCCTGTTTCTCTCCCTCTATCTAGCTCTCTATCCTTCTGTCATCAACCCATCCAACCTTTATCCCTTGTTAACCCTCTCTACTTACCTCTCACTATCCTAAATGAACTCTCTCCCTCTCTGTTGATCTCGCTCGCTCTCCCTCCCTCCCTCTCTCCTTTCATAATCATGGTTTGATTAAATGACAGATCTGTAAGTGAACCCGCTAAACCTTTCTCCCTGTGCCTTTCCCCCACCTCTTCTCCTCTCCTCCTTGCTTCCCCCAATCCCTCTCTCCCCCACAACTCTCTCTCTCTCCCCCACCACTCTCTCTCTCTCTCTCACCCACTACTCTCTCTCTACCCCACCACTCTCTCTCTCTCCCCCACCACTCTCTCTCTCTCTCTCACCCACCACTCTCTCTCTATCCCACCACTCTCTCTCTCTCTCTCACCCACCACTCTCTCTCTACCCCACCACTCTCTCTCGCTCTCCCCCCACTATCTCTCACTCCCCCACCAGTCTCTCTCGCTCTCAATTCAATTTCAATTTAAGGGCTTTATTGGCATGGGAAACATATGTTACAGTTTTTCTCGATTGCTAATACACATTTCTTGAAAGCTGCTCTCTTTTTCTCTTAACTGTGAACACAAAACCCAATTTTCAAGCTACATTCACAAAACCTCAGACTCTTCTTGCAAAACCAAACTTTCACCTCAAAACAGTTCAATCTGTGCTCAAAACTGAACTGTTGTCAAATCGTGCCCCGAGTCAATCAAAATAAAAAACACTACTGAACAGTCACTAAACACTACGTAGAAAAATAGAAAACACAATGCTCAGGACATGAAGCTGGAGAAATAAATGTTTATTGTTCACTGTAGGCTAAATGCATGTTGCAAAACAAAGACAAACCTGTGCATTTAGCACTTGTACAAAAAGACAAAACAGAAATCGTGTGCATTTACATGTAGCACATTTTACAGTAAGCCCAAATATACAAATAAGTGCATTACTCAGCCACAGCATCATGTCTCCATACTGGGTCAGGCCACAGGACTTCATCCACATCACAGGCCACATTTTGTCTGGCCAGGCAACGGGGGAAAAAACCCCTGGCATGCCGTATCCAGGCTTGGCATGCCTCCACACCTATGTCACCACAGGCAAGTCCCATGGCTTGCAGGAGATTTACCCTGGTGTAAGGTTGGTGTTCATATACCTTCCACCGCCATGAGGAGAATAATTCCTCAATGGGGTTTAGGAAAGGGGAGTACGGTGGAAGGCAAAGATTGATAAAACCTTGGTTCATATTGTACCACTCTCTAACCTGGAGGGGCTCTGTGAAAACTCACATTGTCCCAAACAACAACATAGATGGGATGCTCATCCTGCTGCCCTAACAAAGCATCTCGCATGTGATTGAGGAAAATGAGGAGCTGGTGAGTGTTGTAGGGCCCCAGGTTGGCATGATGGTGGACAACCCCATGATTGCTGATGGCAGCACATAATGTGACATTGCCACCACGCTGCCCAGGAACACCAACAATGGCCCGATGGCCAATCACATTACGGCCTCTCCTTCTCCTTTTGGTGAGATTAAACCCAGCTTCATCCATGTAGATGTATTGATGGGGGTCTTTCCATTGCATCCAGTTGAAAAACCCTCTGTAGAAATAGATATAGTTTTGTAAGTGATACGGAAAAAAGTGATTTAGGCCACTACATTAAATCACTACTTAGAGTAATCAACATTGAATGTGTCTGCATATATGCCAACCTGTACATACTGGAATCTTTGCTCTTTGACTCTGTCTGAGTTGCGATCAAAGGGCACTCTGTATAGCTGTTTCATGCGCAGTCTGTTGCGCTTGAGGACACGATCAACAGTAGAGAGGCTGACACTGTTGATACCCTCAAAATTTAAATGGTCCTTAATGATCTTCTGCTGAATTTCGCTCAGTTTAATGGCATTGTTCTCACGGACCATATCAACAATTAGGGTCTCTTGGTGTGGGGAGAACATACCTGTCCTCCCACCCCCATGTGGCAGTCTTTCAATTCTACAAAAAGAGAACATGGAGTTACAAAAAATATACATGGAATACTAGGCCTACAAACAGTTAGACCAACCCTCCATTACAATACTACAGTACATTGGTACAGTGATGTACTGAAACATATATTTACTTACAGTATAAAGTATGTCATACAGTAATTGCTGTCAACATTTACATACTGTACTATAATGTCAAAAAAAGGTAATTACCTGTTCTCTTCTCTAAATCTTCGGATTATGGTGGACACAGTGAATCTACTGATGTTTGGTTGTACCCTTTGTCCAGCCTCCCTCATGCTCATACCATGGACAAGAACATGGTCAATCACAGTAGCTCTGATTTCATCAGATATTACTGTTCTTTGTCTTCGCTGACCACCTCGACCACCTCGACCTCCTCTTACACGAACTCTTCCTCTCAGATTTCTATCCATTGTAAGGCCTCACAAACCAGTGCTCTCTGAACTGGCTTACTCTATATGTTCCCTCACATCATTAGCCACAAGTGTGATCAATTTTGAGTTGTTGTGTTCAAGTGGTGACACCTGTGCTCTAATTGTGTTTGACTTTTGTCACCTGTGCTCACCATTATGCAGCACGGGTGCATCACAATGAAAATGTGTTGGCAAGTTATGTCTAAACAGGTGAAAAGTGCTTATGGTTTTGCCAAAAGAGTGATTGATTCAATCAGTGGGTTCAGGCAACTGAGCATGTGGTTCAGACAATAGGGTTTAGTGTTTTAGCAATTGAGAAAAACTGTAAAATTGTCAAAGCAAGTGAAGTAGATAGTAAACAAAAGTGAAATAAACAATAAATATTAACATTAAACATTACACTCAGAAGTTCCAAAAGAATAAAGACATTTCAAATGTCATATTATGTCTATATACAGTGTTGTAACAATGAGCAAATAGTTAAAGTACAAATGGGAAAATAAATAAACATGAATATGGGTTGTATTTACAATGGTGTTTGTTCTTCACTGGTTGCCCTTTTCTTGTGGCAACAGGTCACTAATGTTGCTGCTGTGATGGCACACTGTGGTTTTTCACCCAGTAGATAAGGGAGTTTATCAAAATTGGGTTTGTTTTCGAAATCTTTGTGGATCTCTGTAATCTGAGGGAAATGTGTCTCTAATATGGTCATACATTTGGCATGAGGTTAGGAAGTGCCGCTCAGTTTCCACCTCATTATGTGGGCAGTGTGCACATAGCCTGTCTTCTCTTGAGAGCCAGGTCTGCCTACGGCAGCCTTTCACAATAGCAAGGCTATGCTCACTGAGTCTGTACATAGTCAAAGCTTTCCTTAAGTTTGGGTGAGTCACAGTGGTCAGGTATTCTACCACTGTGTTCTCTCTGTTTAGGGCCAAATAGCTTTCTAGTTTGCTCTGTTTTTTTGTTAATTCTTTCCAATGTGTCAAATAATTCTCTTTTGGTTTTCTCATGATTTGGTTGGGTCTAATTGTGTTGTTGTTGTTGTCCTGGGGCTCTGTGGGGTCTGTTTGTGTTTGTGAACAGAGCCCCAGGACCAGCTTACTTAGGGGACTCTTCTCCAAGTTAATCTCTCTGTAGATGATGGCTTTGTTATGGAAGGTTTGGGAATCGCTTCCTTTTAAGTGGTTATAGAATTTTACATATTTTCTGGATTTTGATAATTAGCAGGTATCGGCCTAATTATGCTCTGCATGCATTATTTGGTGTTTTTCGTTGTACACAGAGGATATTTTTGCATGCAGAGTCTCAATTTGGTGTTTGTCCCATTTTGTGAATTCTTGGTTGGTGAGCAGACCCCAGACCTCACAACCATAAAGGGCAATGGGTTCTATAACTGATTAAAGTATTTTTAGCCAGATCCTAATTGGTATGTCAAATTTTATGTTCCTGTTGATGGCATAGAAGGCCCTTCTTGCCTTGTCTCGCAGATCATTCACAGCTTTGTGGAAGTTACCTGTGGCGCTGATGTTTAGGCCGAGGTATGTATAGTTTTTTGTGTGCTCTAGGGCAACGGTGTCTAGATGGAATTTGTATTTGTGGTCCTGGCAAGACTTTGCCTTTGTTTTGGTTTGTTTGTTTGTCAATTAGGGTGTGCAGGGTGAATACGTGGTCTGTCGTACGGTCATTTGGTAAAAAGCCAATTTGACATTTGCTCAGTACATTGTTTTCACTGAGGAAATGAACTAGTCTGCTGTTAATGATAATGCAGAGGATTTTCCCAAGGTTGCTGTTGACGCATATCCCACGGTAGTTATTGGGGTCAACTTTGTCTCCACTTTTGTGGATTGGGGTGATCAGTCCTTGGTTCCAAATACTGGGGAAGATGCCAGAGCTAAGGATGATGTTAAAGAGTTTAAGTATAGTCAATTGGCATTTGTGGTCTGTATATTTGATCATTTCATTGATGATACCATCAACACCACAGGCCTTTTTGGGTTGGAGGGTTTGTATTTTGTCCTGTAGTTCATTCAATGTAATTGGATAATCCAGTGGGTTCTGGTAGTCTTTAATAGTTGATTCTAAGATTGGCATTTGATCATGTATATATTTTTTGCTGTTTGTTCTTTGTTATAGGGCCAAAAAGATTGGAGAAGTGGTTTACCCATACATCTCCATTTAGGATAGATAGCTCTTCATGTTGTTGTTTCTTTAGTCTTTTCCAATTTTCCCAGAAGTGGTTAGAGTCTATGGATTCTTCAATTACATTGAGCTGATTTCTGACATGCTGTTCCTTCTTTTTCCGTAATGTATTTCTGTATTGTTTTAGTGATTCACCATAGTGAAGGCGTAGGCTCAGGTTTTCTGGGTCTCTATGTTTTTGGTTGGATAGGTTTCTCAATTTCTTTCTTAGGTTTTTGCATTCTTCATCAAACCATTTGTCACTGTTGTTACTTTTCTTAGGTTTTCTGTTAGAGATTTTAAGATTTGATAGGGAAACTGAGAGGTCAAATATACTGTTTAGGTTTTCTACTGCCAAGTTCACACCTTCACTATTACAGTAGAACGTTTTGTCCAGGAAGTTGTCTAAAAGGGATTTAATTTGTTGTTGCCTAATAGTTTTTTGGTAGGTTTCGACACTACTTTCCTTCCATCTATAGCATTTCTTAATATTATTCAGTTCCTTTGGCTTTGATGCCTCATGATTGAGTATTGCTCTGTTCAAGTAGACTGTGATTTTTCTGTGGTCTGATAGTGGTGTCAGTGGGCTGACTGTGAACACTCTGAGAGACTCTGGGTTGAGGTCAGTGATAAAGTAGTCTACAGTACTACTGCCAAGAGATGAGCTATGGGTGTACCTACCATAGGAGTCCCCTTGAAGCCTACCATTGACTATGTACATACCCAGTGAGTGACAGAGCTGCACCCGTTTGTGTTGTGACCCGTTTTTGTTGGTTATGTTGTCGTAGTTGTGCCTAGGGGGGCATATGGGGGAGGGAATGCTGTCACCTCCAGGTAGGTGTTTGTCCCCCTGCTCTCTCTCTCTCCCCCCCACTCTCTCTCTCTCCCCACCACTCTCTCTCTCTCCCCCACCACTCTCTCCCCCACCACCTCTCTCTCTCTCCCCCACCTCTCTAAGTATGGTATTACCAGCATTCCCCAGCACCATATAAACACCCCCTGCTCCATATTTTCATGTGACTTCTCTCATTCCCCCACAACAGTTAAAATGGTGTCTGATGATGATGTCACACTGAGATATCATACCTGAGACATCATCATCTGACGGCAACCATTACAGAACACAGATACTGTACACACAAACAAAAGTGTAGGTGGGTGTTGAATATTTGGCTCGAAATATGTTGAGATGAGAGGAGGATGGATCAAAACTAAAGGGGGAGAGAGGAGGATAACAAGATCGAGAAATATGGAGAGATTGAGAGTACTCCGAGAGAGGCGGAATATTCATTTAATTCTGGGTAGTTTTGATCCCTCTCACTGCATTTCTGTGCAGTGATACACCAGTAATAGGCCAACAGAAGGAGCTTAGGGACAAAGTCTACACCCCAAATTGCACCCTATTCCCTACACAGTGCACTATATAAGGAATAGGGTGACGTTTGGGACGCGACCCATGTCCCCGACACGGACGGATTAATGTAAAACCTATAGCATTCCATTTCACAAAGCATTCCCTACACTCATATTACTAGTATAACTGGAAACCCTCCCAGTCGTCTTCCATCTCTTTTTCTCTTCTTCATTCTGCCTCCTTTCTTTTACCTGGCGTCCTCAAGCTTCTTCATTTACTTCACTAACTTCCTTTCTCTTTTTCTCTCAGTCTCTCTTTTCTTACCGTTTAAAAAAAAAAGTGTATTATCTTGGTCAAATCAAATTTGATTTTGTCGCGTACACAGATTAGTCGATTTTAAAGCAGGTCCAGGAAATGCTTCTGTTTCTAGCTCCAGCAGTGCAGTAAGTGTCTAACAGTACAATACTAATACACAAATAATCATACAGAAAAAGAAGTCAAAAACAAGACATTAAGAAATTTCAGAATGAGCCATATCAGATGAATGATGGTGAGGTATTATTACATTTTAACAACTTAATAATCTTTATTTACATGGACTGGACTTCACTGAGTACAGTTATTTCAGTTTGTGCATGCTGCATGTGTATCTGTATCTGAGAGTGAGAGCTATTTTAATATCTGTATGCCTGTTAATGCGCATCATGCGTGTTGCATTTTATGTAGTCACTCACTCAATGTGTCAAAGTGACTAGATTTACAGCCGGTTCACTTGATCATACTTTTGTCGCTCCATCCTCTCCTCTCTCTCTTCCCTCTCTCCCCTCTTTCACCCTCTCACTCCACATCTCTCCCTCTTTCTGAGATAATCTCTGTGCGTAATCTGTTGTCATCTGTCATTGTTCCTCTGATGGGAAAGATGTAATCCTCTAGTCTAGCGTGACCTGACAGAGAGGAAGACAGAACTACGCCCACACACTCTCGCTCACAGACACACACACGTCACACACTGCCCTGCATGCACTCACATGTACACACACACACACAATGTATAGTTGTCTTCCATGCCAAATCGTGTGTGTGACTCACGCACGCACACACACACACACATGCCGTGACCCCACTCTCCAAGGGTGCCTCATGTGGAGTGGGATGTGCAAAATACATTTCCATTTCACCACACCCGCTACAGGTTATACACTTGTACATGTGTGAAACAGGACAGATATAATCACCCCGTATTTGACCTCTTGACTCACACAAACACACACACACACACACACACACGTGGAAGACTGACTGAGGCTCAGTTTGCCAAACAGTGTTTTTCTACAATAAGATGGCGTCGGCACAATCTTCTCCACTTCAATTCCAGACAGAAAACATTCTTTCATTCAACTCAAAAGAGAAGTGAAAAGATACGGAAGAACAATCTCCTCCACAACAATAGTCTTACTTTGAGAAAATAAATTAGAAAAATGTTGACACGACAGCCAAATGAATAGAGGACAGGAAGATGGAGATGGAGAAAAAGAGGGGGATTATGAAGAAAGGAATGACGGATGGAGGAAGAAGAAGAACACAAAAGGGTGATGGAGGTTGTTCGAGGATGAGAAGCGAGACACAGGGGTAAGATGAACATAAATTTAGAACGAGAGAATGAGGGAATGAAAGTGTGACAGAAATAACAGAAACAGGATGTTGGTGTCAATGGTACAGGAAGCCACATCGTTGCAGAAATCAGAAGTTTGTGTGTGAGTGCGTGTGTGTGTGCGACCACTCACTCGTCATTTCCCCCGTCTCTACATAACCCAGTTTACATCTTTTTTTATCCCCTTTCTTTCTCACAACATTACCTTCTCTCCCTCTTTCGCTTATCCTGCTTTTCATGACCTTTCTTTCTCTCACTTTCAACATTCTGTTCACTTATCAGTATGAGGAACAAAAGTTTTATTCAACAACAAGCTTTACGTTTATTCAATAAAATAAGTCAATTATTGAATTACATCTGTAGAAAACAAAGGATATTATGTGCGTAAAAATATATACAATTTAGCATAAAGAATATAGCAAAATAAAAAAAAATACATGTACAGTATTTTGTCATAGTGGCTGGAGGATGATGATGATGAAGATCATACGTTATAAGAGTCATAATCACTGTTTCTGTTAGATGAAGGCTCTCGGCTGTTGTTCACTGTCAGTCTCTCCAACCCTGGGAGAACAAGAGGAAATGTAACGCTTCAGGGTCCAATACTAGCTTGAGATACCTATGCATGCGTCATTCCAAGTTTGTGTAAATCACACAATTCTCAGGTTAGGCTTCCGCCCATAATAATAGAAGAGTGTGAGTGTGAGTGTGTGTGTGTGAGTTTGTGTGCGTGCCTCACCAGGGTAGGAGTGTCTCTTGTCTGTGTTGTCGTTAAGTTGGAGTCCAGCCTTCCCTCTATGGTAGGAGACTGTGTGTGTGTGTGTGTGAGAGAGAGAGAGAGAGAGAGAGAGAGAGAGAGAGAGAGAGAGAGAGAGAGAGAGACATGTAGGAGGGGGAAGAGGTGGTTATGGATTACAACGCTTGCCAAGATATTGTATTATTTGAGAGAGAACAACCTAAATCTGTGTGTGTGTAACATGAACTCATCAACTCAATGCATTATTCAACGATTCCACGTCTCTCCTACTTAGGCCTGCAACTTGGCCTGGTGGGTGTGTGTGTGTCTAGGAGTCATTGACTCACCACTTTGACTCTGTGTAGGTCCAACCCACCGACTCTGTCTCTTGTCTGACACTGAATCACAGACATGAACGTGTTGATTAGAGGTCATGTTAGAATGTTATATTACCAACACACAACGCCAAGATAACATGCCTCAATGACACAGTTGTGACAAAATCCCATACTTGATCCATAACTGACAAAATATGAATAAAATAAATGCCACATGCCACAATACCGACCCTGGTATCAATATCCTTTTCTTTTCAGCAATGACCTTGTGACACATTATTTGATCAAATGCTATTGGATTGGCTTAAGTACTGTGGACTTTTTTCTTTAAGTACTTAATTGCAGTAATTTAAGTACTTTATTCTCATCTTAAATGTGCGTTCATATGTTAAGTGTTTAGATCTGGGCCCGTTACCACACCACATCTCAGAGTAGGAGTGCTGAACTAGGATCAGTTTTGCCTTTTAGATCATAATGAATAAGATGATATGGAAAGATCCTAGATCAGCACTCCTACTCTGAGACTCTTTGTAGATACAGGCCCAGGTCTCTGGGACTCACGTCTCTTACGGAGGGCCTTGAGGGAGGGCTGCCCGAAACGCACCATCAGCACCACCAGCACCAGAACACACAGGAGACCAGTCACCACCTTATAGCCCACTAACTGATCTGGGACGACTGGAGTCGAGAGGAGATGAGATTCAAATTTAACCATGATATTACTAGGCTGGTCCCAGATCTGTTTGTGCTGTCTTACCAACTCATATGGTCATTTGGCAAGACAGCCTAAACAGATATGAGATCAGGCTATTGTTTAACAGCACCTTATAAAAAATTTACAAAGATATATATAAAAAGTGTACTTACAAAGAAATTCATGAACTTGTATGCGTGTGGTATTTAAACCCACTGTCAGTCACTTAGATAAATATATGCAGAAAGGACGCACAAACATACAGTACTCACCTTCGCACTGGATCCTCAGTGTTGTACAGGAGTTTTTGGTAACCCTTCCATCCCCTACTGAGCTGGTAACCCATAGAGCTAGCAGGGATCTCAGTCCACATTTGGGGAGCCCTTGCAGCCCTTCCTCTCACACAACACTCCCAGTGTAAGGTTATGATGGTACCTACTTTTAAAGCAGAGTGGTAAGGAACGGGGCGAGAGGAGGGACAGGCGTATCTCCCCCTGACAGGACTCTTTCCATTTGACCTTGAAAACACCCAGCGCAGGTGGCGGAGACTCGGGCTGGGTTGGAGAGGCACAGGCAGTGGGGATATTACACACACATGAGTTGGTGGGAGCGGGAGTACTGGAGGTAGCAGGAGTGGAGTTGGATGGTGTGGGATGTTGGGAGGTGGATGTCTCGCTTACTACATGAGAGAGAGAGAGAGAGAGAGAGAGAGAGAGAGAGAGAGAGAGAGAGAGAGAGAGAGAGGAAAAAAATGCTTCACACCATGGAAACAACAGCAAAGAAAGTAAATTGGTATCTTGGAATCTATATTTACAAAATAAATGTGATTTGATTTTCAGAAATATCAATATTACGTGTCATGCGGTAGCCACTAATCACCATGGCAGTTTTTCAAAAGACTAATGTTCAATGTTTGGCCGCCTGCAGCGAGGACTAAAACTGCCCTGGATTAGACTAAACCCTCTCTAATCTATCAATTAATCCAACAAATTAAGGAAACAGAAATGCTCACCCTCTACTGAGAGATGAGGTCATAAGGGTAATTATCAGATCAATGGATGATACTCAAAGGTTTACCCCAGTTACTACTACTACTACTACTACTACTACTACTACTGCTACTGCTACTGCTACTGCTACTGCTACTACTGCTAACACTACTACCACAACAGCAAAAAATAGGGTTGTCTCAGAAATGGCATCCTATTCCTTATAGTGTACTAGCTTTAACCCGGGCCCATAGGGAACAGGGATGGGCAACAATTACAAAATACAATTACAAAATACCATAAAGATCAATGTATCAAAATAAATGACAAAATACTTGTATTTTGAAATGTATTTAATTAAAAGTACATGTACTTTGTATTTTAAAATACAGAAATACATTTGCAAGTAGCCAGCCCGAACAGCAACAGGCAGGGATGGTCTCTGGACAAGGTGGTCGACCCGGGACCACCCATACAAAATGATGCACAATGACGTGGGGAGTGAATGGCATATATTTATTATTATAATATTCTCAGTAACAGTTACAGAACTGTTTTACGTGCTATTATCGTGATCCTGTTGCCTAGTCACTCTACCTACATGTACATAACTACAGTGCATTCGGAAAGTATTCAGACCATTTCCCTTTTTCCACATTTTGTTACGTTACAGCCTTATTCTAAAATGGATTAAATAAATACAAATCCTCATCAATCTACACACAATACTCCATAATGACAAAGTGAAAACAGGTTTTTAGAAAGTATTTGCTATGAGACTCGAAATTGAGCTCAGGTAAATCCTGTTTCCATTGATCATCCTTGAGATGTTTTTACAACTTGATTGGAGTCCACCTGTGGTAAATTCAATTGATTGGACATGATTTGGAAAGGCACACACCTGTCTATATAAGGTCCCACAGTTGACAGTGCATGTCAGAGCAAAAACCAAGCCATGATGTCGAAGGAATTGTCCATAGATCGCCGAGACAGGATTGTGTCGAGGCACAGATCTGGGGAAGGGTACCAAAACCTTTCTGCAGCATTGAAGTTCCCCAAGAACACAGTGGACTCCATCATTCTTAAATGTAAGAAGTTTGGAACCACCAAGACTCTTCATAGAGCTGGCCGCCCGTCTAAACTGAGCAATCGGGGGAGAAGGGCCTTGGTCAGGGAGGTGACCAAGAACCCAATGGTGACTTTGACAGAGCTCCAGAGTTCCTCTGTGGAGATGGGAGAACCTTCCAGAAGGACAACCATCTCTGCAGCTCCACCAATCAGGCCTTTATGGTAGAGTGGCCAGACGGAATCCACTCCTCAGTAAAAGGCACATGACAGCCCGCTTGGAGTTTGCCAAAAGGCACCTAAAGGACTCTCAGACCATGAGAAACAACATTCTCTGATCTGATGAAACCAAGATTGAACTCTTTGGCCTGAATGCCAAGCGTCACGTCTGGAGGAAACCTGGCACTATCCCCACGGTGAAGCATGGTGGTGGCAACATCATGCTGTGGGGATGTTTTTCAGCGGCAGGGACTGGGAGACTAGTCAGGATTGAGGGAAAGATGAACGGAGCAAAGAACAGAGAGATCCTTGATGAAAACCTGCTCCAGGGCGCTCAGGACATCAGACTGGGGCGAAGGTTCACCTTCCAACAGGACAACGACCCTAAGCACACCACCGAGACAATGCAGGAGTGGCTTCGGGACAAGTCTCTGAATGTCCTTGAGAGGCCCAGGCAGAGCCCGGACTTAAACCCGATTTAACATCTCTGGAGAGACCTGAAAATAGCTGTGCAGCGACCCCATTCAACCTGAAAGAGCTTGAGAGGATGGGAAGAATGGGAGAAACTCCCCAAATACAGGTGTGCCAAGCTTGTAGCGTCATACCCAAGAAGACTCGAGGCTGTAATCGCTACCAAAGGTGCTTCATCAAAGTACTGCGTAAAGGGTCTGAATACTTATGTAAATGTGATACTTGTGTGTAGATTAATGAGGGAAAAAAATCGATTTAATCCATTTTAGAATAAGGCTGTAACGTAACAACATTTGGAAAAAAGTCAAGAGATCTGAATACTTTCCGAATGCACTGTATCTCAATTATCTCGAACCCCTGCACATGGACTCGGTAATGGTACTCCCTGTATATAGCCTTGTTATTGTTACTCATGATTGTTATTTACTGTGTATTTATCCCTCGTGTCACTCTTTATATATATATTTTTATATTTCTTAAATCTTTAACTCTGCATTGTTGGAAAAGGACCCGTAAGTAAGCATCTCACTGTTAGTCTACACCTTTTGTTTATGAAGCATGTGACAAATACAATTTTATTTTCTTGGATATGTTGTTGTTTATCTACTTTAGTTGAATGCACTGACTGTAAGTTACTCTGTATAAGAGTGTCTGCTAAATGACCAAAATGTAAATGCATATGTGAAAATGAACATACCAAAATGAACTGCAAAGCACGCTGAGTATTATTATTGGCATTGTTTGGGGCGGGACTTCATTAGAATAATACTCAGCATCCTTTGCAATTGTACAATTTTACATGTACATTTATATTTAATTAATTTAGCAGATGCTCTTATTACACCATAGTGCCATCAAACTTCTGATACCAATGCAGGGAGAAAGGGGGGGCACAAAATTGTGAACCGCTATAAAAAAAAATATATTTTGAAAATGCAAATTACAGCGCTCGAAAGTATCGTGTTACAAAATACATTGTAGTTTAGCCCAGTGTAATACACATTTTAAAATTCTCCGAAGTAATTCAAATACATATTTCAAATACATGTAACAGAAATACTACCCATCTCTGATAGGGTATAGGGAGTAATTGTGGATGCAGCCAATGACTACAATTCTGCTGCTTCAAGTTCAACTACCAGTGTCAGTATAGAATATCAGAACATGAGAACGTTGTGTATCATAATGGACTCACAGAAAACACGAGACTGTATTTAAATAAAGACTTACCAACATTCATTACACACAGGGCCAGGATGGTAAGTACAAGCCTTTTATCCATTCTGGAGATGAACAGGTTGAGAATAACAGGGGAGAGAAGAAGAGAAGAGAGACAATGCATGCCAAAACGACACAAAGACTGAAGCGAGAGGAAACGGTGCAGAAGTGTAAAGTCTCCTTTCTCCCCACCCTCTCTTTTTCTATCCATCCATCTCTTCATCTTAAGCATTTGCTGCTTTCTTTCTGCAAAAGTGTCTGCACACTTCCTCACTTCAAAGACAGGTACAAAAAGAAAATAAAAAAGAAATAAGTGAAGTGAGAAGAGTGGAGGATAAGTGGGAGGGAGGCAGAAAGGAAAATGATTATTTTTCACATTTAGACTGTGTGTGTGTTTTCACTCCCGGGTGTGTGTGTGTGTGTTTGCACGCTTGTGTGTATGTGTTCTCCAATAGGTCATGGTACACACCAATGCCAGGCACACCAGTTGTTTGCAGCAAATCAAATCACATTTTATTGGTCACGCGTGTTTAGCAGATGTTATTGCGGGTGTAGCGAAATGCTTGTGCTTCTAGCTCCAACAGTGCAGTAATATCTAACAAGTAATCTCTAACAATTTCACAACATATTCCCAATACACACAAATCTAAGTAAGGAATTAATTAAGAATATATAAATATATGAATGAGCGATGTCGAGCGATGTCAGAGCGGCTTGGACTAAGATACAGTAGAATAGTATAGAATACAGTATATACATATGAGATGAGTAATGCAAGATATGTAAACATTATTAAAGTGACAAAGAATAACTCAGGAACCATCCTGCGTGGAAGCACCTGCTTTCAATATACTTTGTATCCCTCATTTACTGAAGTGTTTCCTTTACTTTGGCAGTTACCTGTACACTATGTATGAATCATATATTGCTTGGGAATTTAGAAAATGTAAGGGGGATATTATAAATCAGTTGTTAGTTTGTGTATATTGTTGTGTACAGCCATCCCTTTAACTGTAACTTAATACAGTAGCTGTGGATTAAAGCGTTTGCTAAATGACCATATTATATTACTTAATATCATATTTAATAACCATATTATTATTATATTGTTCGTTATCCTACAGTGCCTTCAGAAAGTATTCATACCCCACATGTTGTTGTGTTACAGCATAAATTCAAAATTGATTTTTTAAAATGTTTTAATTTATCTCAGCCATCTACACACAATACCCGATAATGACAAAGTGAAAAAATGTTTTTAGAAATGTATGCTAATTTATTGGAAATGAAATACAGAAATAATCAATTTACATAAGTATTCACACCCCGGAGTCAATACTTTGTAAAAGCACCTTTGGCAGCAATTACAGCGGAGAGTCTTTCTGGGTAAGTCTCTAAGAGCTTTCCACACCTTGATTGTGCGACATTTGCCCATTATTTAAAAAATTGCTAGACAACCATTTTCAGGTCTTGCCATAGATTTTCAAGTAGAATTAAGTCAAAACTGTAACTCGGTCATACAGGAACATTCACTGTCTTCTTGGTAAGCAACTCCAGTGTAGATTTGGTCTTGTGTTTTAGGTTATTGTCCTGCTGAAAGGGGAATTAATCTCCCAGTGTCTGGTGGAAAGCAGACTGAACCAGGGTTTCCCTCTAGGATTTTGCCTGTGCTTAGCTCCATTCCGTTTATTTTTTATCCTGAAAAGTTCCCCAGTCCTTAACAATTACAAGCATACCCATAACATGATGCAGCCACCACTATGCTTGAAAATATGAAGAGTCATACTCAGTAATGTGTTGTATTGAATTTGCCCCAAACATAACACTTTGTATTCAGGACAAAAAGTTAATTGCTTTGCCATTGTTTTTTTCAGTATTACTTTAGTGCCTTGTTGCAAATAGGATGCATGTTTTGAAATATGTGTATTCTGTACAGGCTTCCTTCTTTTCACTCTGTCAATTAAGTTAGTAATGTGGAGCAACTACAATGTTTATCTATCTTCTGTTTTCTCCTTTCACAGCCATTAAACTCTGTAACTGTTTTAAAGTCACCATTGGCCTCATGGTGAAATCCCTGGGTGGTTTCCTTCCTCTCTGGCAATTGAGTTAGGAAGGACGCCTGTATCTTTGTAGTGACTGGGTGTATTGATACACCATCCAAAGTGTAATTAATAACTTCACCATGCTCAAAGGGATATTCAATGTCTGCTTTTTATTTTAACCCATCTACCAATAGGTGCCCTTCTTTGTGAGGCATTGGAAAACCTCTCTGGTCTTTGTAGTTGAATCTGTGTTTGAAATTCACTGCTTGACTGAGGGACCTTACCGATAATTGAATGTGTGGGGTACAGATATTAAGTAGTCATTCAAAAATCATGTTAAACACTATTATTGCACAGAGTGAGTCAATGCAACTTATGTGGCTTGATAAGCACATTTTTACCCCTGAACTTTAGGCTTGTCATAACAAAGGGGTTGACTACTTTGACTCAACAATTTCAGCTTTTCATTTTTTATTAATTTGTTTAAAAAAAGAAAGAAAAACAATTATATTGTGACATTATGGGGTATTGTGTGTAGGCCAGTGACAAAAAAAATCTAAATGTAATCAATTTCAAATTCAGGCTGTAACGCAACAGAATGTGGAAAAAGTCATGGGTTGTGAATAGTTTCTGAAGGCACTGTACTTAAAGTTTTATTTTCTTCTCTTAATTCAACCATTACTCATCTTTTCTGTTCGTTCACACCCCTCCACTCCCTCCCTCCATCGCTCTCGTTTTCTCTCATCTTTAGTCTCTGGTTTACCGAGCCGTAGATATGTAGAAAGCCCCGTAAAAACTATCTTCCTCCTCTTTTCTCTCTCTATGAGACACTTCTCGCCATACTTTGACTGAATATTCAAAACAGCCTCGGACCATCCCGCCGTCCCCACCACCTTCTAGTTGCTTGACAATTATAATTTAAAAAATTAATCTAATTTCTAAATCGTACTGTAACAGTATGGGTTTGAAATTATGTGTGTGCTCCGTTTGTCTATCAGTAAATGTACAATTAAGCTTACATACACCTACTGTACATTATGGTAGATTAGTGACTACTACACTTTAATTGACTTCACATACATTTTAGGCTACAGAAATCGTTCAACAACAATTGATTGTGCTTGATCAAAATAATCACTTTTTATGAATACTTGATAGGTTAGGTGGGAGTTTTTCCTCCACTGAAGTCAGCTAATATTTCAGTGCCCTCCTTTCCCCCAGAGGTCCGTCGCTCTCTCTCTCGTCTCTTTGTCATCTCCCTGGTTCGGTCTTCTCGGCCCACATCAGAAAAAGATAATCACAATCAGAAAGTGGGAAGGAAGGCCTGATCGTAAGCTCTTTTTGAGAGAAGAGAAGAACACAACACAAGTAGACAACACAAGCAAAGCCCACGCCGTTTAGAACAAATCAATTCAAGTCAATCAAGTTCTATCCGACTTGAATTGTTCTTGAAGCAATTGGAGTAAGAACAGTCAAAACTAACATTCACTCCGCATCAGGCAGTTTCCGTGGTATTTTATTTTCTCCCCACGAGAGAAAATAAAAAAATATAAGATAAAAAAGAAAATAGATTTTCTTAGATCAAGTGCAGTGTTTAATAATATTCACACAAAAAATAATAAGAAACTTAAAACAAGCTCCAAGCTTGTATTTTGATTTCCCCTTTATTAATGCTGCGTATCTCCTTTGTGCTTCTAAAACACCATTTCTGATTTCTCTTTTCTTCCTTTAATACGGAAGTGTGCGTCCCAAACGGAACCCTATTCCCTGCCCATAGGGCTCTGGTCAAAAGTAGTGCATTCTGTAGAGGGTAGGGTGCTATTTGGGACATACATACTTTTAGTGTGATAATACCAGTAAGACACCAGTCAGTACAACCAGTTAACCTGATGAAGAGGCCCTACATAGGCGCTACATAACTACATAGAAGCTTCATAACACCTTCATAATGCCTTCATAAGCCTTCATAGGGCACAATGACAACCAATGTAGTAATGCTCTGTTTAAAACCACTAATTAGGGTTGCAGATGAGTCCCAAATGGCACCCACTTCCCCATATAGTGCACTACTTTGGACCAGAGCCCTAAGCGAATAGGGTTCCATTTGTTGTGCACTCTATTAGTCCCTTGTTTTAATGTCATGTCACCCGTTATCAATAACATCTCTTTAATAATTTATACAAATAACATATTCTCATTGAAAGTGAACTTATAGAAATAAACTATTTCCTCATTGTAATCATTGTCAAGCATCAGTTCATGTCAACAGGCAGATTATGGAGAGGAGAGAGTGAGGTGAGAAGGAAGGAAGGAGAGAATGATGAGAGATGAGTTGAGATGAAACGGAGTGTGAAGCGATAGAGTGTGGGAGCGAGAGAAAACAGAGAGACCAAAGAGAAGAGAAACAGGCATGATCCTCAACAGACAATACAGATATGATTCTGTAAACAATGACATCACTGTCAATAGGCATCACAATGCCTAAACAACCAACCAATACATCCTGTCAAGAAAGGACTTGGAAGCTAAACTTGGAGGACATACAGATGTAGGATCTTAATTTGATCACCCTGCTGTTGCAGGACAGGAAATGCAAACTTGTAGTATAATATAATATAAATGTAATATGCCATTTAGCAGACACTTTTATCCAAAGCGACTTACAATCATGTGTGCATACAATTTTACGTATGGGTGGTCCCGGGGATCGAACCCACTACCCTGGCGTTACAAGCGCCATGCTCTACCAATTGAGCTACAAAGGACCACTAGTGTAGTCGAGGTTGAAAAAAGGCTTCTAAAATTTGTAATTTCAGACTTGATTTGCCCTGACAATTTTCTTTAGCAACCCCTACAAAAACCACCATTAATTATAACCCACACAATAATTCAAATTTCCTGTTGATGCAGGATTATTTTCCTGTTGAGAGAAACAGGTCAAATTAAGGTCCTACACCTGTAAAGATGTCCAGATTTGGCTAAGATACAAACATCATACATGCAAAGCCAGGTGAATAAGAAAGAAGATAGGGTTATTGAAGTCTCCAAAACGACCATTGATCAGGGCCCGCATTCATAAAGCCTCTCAAAGTAGGAGTACTGATATAGGATCAGTTTAGCCTTTTAGATCATAATGAATATGATTACATGGACATATCCTAGAGTTGCTATGATTTCATATGATTTTTCTTCTTAAGTACTTCCTAACCAGTACGAAGAGCAACAAAGACAGTTTACAGAACAACAGAATTCCTGAACAGAACTGCACCTGTAAAACGTTTTGGTTCGGGTGGGTATTAAGTTAACATCGTGTACGAACTAATATGATCAACACATGTAATCTGACACCGGTGTAGAATGATATGGGTGTTAGAACGAGTCAAATGTATTCCAATGCATATACCGAACACAGTGCCACAAGGAACGTGTGCTACAGGGTGAAACCAGTGATAAGGAATACATGATGTGTAGACATATTTTATGTAGAACATGGCTCTCTGACATGTAGAATAAGGAGTCACGTCAGCTCCATTTCTATCTGAAACGTACGTGGCCAAGGTCTTGTTGATTGGCTCAGTATTCCACAAAGGGAGGGAGAAGAGTGAAAGGGCCAACAGCCAATAGGAGAGAGAGGGGAGAGTGAAGGGGCCGACAGCCAATGGGAGTGTGTTTCTGACAACACATTGGAACACAAGGGGAGGTCCTGAGACAGTTATGCACTTGAGAATGACAGGAGGGGAGGGGGGAGGAGAGGAGGCAGCTCAAGAGAGGGAGGAAAGTGAGAGAGAGAGATGTAGTGTGCGTTAGACAGATGTAAAGAGTGAGAAAAAAAGAGCGAGAGAGAGAAATGAGAGCGAGACTGGAGAATGTGTGGTGGGAGACGAGTGACGGGGTGAGACGTCGAGGGAGCGGGTGAGAGCAGAGGGTGGTTCAGGAGTAGGGCTGTGGCACTCCAAACCCAGGCCTGTACAGCGGCCTGCCTGTGGGGGACTGAGAGTTGGGCAGAGTGGGGCCTGTGGGGTAGCTATACCCCCCAACCCCGCTGTAAGGGTACGCAGAGGGGTAGGGGGCGCTGTTGGGGGCGCTGTACTGCCCGAACGCAGACCCTGAGCCGGGGACGCCAGGGAACGTGGGCTGGGTGGGGTACGGGCAGGAAGTGGCCGGAGGCCCAAAAGCAGGACGGGCTGAGTAGCCCGCCACTGGGGTGAAAGGTGAGCCGGGGCTGGGGTAGGGAGGAAATTGACCTGGGGGAATGGACGGGCCTGGGCCTGATGCTGCGGCGGTGGCTGTCGGGTTAAGAGGGGAGACGGGGTAAAGGGTGTAAGGTAGGGCGGAGCCGGGGCCGTTTTGGAAACTAGCGTGGTTGTTGGGATTGGAATCCTGCTGCGGTTGTTGTTGCTGAGGGGTTTGTTGATGAGGATTCCATGGCTGTGTTGTCGCTGGGTCTTGATTGGCGCTCATTTGTGATGCCATGGAGCCGGCGGAGGCGTCGTCCGCGGCGGTCTCCTTCTTCTGGCGCAGGATCTCCTGCAGTTTCTCTATCCGCACTCGTCTTTTGTGAGCGAGGGAGCGGAGGGAGAGGAAACGGTCAAGGAACGAGTCCAGAGACAGCTGGCCGTCCAGAAACTCATCTGCCAGAGACTGAAGGAGAGAGGGGGAAAAAGAGAGAGCCAGAATTAAATAAAGGGAGATAGGGAAGAGGGTAAATATGGACAAGCAAAATTCCGTATTCAATGATAATCTCAGCCTCTTACTTTCTACCCTCACTTTATTCACAATGTCTGAAAATGCAACTAACAAAGTTATTATGATTTATTATTATTATTATTATGTCTTATTCCAACTGCTGGTCCTCTGTACGGAGTTGAATAGAGTAAGAGATATGTAGATCATTTTGTCGTCATTGGCCCTGTGTTTTAGGATATATATTCCCCCATACTCATCAACAATATAATCTGTCTGTTTCATTTTCCACCTGAGTAGTCCGTCATTGTGGCCTCTCACCTCTGACTCTGTCTCTGTGCTGGCGCCCTCTGTCTGGAGTCTGGAGAACAACCCCTCTGGTGACGCCTGCCCCATGATGCCATCTGGGAGAGAGAGAGAGGCAGAGAATGGAAAGAGAGGGAGAGCAAGAGAATAAAAAAGAGACGGGGCAGAAATGGGGAGCGAGAGTGAAAGAAATGGAGAGTAAGAGACCAATGTAGAGGGAGGGAGTGTAAGAGAGAGGACAAATAAACCCCTCCCACACTTCAATGTCAACGCCAAGCTTGTCAGTGCCAGTAGGAACACACAACACTGACAGCACAACTCTTCATGCCTGTTGTTAAACACTAGTTATGGGCGGTATACTCTCCCGAGTGGCGCAGTGGTTTAAGGCACTGTGTCGCAGTGCTAGCTGTGCCACTAGAGATCCTGGTTCGAATCCAGGCTCTGTCGTAGCCGGCCGCGACCGGGAGACCCATGGGGCGGCGCACAATTCGTCCAGGGTAGGGGAGGGAATGGCCGGCAGGGATGTAGCTCAGTTGGTAGAGCATGGCGTTTGCAACGCAAGGGTTGTGGGTTCGATTCCCACGGGGGGCCAGTATGAAAAAATAAAAATAATAATGTATGCACTCTAACTGTAAGTCGCTCTGGATAAGAGCGTCTGCTAAATGTAAAAATGTATACTGTCTGTACCGGGGTACTTGAAAAAAGCCACGGGATAGTTTTTCAATAGCCTCAAAACTATTTATTTGAAGTTTTTAAATAAATGTGAATATTTGTAGCTACTTTAAGTAAATACCTGCAGTCACCTTGTGCAATACGTTAGGAGATAAAGCAGATCGCGTTCTTCATCTCACCGGTCACATTATTTTACATTACGGAGCTTACCGTAGTTCCCCAGAACAGTTGAACCAGTCACGTGTTTGTTTGTAAATAGCACAACGGGAGAAAGCGAGCTGGTGAGTCCATAGCGTTCGATATCTATCGGCGAGTCTCTGTTGTGCGGCGCACAAGAGGTGATGAAGTTACAATTCACTACTAAATGTTTGCAATATTTTTTCCCAGTGCTTCCTACTAGCGGTTTTTTTCTCCTCCATTCTTCTCCCATCTGCTCAATGTAAACATGCTGCTCTTCCTTCAGAAAAGGCATGCACCACAACTTTGTTCATTTGCACAATTTCCCTCTTTCACTTTCTCTTGTAAAGCCTATTAAACCACAGGAAGTTGGTGGCATCTTAATTGGGGAGAACGGGCTCATGGTAATGGCTGGAGTGGAATGGTATCAAATACGTCAAACACATGATTTTCATGTGTTTGATGCCATTCCATTTGCTCCGTTCCGGCCATAATTATGAGCCGTTCTCTCCTCAGCAGCCTCCTGTGTATTAAACACATTTAAAAATGAGAACGAACGAATCTCATGAAGCTCAGCCATGAAGCTCACTGTTCGATAAACGTGGATATACACGTAACAGGACAATCTACCTTCATGCATCTTCAAATACCTCTTGTATACTTCTCATTGAGGGCAAGCTCGCACCATAATGCTGGTAGAGTAAAGGTTAACACCCAGTCAAAATGAATCACTAGGAGGACTGGTTTAGGGGTGAAATTACAATGCATTCCACATGACCTAATCACCTTTAGGAAAAACATATGACATAACTATAATAGCAGATACATCATTACAACAGGCGTGCACATGCAAACAGACAGGGGTGGAAATGGGAAAGTCACCATGTAAAAATGCTCCGTACCCAATTCCAACCCTGCGAACGGACACCACCACAAACACAGCTTCTCATGAAAAGCTTACAAAACAAGGCTGCAGGAGCGTATGTGTGCATGTACACAGATCACAGGCCTGCTCTGCTTCCTGATAAAGTGCTGACGGCAGTGGAATGGGAGCTGATGCGGTGGTATCCAGGGAGACCCTGGCAGACAGACAGACACACATGACAGATCTGGAAGCCTGGGGAGCTCTGTCTGTCTGTCTGTCTGTCTGTCTGTCTGTCTGTCTGTGTTTGACCAGTAGAGACCAAGGCTGAGTCCCAAATGGCACCCTATTTCCTATATAGGCGAGAGAGTGCTATTTGGGATGCAGACACTGTGTTTGACTAGTAGAACCCAACTGACTGTCCAGGATCTGAACAGACCAGACAAGATATATCCCTACACTACACTACACTACACTACACTACACTCTCTCTCAAGTCTGTTCCTGCCATCTGTCTGTCTCCCTCATTCTCATGTCGCTGTCATCTCTCCATCATGCTATTCCCATATCCATATCCTCGCTCTTCCTCTTTCTATTATGTTGCTTTTCTTCATCTCTCCTTCCTTCCTTCCTCCCTCCCTCCCTGGGCACAGTGTTGTCTGTAGGTCTCTCTGACTCCCTCCCTCCATCCTTCGCTCCCTCCCCATTCTATCCATCCCTCCCTCACCTGTCTGGTCACAGTGTTGTCTGAAGGACTCTCTGACTTGACTCCTTCCTTCCTTCCTTCCCTTCCTTCCTTCCTCAGTCCATTCCTCAGTCCATTCCTCAGTCCATTCCTCAGTCCATTCCTCAGTCCATTCCTCAGTCCATTCCTCAGTCCATTCCTCAGTCCATTCCTCAGTCCATTCCTCCCTCCCTTACCGGTCTGGTCACAGCGCTGTCTGTAGGTCTCTCTGACATCCTCTGAACTGGAGGATCTCTCCATTAGGTGTTCTCTCATCCTTCTCTCCCTTACCTTTCTGGTCACAGTGCTGTCTGTAGGCATCTCTGACTCCCTCCAGTTCAGAGTATCTCTCCACTAGATGTTCTCTCTGTCTCTCCAGGCGAGGCTTAATGTCCAGGTTCTGCTCTGCCAGGCTACGGTTGGAGGCCAGCGCCATCTCCCTCTCCAGCTGGATGTTCTGAATCTATATACGAGGAGGAGGAAGAGGAGTCAATAACACTCAACTGTATTTTTTTAATGTGATTATTTGACAGTGACCATGTACAACAGACATTGTACACTAACTTACATAGCTAGCTAATTCTCATAGCGATCGTAATGACCCTAGCCTCGATAAGCGTGTTATGATCGCTCCCATTTGGGATAACGTTATTGGGATTGTGGATAGTGCGTTTGTCTTGGGGTCAGGGGACCTGGGTTCTAGTTCTGCCCAAGGCACTACTCTCTCCCCCTGTACGTGACTATGGTTGGGATATCATGGCAATACGCTGAATGATGACATTGCCATACAGTATTAGTCCGTTGGACAGAAGCTGCCAGGTCCTCCCTTCTGAGACCAGTGTCCCGGCTATGCTAGTGTAACAGAGATAAGAACGTGCCGTGAGCTTTACTCCACAGCTAGCTCGAAATGTCGCCAATGGTGCTATCGAATTGGATCCTTTTCTATAGCTCGACTGGTTCATATGTTGTCAAGCCGGCGGTCACGTGTGTTGGTGAGGTAGTGGACCCTGGTTCAAGCCCAGTCAGAGGGTAGTTCAGGGAGGCAGAGCTATATGCTAAGCTAGCACTGACACTGTTTACACTATGATAAGGACAGGTTTGCCTGGTGACGTGTTTATCGCTATCAATGTTCTTATCTCAACTTGATTTAAACAAGGAAGTCCCTGCTAAACATGGCTTAACTAACAAGACGAGTTGGGCCAGGGACAGGTCATTTGCATCTAGCGAACATAACTCCCCACGTGAAGAGGGGTCCTCTGTAGCTCAATTGGTAGAGCATGGCGCTTGTAACGCCAGGGTAGTGGCTTCGATCCCCGGGACCACCGATTCGTAAAAATGTATGCACACATGACTAAGTCGCTTTGGATAAAAGCGTCTGCTAAATGGCATATTATTATTATTATAAGAGCGAAGACAAACAAATTAACCTCAATGCAAACTCAAAGGTTACTGTTTTGGATCTATGGACAAAGATGGAAGAGAAGTAAGTCAATATGTCCTTGTAAAAAAGAAACTGTTGATGGCAGGATGAGGCTGGACATCGCTACTAGTCAGAGTGAGACGAGACCTAGATGACCATCCTCAGATTAATCATTCATCTAGGGCCTACTCTGAGTAATAGACAAGCCGTGTGACCTGACAGAAAAAACAAGGCCTCAGCTCAGAGATAGGCCTATAGACAAGCTTGGCTATTCATTATCCCTTACTCAGATACAAAACACTGGAGGTATTTCAGTAAGAGAGGCGCATCTCGACTAGCCTGGTCCCAGATCGGTTGTGTGCCGTCTTGCAAACTCCTGTGGTCATTGTCACGCCAAACATGATGACCATAGGTGTTGGTTAGAGCACAAACAGATCTGGGACCAGGCTACATCTCAATCTATTTAAGACACAATAGACAGACAATAAGACAAAGCAAAGACGTGATTGCTTACCTCATCAGATTCCAATGCCATGGACTCCACCCGCTCTGTGTTGTTCAGCAAATCCTCCAACTCGGATTGGCTAAGGTCCTGAAGCTTGTCCATTGATTTGCCAGGACAGCTGTCAATCAGATGGGAGGAGAAAGTGAGCTGTCAATGTCAAATGTCATCAGTTTACTGAACATAGATAATTTGAGAAATTAAACTTGAAACTAACTGACAGGATACAAAATGGATCCACACAAAATGATAATTGAACAGGCAGGCTGATCAAATATGAAATGGGAAATCATCATTTTCTAGACTATAATCTAACGTTATCATACACAACAGAATTGGCAGTTATATGTGAGCACTAAAATGTTGCATTGTTCCACCATGATGCTACATACTAGAGACTGGCAATATGAACAAAAATCAATATCGCAATAAATTGCCTGAATTGATGTGATAATGATAAATAGAACGATACATTTATAACATTAATTTGCACCACAGTTTTTTTGAATGATCCTTTAAATGACCCATATTAGCAAACGTATTTAATTTCAAACTTCACATTTCTCTAGTATAGGCTACTTATCGTAATGAACGGTATCAGCAAAATGGCTGCGATAAGTGATTGGTATGATCGGTGTTAAAATTTCATATGTCTATGATTTTCGGTTTATCGTCCCAGCTCTACTACATACATCTTATGCTTTGATAAACCAGACCCAGGCTAAATCCTGGTCAGGCCTAAGTTACTTCATCTGCCAAGTCATTAAACATGGGCCACATTCAGTAGGCAAATGTTGTGGAACGTTGCAGTTAGAAATAACATTAATAGATCTATTTTTATTGTTTTATTTTTTATTTTGCAGACGCTCTTATCCAGAGAGACATACAATTAGTACATTCATCCTCAACATACCACAGTGGTAGAAAGTACATTTTCCCTCAATAAAGTCGTTATCAGAGAAGTCAGTACTAGCAGGAAAAGACAAGTGTAGGGAATTGTTTTATTATTTAAGATACACTTTTGATGAGGTAGGGTTACAGATACATTTGCAGAAGATGGGCAGAGACTCCCCTGTCCTGACATTAGGGGGAAGCTTGTTCCACCAGTGGGGTGCCAGGACAGAGAATCGCTTTGACTGGGCTGAGTGTCGTGGTTCCTTATTCTACATGTCAGAGAGGCATGTTTGTAACGTTCCACAACATTGTGCCCTGCTGAACGCACCCTAGCTATCTTGATTGATGGCTTGCCATCAGCTGACCAATACTAATACTGTTGTCAACAAGCTATAGTTAGCCACAGCAAGCATACAGACTATCACATTATAGGCAAGTTAGCGGGCAAAATTACTTACGTTATGCTGCTAGCAAATCAAGAAATTCGTTGCAACAGGGCACACAACATTGACGAGCATCAACCTATGGTTGACGGATGACGTAAAACGGCCACCGGAGCCCTGACCCCGATTTACAAACAAGGCAATCTGGTTGAGAAAAAATAGCCGGTAAAAGAAGAATCCAACGTAATTTAACGGGCTAGTTAGCTAGCCTTAACGGGTTGTCCGAGTTCCGTGTAGGGATGACAACAACAATCGTTATGATCACATTCAATGAAAGGCACTCTTGCTACCGTCAACTTTGAGGAAAGCCCACCGTTCGCGATCTCAAAATCCTCAAAACAACGATGTCATTCGATCGTGTTGCTTGACGTCAGGTACAGCAGTAATCCAATCATAATTGCTTCAATATCTGCTCGACGATAATCATTCAAATGGATTAAAGAATAGCTATGTTTTATCAGCAATATTTGGAAAGTTTCACTTCACACTAACAGAACCCGCCGCCATTTTTGGAATGACCCATATTCTGCTTCCGTGCGGGGTGATTAAATGCAGTGTCAGTAATGACCTTTCTAACTAAAGAAAATGAAAATATATTGTGATCATGTTGCTGATTTTACCACAGAAATGTTGATTTCTTGAACCTGAAAGCAAATCTTTAGATAGTTTGAACAGGTTTCTTTTACAGTTTATCCATTTCTTGGGGCAATGGTTTCATCCAGCGCGCAGCTGATTTGAAGGGAAACCCACCCCTACGTGACAGGATTATTCCATGAATGCCAGTATTGTGGTAACCAGTAAAGTAAACGAAGTCTGGTTGGAAAAAGTGGAACATTATGTCAATGCCCAATACCTGTCATCATGACTCTCACTATAAATGCTTACTAATAAAAACATATTGCCAGTAATGACTCACCACAAGTGAAACATTCTAACAGTATGGAAAGAATATGTTGTTCCTGATATTTCTAGGTTATTATAAAAAGCCAGCAGTGACCTTACACTAAACACACAATCCTGAATCTAAATAAGCATCAGAAGTCCACAGAGTTTTTACAAATTATTTTATTAATAACTCCCGAGTGGCGCAGTGGTCTAAGGCACTGCATCGCAGTGCTAGCTGTGCCATTAGAGATCCTGGTTCGATCCAGGCTCTGTCGTAGCCGGGAGACCCATGGGGCGGCGCACAATTGGTCCACGGTAGGGAAGGGAATGGCCGGCAGTTGGTAGAGCATGGCGTTTGCAACGCCAGGGTTGTGGGTTCGACTCCCACGGGGGGCCAGTATAAAAAAAGAATGTATGCACTCACTAACTGTAAGTCACTCTGGATAAGAGCATCTGCTAAATGACTAAAATGTAAATGTTTCTCAAACAATTGTAAAGCTCGAAAGGAACAAACAAACCCCTGAAATGAACAAACTTGGTCACCGATATTAAACAATATTTTTCTAAAATAGGTTTTTCAACTAGAATCCATTAGTTAATCAGTTTGAGTAATTGATTAATTGATCATTCGGCACAGTCCCACTCTGAGTCCCTTGAGTGCGGAGAAGGAGAGGAGAGAGTGGAGGATAAGAGCCCCCAGGTCATAAACGATGAGCAGGACTGTGACACTTCTGAAGAACCCCTGGGACAGAGAAAAACACAAGGAAGGATCAACAACAACCCCAAAAAAACACAGTGCCACACAATACATGGCACTGAAATAGCATAGGGGCAAACAAGACAAACTGGCCACATACCCACAAATCATTCCTTACCTCCAGGTACTCTCCTGGGCACTTGTGTGCAGCCCCTGTGTACAGGTCTATGTTTGGCAGAGTGCAGGGTTCAGCAAAGCCCTGGACGGAGTGTAGGGAGACGCTATACATACACAGAGCCAGTAAGCCTGCCACCAGGCTGGCCACGTTAGTGTAGGCACAGCCCATCAGCTGGGGAGGAGGACACAACACAGATGATAGAGTAAATAGAGACTGGAAAATATCCTGGCCCCAAAAATGAAATACGATCAACTTTATTGTTCCTAAGAAAAAATGGTGTTGGACCAAAATGTTGCTATATAAATGGATGTATCTTATTTTTATGCACGTAATAGGGTACATACATTGCACAGTAGCCTATGGGCAACATGTTCAGCCCAACAAGTGGTCTACTGTACAGGTGGACCGAGGTGGACTTTTCAATAATGGAATAGATTATTATGATCACACCAGTTCATTCCAATGTAACACGTGACTGTTGTAATTTCTTACCAGATTTCTGCTGGGAGACTTCTCACAGGCGATGGCGAACGATCCTGCCGTCACAAACTTTAAAAGAAAGTATAAACAATATGTTGTTTCAATTGCTACAGATGTGAAAAAATAAAACCAAACACTCCAATGATGTCCCCTATATAACATATAGCCTATGCATAAAATACACAGAAACCTCAGGAAGCTTGGCACCTTAATTGGGGAGTGCGGGCTCGTGGTAATGGCTGGAGCGGAATGGTTCTAATGGTATCAAATAAAAAAAATTTAAATATTGGCAAAATGTATTGCTGATAGAATAAAAGACGTGCTACCTGACATTATTCATCACAATCAGACGGTTAAAAGGAAGGTCTATTGGAGACAACATTAAACAACTACTAGAAATAATGGAAAACTATGAGAATTAGGGAAACCAGGTATAATCTTTATAGCAGATTTTGAGAAAGCATTTGATACAGTACGCCTATAATCTGTTTATAAGTCCCTGGATTTTTTCAACTCTCTCATAAGATGGGTAAAAGTCATGTACAACAATCCTTTATGTAAAATAATAAATAACAGTTACTGCTCTGAGAACTTTGAATTGTCAAGAGGCGTAAAACAAGGTTGCCCTCTGTCACCATACCTATTTATAATGGTCACCATACCTATTTATTATGCCCATTGAATGGTAAATAATGTATTGTGTCATTTTGGAGTCACTTTTATTGTAAATAAGAATAGATTATGTTTCTAAACACTTCTACATGAATGTGGATGCTACCATGATTACGGATAATCCTGAATGAATCGTGAATAATGATGAGTGAGAAAGTTACAGAAGCACAAATATCATACCCCCCCAAAAGTGCCAACCTCCCCTGTTCTTGTAATGGTGAGAGGTTAGCATGGGGTATGATATTTGTGCGTCTGTAACTTTCTCACTCATCATTATTCACGATTCATTCAGGATTATCCGTAATCATGGTAGCATCCACATTAATGTTGAAGTGTTTAGAAACATATTCTATTCTTATTTACAATAAAAGTGACTCCAGAATGACACAATACATTATTTACCATTCATTTCTATTAGACACAAAATAATCTGAAACACAACCAAAACAAACAGCAAATGCATCCAACAAATTTGTAGAGTCACAAGCTTGATGTAGTCATTGCATGCTATGAATAATTGGACCAAAACTTTTTCCCCCTGATCAATCTACACACAATACCCCATAATGACAAAGTGAAAACAAGTTTTTTTTACATAAAAAAAAATACATGAAATATCACATTTACATAAGTATTCAAACCCTTTACTCAGTACTTTGTTGAAGTGCCTTTGGCAGCGCTTACAGCCTTGAGTCTTCTTGGGTATGACGCTACAAGCTTGGCACGCCTGTATTTGGGGAGTTTCTCCCGCTCTTCACTGCAGATCCTCTCAAGCTCAGTCAGGTTGGATGGGGAGCGTCACTGCACAGCTATTTTCAGGTCTCTCCAGAGATGTTCGATCTGGTTCAAGTCTGGGCTCTGGCTGGGCCACTCACGGACATTCAGAGGCTTGTCCCGAAGCCACTCCTGCGTTGTCTTGGCTGTGTGCTTAGGATCATTGTCCTGTTGGATGGTGAACCTTCACCCCAGTCTGAGGTCCTGAGCGCTCTGGAGTAGGTTTTCATCAAGGATCTCTCTGTACTTTGCTCCGTTCATCTTTCCCTCGATCCTGACTAGTCTCCCAGTCCCTGCCGTTGAAAAACATCCCCACAGCATGATGCTGCCACCACCATGCTTCACCGTAGGGATGGTGCCAGATTTCCTCCAGACATGACGCTTGGCATTCAGCCTAAAGAGTTCAATCTTTGTTTCATCAAACCAGAGAATCTTGTTTCTCATGGTCTGAGAGTCCTTTAGGTGCCTTTTGGCAAACTCTAAGTGGGCTGTGATGTGCCTTTTACTGAGGAGTGGCTTCCGTCTGCCCACTCTACCATAAAGGCCTGATTGGTGGAGTGCTGCAGAGATGGTTGTCCTTCTGGAAGGTTCTCCCATCTCCACAGAGGAACTCTGGAGCTCTGTCAGAGTGACCATCGGGTTCTTGGTCACCTCCCTGACCAAGGCCCTTCTCCGCCGATTGCTCAGTTTGGCCGGGTGGCCAGCTCTAGGAAGAGTCTTGGTGGTTCCAAACCTTTTCCATTTAGGAATGATGGAGGCCACTGTGTTCTTGGGGACCTTCAATGCTGCAGACATTTTTTGGTACACTTCCCCAGATCTGTGCCTCGACACAATCCTGTCTCGGCGCTCTACGGACAATTCCTTCGGCCTCACGGCTTTTGCTCTGACATGCACTGTCAACTGTGGGACCTTATATAGACAGGTGTGTGCCTTTCCAAATCATGTCCAATCAATTGAATTTACCACAGGTGGACTCCAATCAAGTTGTAGAAACATCTCAAGGATGATCAATGGAAACAGGATTCACCTGAGCTCAATTTCGAGTCTCATAGCAAAGGGTCTGAATACTTATGTAAATAAGGTATTTGTATTTTAATTTTTGTACCTATAATTTCTAAATACCCATTTTCACTTTGTCTTTATGGGGTATTGTGTGTAGATTGATGAGATATATATATATTTTTTAATCCATTTCAGAACATGGCTGTAACGTAACAAAATGTGAAAAAAGTAAAGGGATCTGAATACTTTCCGAATGCACTGTAAGTGTATTTGTCCCAAAACTTTCGTCCCCCTAAAATGGGGGGACTATGTACAAAAGCTGCTGTAATGTCTAAACGGTTCACCCGAAATGGATGAAAACACCCTCAAATTAAAGCTGACAGTCTGCACTTTAACCTCATAGACATTGTGTCACATCTCATCCAAAGCACTGGAGTACAGAGACAAAACAACAGAAAATGCGTCACCGTCCCAAAACTTTTGGAGCTCAATGTATAAAACAACAATTGACACATCAATCCCTTCGTTTCAATTTAAGCTATTATATAAATACATGCTACAAAAAGAATGCTCAATTCAGTATATGGGGCATTGAACAGTCAGCCTTGTGCAGACTGCCACGAGGAAACAGAATCAATAGAACATATTTTCTGGTACTGTCCATCGGTGGCTCGCTTTTGGAATCAGGTCCAGGAATGGTTGTTATGTCATAATATCAGGGTTCAGATGGACCTACAAACTGTATTGTTAGGGGATCTGAAAAAACACAATCAGTCAATGGGAAATATCATTATACTTTGAGTAAAGTATTTATTTTTAGGGCAATATCGGTAGAAATGTTATAAATAGTTAGGTTCAGGACCCTCGTAAGACATCATAGTAAAATGGAGGGATGTATTACAAAAGGAAATAGCTAAATGCATTATACTGGGAAAGATGTGGATCTGTGCATATCGGAGGGTTGGAGTTAAGATCAGAATGAATGGTGGATTGGCCGCTGTGGGTGGAAATCCAGCACTTGAAGAAAGAAGAAATGTGGAATGTAGAATTATTTAACTACAGGTACGGTAGATGTGAGCGAAATAGCTGTAAGTAGGAGTAGAAGTATTGTTGTCCATTAGTTTACCTCAATTAGGGTAGGGATGGTATGGTCAGGGGGAAAAAGTATATAGAAAAAAAAAACATGGTTTCCATGTGTTTGATGCCATTCCATTTGCGCTGTTTCAGACATTATTATGAACTGTCCTCCCCTCAGCAGCCTCCTGTGACAGAAACAAATATATTTATGGCTTTATCAAATTAGGATCTTACCAGGAAGCCAATAAATAAAGGGAGCATGAGTTGTAGTTTGGGTAAGCCAACGTCCATGTAGTACACAGGCACAGCCAACAGCACCTGGAACAGACCCAGGAGTATCGACACCACCTGGTGGAAAAAAGAGAGAACTGCATCTAAAGGAACTGTGATGATAATTACAAAACTAAGCTCTGTGGTCCGATTCTATCCTTCTCCCAGTTCCATTCAGTCTTGCTCATGAGAAATTACAAGTGCAAAAAGTATGATGAGGACAATCGGTCCTTCTAGCCCTTGCTTTCACCAGTCCAAAGGTTTTAAGTCCATGAGGGGGAGTGAGTAAGTGTGTACTCCGTGGAGCAAGTGTCTGATGCATGGTGACTAGACAGATATATGAATTCCACTATTAAGACAACAGAATGGTACAACCGGGAGGGAGAAAGCAGTCTGGTAGATGTATTGACTATCTATATGTATGAATGTTTAGTAATCATTCAATTCATGTCCATTACTCATTCAATTCTCTTACCGCTACAACCTCTGGGTCAAACTTGATGAAGAGGCGATGTAGTTTAGGAACACCTGTTCCTGACTCAGCGGACGACATCGTCCTGAATGAAAGTCTTTGGTCCAGGAGAGAGGAGAGGAAAGAGAAAGGAGAGGAGAGGAGAGAGGAGAGGAAAGAGAAAAGAGAGGAGAGAGGAGAGGAGAGGAAAGAGAGGAGAGAGGAGAGGAAAGAGGAGAGAGGAGAGGAGAGGAAAGAGAGGAGAGAGGAGAGGAAAGAGAAAAGAGAGGAGAGGAGAGAGGAGAGGAAAGAGAAAAGAGAGGAGAGAGGAGAAAAGAGAGGAGAGGAGAGAGGAAAGAGAAAAGAGAGGAGAGAGGAGAGGAAAGAGAAAAGAGAGGAGAGAGGAGAGGAAAGAGAAAAGAGAGGAGAGGAGAGAGAAAAGAGAGGAGAGAGGAGAGAGGAGAGGAAATAGAAAAGAGAGGAGAGAGGAGAAAGGAGAGAGGAGAGGAGACATGCTTATCAGAATCAACCACAAAACGTAACCAATGCAAACACAAAATGTAATCACAGGCACTGGAACGTAGACAAACAGTAGAATGCATGTTTGCAATTTTGGGTTAAAAGGTTTGACTGACGATTCACAAAGAGTTCTATGCTTTCCAGCATGGTATTTGAACTCTGCTTATTAAAGGGATACTTTGGGATTTTGGCAATGAGTACCTTCACCAGAGTCATTGCCAAAATCCCAAAGTATCCCTTTAAGCATGTGCATGTTTATGTTGAGCTGAAACTGCAAGAGGGGAGAGGTGCATTTTACCTAACAAGGATTTGGATTGTGGTGATGAGTGGTGTGAATGATTGGAAGAGAGAGAGAGAGAGAGCCATAGAGCAAGTGAGAGAGAGAGATTGAGAGAGGGGGAGAGCGAGAAGGAGAGCTAGAGAGACTGAAAAGGAGAGGGAGGGAGGGAGGGAGGGAAGGAGGGAGGGAGGGAGGGAGGGAGGGAGGGAGGGCGGGAGGGAGGAAGGAAGGAAGGAAGGAAGGAAGGAAGGAAGGAAGGAAGGAAGGAAGGAAGGAAGGAAGGAAGGAAGGAAGGAAGGAAGGAAGGAAGGAAGGAAGGAAGGAAGGAAGGAAGGAAGGAAGGAAGGAAGGAAGGAAGGAAGGAAGGAAGGCGCAGGGAGGGAAGGGGAGAGAGAGTCAGAGAGAGACAGAGAATGAGAGAGAAAAGGAGAGGCAGGGATGGAAGGAAGGAAGGAAGGAAGGAAGGAAGGAAGGAAGGAAGGAAGGAAGGAAGGAAGGAAGGAAGGAAGGAAGGAAGGAAGGAAGGAAGGAAGGAAGGAAGGAAGGAAGGAAGGAAGGAAGGAGGCAGGGAGGGAGGGAGGGAGGGGACAGAGAGTCAGAGAGAGAGAGAACGAAAACCACATGTCAGAGTAGGCCTAGTCCCCATTGGATATAGTGGAATGTTGCTGCTGGATGAAAAGCAGATGTGCACAGTGCACTTGAAGAGGGAAGGGGCGGGGAGGGAGAGTTTATTACAATTAAATTAAGATATGGGGGCATGGGAACATTTCATTTCCAGACCAGAGACACCAAACATTATTCCAGAGCATAGAACGCTCTTCAAACACAGATCTCACTGCATGCACTCTGCGCTCTACTGGATTCGAAGTGGGGAAAGGTTTGCTTGTTTAGGCCAAGCAAACGAAAGAAGAGGAGGGGAGAGAGGGAAGAAAAAACAAAACAGGGGAAAGAGCAATGAACTACGGTCCAGCCGACTGGTCTGTACTGTATTGACGCAACATGACATTCACGGACAAGTGAATGTGAGGGGGGTTTGGGCAGGGCACCATGCCCAGATATCCGCCATAATAGAAAGATAGTCGTCTTTTATTTATTTAATTAGCCTACATTTGATTAAACATTTATTTAATGAGACAAGTCAGTTAAGAACAAATGTATACGACCTATTTACCATTCTTAATTCTCAATAATCTTGTTACGTTGCCTACACATCGATAGGGCTAAACTGCCATATTCTCTCGATTCCCCCTGAAGGACAACGCAACTTCATCCACCATTTATGTAAATTCATCAGCTATTTAAAAAACTAACTTACCTTGATGAAAACAGCACCTGTTGTATGCACAATGTCCTTTTTTTGTTGCAAAATGACCGTGGAGGTCCAGACTGTCACAAAAACGGTTGCTACCAATGTTTATATTGACTATTGTATCACTGTCTCCCAAGACGAGGGGTCTGCCTCCGGGTAGGGCTAGGGGTGGAGGCTCGCACCAGTGAAAGTTAACTACTCTACTCATTTTTCGTTCGTGCCAAGAACAGGCGGAGACAAAAAAAGTTTAAAGGAACTGACTCGGACTGGCTATGTTGCGAAATCTATTTTTCTCATTTGTGGATTAGGGAACAAGAAGTTGTGTTTGTGGAATTAGGCATACTAACGTGATTTTATATTTGAAAGGAAAAGGTAAGATATGTCGATTATCCTAATAGGCTTTTTGATTGTATAACGGTCCACCCTGGAGATTTCGCTATTGTTGTCTAATTAATAATAATTTAAATAAAGGTAGGTTATTTAGCCCACTTTCTAACTATCCCATTGAATTTTATCATGGAATAGCAACTTCAAAGACCACTTGTATAGCCAAACAGATTTGTTTTAAACAGAAACTAAAATCATGATTTTTTGGGGAGTTATTATTTTCATTAATGACAAATATTGGTAAAGTCAATCTCTTTAATAGTCTAACAATTAAACACACATTGCGTATCGTGCATTTCCTTTATCCCCATTGCCAAAGGACTCCAGAGCGCGAGGATGGCTGTGTTGGTCTCGAGGGACCTGTCAGTAAGCGTGACGACGGACGTCAACGCGGCTAAACTGACAGACAGACGGCAGGCTCTGCGCGAAAGCATCCAGAAAGGCGAGGCGAAGGCATTGGGGGTGAACATCAAATGTCAAAGACTATTTAAATTTTTTAGATAGAGATGCTACAATAGGGGAAGGTTATTATAGCATGTTGTGTTCAGCCCTGAGCATTTAGTGTCCTGTTTTTTTTTTCAGTCACATTATGTTTGACTGACGCATTTAAGAGTCAAAATGTATTTGTACATGACTCATTATCTTTACTGTCTCTATAAAGATGTCAGACTGTCAGACATTGGTTTGTGGTGAACGCCTGGAACCTAATGTGTTTGTGTCAATAAGTCAATCATATTATAAAGCCCTTTTTACATCATCAGTTCCTACAAAGTGCCTTTACAGTAAACCAGCCTGTGTGTGTGTGTGTGTGCTTGCTTCTGTCTGTGTGTGTAATTGTGTGTGTTCGTCTATCTATCTATCTAGTGTGTGTGTGTGTGTGTGTGTGTGTGTGTGTGTGTGTGTGTGTCAGGTGTCCCAGGTAATGATTGGGGTAATGGTGATGTCCTACTCCATCCCCCTCCTCTCCACTGAGTTCACAGAGGTCGTGACCTTTGGGGTGCCTTGGTGGAGTGGCCTATCGGTAACCTAGTAACCTAACCTTCACTCATACTCAATCTCTGTACTGAATGATTTTTGGATGATAGTGAATTACGTTTTGGGGTGGTTATTGTAATTACCAGGTTTTTTAAAAGTGTTGCCATCCAATTTCATTATTATTTTATCCGATAATGCACTCATTCTTTTATATAACCATTGGTTATGATATTTGATTGACAATTGGGAGTTTTTGTTTATATCTGCTGTGCCTAGTTCATAGCAGCAGGAGTCGTTGCCATAGTGATGGAGAAACAAAGCAGTATGAAATCGGTGAGTATGAATACCACCACACGGCATGCTCGCGTACACACACTAACACTAGTGATGCGTGGGGTGACTCATAACCCGCAGTCTCCGCAGGTTTAGGGCAATGATGTATATACATTCTGGATTGCTGATGCTATGTATTGGCCAATGAGATGCTTTGAAGCCACCAGTCGGCCATATTGGCACTCCTCAGAAAAGCAGTCATCTATGGAGAGAAATAGTAATGGCGTCTTTTTGTAGGCACTAACTCCGCCATGGTTCATTCGACAAAGCCTATGGGGAAAATGAATGCCGTTTTTGGAGGGTTTTTGGATACATGTCGAAAATAAGGTCTGTGGTAAACACAGGCTTAGGAGATCTTATACGTTTTGTTCTATGAGATAATCTTCATCAGCTAACGTCACCTTTTGTGAATTTTGAAGAATTTATGTAATTTAAAAAGCACAAAAAGCACATAAAGGCTTCATAATTCATAAAGGTCATGTTAACTGACTGCTATTATCTCATAGAACAAAACATACGAGATCTCCTAAGCATGTGTTAACCTCAGACCTTATTTTCGGTGTTTATTCCAAAACCCTATTCTTTCCCCACTCATTTTTCGCATAGGGATGGCTGAATCATTTCCGGGTTTTAGGACTACAAGCTGGCGAGTTCTATAGGAATTGATGCAATTCTACATTATTTCATTTAAATGTTTCAAGGACAAAATTGCATGTATTTAAGTATTTTAGTTGTTTTAGTCGGGACAGAAACATTAATACTTTCAAATAATTATACTTTAAGGAAAATATTTTAATATTTTTATTTATTTGTATGTTTAGCTCACATAATATCATTTAAAAGTATGCATTAAGGTGTCTGTAATAGAATAAACGTGGCAAAAACTAAAGTAAATATTTTTTTACAACAGTGGTGGAGTGCCAAGATGGAGGCACGGTGGCTTCAAAACAGCACCCCCAATCATCTAGTGTTTATATATAAATCATTGGTTTAGTGTTATGAAATATTATGCAGTGAAGGGCAGGTAGGTGGCAGTCGGGTTGAATAAAGAGAAAATAATACATTTAAAAAATCTATACATGTATAATTGTTGTACAATTCATATCTAGGTCTATAGGCTACATTGAGGTTTTCCTTTCATGTTTTTGGCATTAGTGCGTAAGCCTAAACTTTAGGGCCTAACTTTACGCGTGCCAAATAGTCTACAAGCCAATCGCCAAACGCTTTTGGGAACAGGCAGAAAAAGTTAACATCGATCCACGGAGGCAAAAAGGACAATGCCGGAGTTTAATTCAATAAGAGAAAAGCTGTGAAATGGAGAGTTAAAAATACAGAGAAGGGAGGACAGAAAAGTAATGTTTGGGAAAGATTTGGTGAAGTGGTAAAAGTGGATGATAACAGTGACTATGTTATGTGTGATGATTGTGAGGCGCTATACGACGGGGCTGTAGTGGAACAGGTTGAGAGCTTCAAGTTCCTTGGTGTCCACATCACCAACGAACTATCATGGTCCAAACACATCAAGACAGTCGTGAAGAGGGCACGACAAAGCCTATTCCCCCTCTGGAGACTGAAAAGATTTGGCATGGGTCCTCAGATCCTCAAAAAGTTATACAGCTGCACCATCGAGAGCATCCTGAGTGGTTGCATCACCGCCTGGTATGGCAACTGCTCGGCCTCCGACCGCAAGGCACTACAGAGGGTAGCTGCTGCTACTCTGTTAATTATTTATGCATAGTCACTTTAACTCTACCCACATGTACATATTACCTCATCTACCTCAACTAGCCGGTGACCCCGCACATTGACTCTGCACCGGTACCCCCATGTATATATAGCCTCCCTATTATTATTTTATTTTACTTCTGCTCTTTTTTTCTCAACACTTTTTTGTTGTTGTTTTATATTACTTTTTTATTTAAAAAAATAATGCATTGTTGGTTAAGGGCTGTAAGTAAGCATTTCACGGTAATGTCTACACCTGTTGTATTCGGCACATGTGGCAAATAACATTTGATTTGATTTGATTTAGTCACAAGGTGGGGACTTCAAATAGGCCTATGCAGTGGTGGAAAAAGTACTCAATTGTCATACTTGAGTAAAAGTAAAGATACCTTAATAGAAAATGACTCAAGTAAAAGTGAATGTCACCCAGTAAAATACTATTTGGTTTTAAATATACTTACACCTACCGTTCAAAAGTTTGGGGTCACTTAGAAATGTCCTTGTTTTTGAAAGAAAAGCAATTTTTTTGTCCGATAAAATAACATCAAATTGATCAGAAATACAGTGTAGACATTGTTAATGTTGTAAATGGCTATTGTAGCTGGAAACGGCTGGGTTTTAATGGAATATCTACATAGGCGTACAGAGGCCCATTATCAGCAACCATCAGTCCTGTGTTCCAATGGCACGTTGTGTTTGCTAATCCAAGTTTATCATTTTAAAAGTCTAATTGATCACTAGAAAACCCTTTTGCAATTATGTTAGCACAGCTGAAAACTGTTGTGCTGATTAAAGAAGCAATAAAACTGGCCTTCTTGAGACTAGTTGAGTATCTGGAGCATCAACAATTGTGGGTTCGATTACAGGCTCAAAATGGCCAGAAACAAATAACTTTCTTCTGAAACTCGTCAGTCTATTCTTGTTCTGAGAAATGAAGGCTATTCCATGCGAGAAATTGCCAAGAAACTGAAGATCTCGTACAATGCTGTGTACTACTCCCTTCACAGAACAGCTGGCCATTTTGAGCCTGTAATCAAACCCACAATTGCTGATGCTCCAGATACTCAACTAGTCTCAAGAAGGCCAGTTTATTTCGATACACCAAATGTACATTTTGACTTGGGAACAAGAGTGGAGAAATATGATTTATTTATTTCAGCATCTTGAGAGAATGCGAATGCGCAGTTAGTCTGTAGAGGTGCGATCTTTATCAGTGTCATACAAGCTGATAGTATTTCAACCACATAAAATATGCATCCAAGCCGAACTGAAATCTTATCAGCAACATGTTGGGTCATTTCACAGCTTTTTTATTTCCTTACTACCGGTCAAACTGATTCTGGTGAACAAGGGTTTATTTCAAGTTGACTCACAAATAGCCTAACAAAATTATTAGCAGAATCCTGCACCCCCTGTCAAACAATCGTTCCGCCATCTCTGACTATAGCCTACAGCGCATTTTTTATATATTTGTGGGTTAGGGTCAGGTGCAGGCCTCAGATTTTCACTTTATCACATATAGTCACACACACAACACACCCTATATTACAAAAATGTGCATGATGATCAATGAGGTCTGGCCCCTGACTCCCACCCCTATCTCTTTCTCCTCCCTCCCCCTCTCTCTCTTTCTCTCTCCCTCCGCCCCTCCAGCTGAGTGTGTGTATGGTGGTGACACTGGTGGTCAGTTTGGTTTCTCTCCTGGCCCTCATCTTCTACTTCATCGATCTCCACAACAACCCTGAGACACAGTGTAACCACCCCACGGACCACCCATCATACTACATGCAGGAGTTGGAATGTGACCACCAGCACTACGCCACTGTCAGTATCTCTTTCATCATTGGTCTATGTGTGTGTGTCGCCACTGTGTACTGTCACCCCAACATGTTTGTAATGCATCATGTGTATGACTCATGGAGAAATTATATTCATTCTGAAATGATATGTCCCTCATATTCAAATTATCTGTTTCATCACAATGCAATATTACAATTTATGTGTGAAAAATGTTCTTCCAAACACATTGTAATGTTGTGGTATTGTGTATTTTATATTGTAAATTTGTAATAATAGAGTAATAATGTATTTTATGCTGTTGTGTTTTACTGTGATGTCATTACTTGCTCTCAGTTTAACTTTCACTCTCTCTGTCGCTCCCCCCCCCCTCTCTCTTGCTCCTTTCTTTACCTCAGATGTTCAGTTACGGAGTAAAGTCATGCCTCCTTCTCTTCACCATCATCCAGATCACCATCTCCTCAACGCTCTCTTACATCCTGTACAAGGAGAGGAGGAGTTACGGACCCTACTCAGTAAGACAGACAGGAAAATACATTAAAGGGGAACTTCAGTATTTTACTCAATTTACAGATGTAGATTACTAGATTACCATGAACATTATATTTAGTATTTATTAGGATCCCCATTCAGCAGCTACTCTTCCTGGGGTCCAAACAGAGAGAGGGGGGCAGCGACAGAGGGAGCGAAAGTTAAACTGAGAGCAAGTAATGACATCACAGTAAAACACAACAGCATAAACAATACATCTTAAAATACATTACAAATTTACTATATAAAATCCACAATGTGTGTTTATGTGTGTAAAGTACATGTAGATTACAGATTACAGTGTCTCCTGGCCCATAGACTACTTTCCGGGTGAGGAACCATCTAACTTCAAGTTGTAAAATATTTCCCTTTTCATATTTTTTTTATCACTGTCATATTCATTATTATCTGGGGTATTAGAATGGTGCTGGAGGAGATGGCTGCCGTTTTATGGGCTCCTAACCAATTGTGCTATTGTGTGTGTTTTTTCGCGCTATTTGTAACGTCTCTTTTGACCGAAAAGAGCTTCTGGATATCAGGACAGCGATTACTCACCTCGTACTGGACAAAGATTTTTTCTTTAACGAGTCGGACGCAAAGGATTTTCTTCAGACACCCGACAAGGCCCAAATCCCCGTCATTCGCATGAGAAAGAGACAGAGATATCGAGGATGTAGGTCGTGGTGCCTTGTAAGGATCCAATGTCAAGTGGGTAATCTGCCTCCACCATCAGTCCTATTAGCCAACGTACAATCATTGGATAACAAAATAGATGAACTACGATCACGGATATCATACCAACGGGACATTAAAAACTGTAATATCTTATGTTTCACTGAGTCGTGGCTGAACGACAACATGGATAACATACAGCTGGCGGGATATACGCTGCATCGGCAAGATAAAACAGACAGGGGGTGGCGGTCTGTATATATTTGTAAACAACAGCTGGTGCACGAAATCTAATATTAAGGAAGTCTCTAGGTTTTGCTCGCCTGAGGTAGAGTATCTCATGATAAGCTGTAGACCACACTATTTACCAAGAGAGTTTTCATCTATATTTTCGTAGCTGTCTATTTACCACCACAACCCGATGCTGGCACTAAGACCGCACTCAATGAGCTGTATAAGGCCATAAGCAAACAGGAAAACGCTCATCCAGAAGCGGCGCTCCTAATGGCCGAGGACTTTAATGCAGGGAAACTTAAATCCGTTTTACCTCATTTCTACCAGCATGTTAAATGTGTAACCAGAGGGAAAAAACTCTAGACCACCTTTACTCCACACACAGAGACGCGTACAAATCTCTCCCTCGCTCTCCATTTGGCCAATCTGACCATAACTCGATCCTCCGGATTCCTGCTTACAAGCGAAAACTAAAGCAGGAAGCACCAGTGACTCGGTCAATAAAGAAGTGGTCAGATGACGCAGATGCTAAGCCACATGACTGTTTTGCTAGCACAGACTGGAATATGTTCTGGGATTCTTCCGATGGCATTGAAGAGTACACCACATCAGTCACTGGCTTCATCAATAAGTGCATCGATGACGTCGTCCCCACAGTGACCGTACGTACATATCCCAACCAAAAGCCATGG
The DNA here is from genome assembly GCF_020615455.1 of Coregonus clupeaformis. NCBI lineage: Eukaryota > Metazoa > Chordata > Actinopteri > Salmoniformes > Salmonidae > Coregonus > Coregonus clupeaformis. The sequence continues at coordinate 58,053,810 of NC_059212.1, forward strand.
ATTACAGGCAACATCTGCACTGAGCTAAAGGGTAGAGCTGCCGCTTTCAAGGAGCGGGACTCTAACCCGGACGCTTATAAGAAATCCCGCTATGCCCTCCGACGAACCATCAAACAGGCAAAGCGTCAATACAGGACTAAGATTGAATCGTACTACACCGGCTCTGACGCTTGTCAGATGTCTAAGGGCTTGCAAACTATTACAGAATACAAAGGGAAGCACAGCCGCGAGCTTCCCACTGACACGAGCCTACCAGACGAGATCCCAACAGATCCACAGATGATGCAATCTCTATTGCACTCCACACTGCCCTTTCCCACTTGGACAAAAGGAACACCTATGTGAGAATGCTATTCATTGACTACAGATCAGCATTCAAATCAAATCAAATCAAATTTTATTGGCCACATGCGCCGAATACAACAGGTGCAGACATTACAGTGAAATGCTTACTTACAGCCCTTAACCAACAGTGCATTTATTTTAAATAAAAAAGTAAAATAAAACAATAACAAAAAAGTGTTGAGAAAAAAAGAGCAGAAGTAAAATAAAATAACAGTAGGGAGGCTATATATACAGGGGGGTACCGGTGCAGAGTCAATGTGCTAGTTGAGGTAGTTGAAGTAATATGTACATGTGGGTAGAGTTAAAGTGACTATGCATAAATAATTAACAGAGTAGCAGCAGCGTAAAAAGATGGGGTGGGGGGGCAGTGCAAATAGTCTGGGTTGCCATGATTAGCTGTTCAGGAGTCTTATGGCTTGGGGGTAGAAGCTGTTGAGAAGTCTTTTGGACCTAGACTTGGCACTCCGGTACCGCTTGCCATGCGGTAGCAGAGAGAACAGTCTATGACTAGGGTGGCTGGAGTCTTTGACAATTTTGAGGGCCTTCCTCTGACACCGCCTGATATAGAGGTCCTGGATGGCAGGAAGCTTGGCCCCAGTGATGTACTGGGCCGTACGCACTACCCTCTGTAGTGCCTTGCGGTCCAAGGCCAAGCAGTTGCCATACCAGGCGGTGATGCAATCAGTCAGGATGCTCTCGATGGTGCAGCTGTAGAATTTTTTTAGGATCTGAGGACCCATGCCAAATCTTTTCAGTCTCCTGAGGGGGAATAGGCTTTGTCGTGCCCTTTTCACGACTGTCTTGTGTTTGGACCATGATAGTTCGTTGGTGATGTGGACACCAAGGAACTTGAAGCTCTCAACCTGTTCCACTACAGCCCCGTCGATGAGAATGGGGGCGTGCTCAGTCCTCTTTTTTTTCCTGTAGTCCACAATCATCTCTTTTGTCTTGGTCACGTTGAGGGAGAGGTTGTTATCCTGGCACTACACGGCCAGGTCTCTGACCTCCTCCCTATAGGCTGTCTCATCGTTGTCGGTGATCAGGCCTCCCACTGTTGTGTCGTCGGCAAACTTAATGATGGTGTTGGAGTCGTGCCTGGCCATGCAGTCATGGGTGAACAGGGAGTACAGGAGGGGACTAAGCACGCACCCCTGAGGGGCCCCCGTGTTGAGGATCAGTGTGGCAGATGTGTTGTTACCTACCCTTACCACCTGGGGGCGGCCCGTCAGGAAGTCCAGGATCCAGTTGCAGAGGGAGGTGTTTATTCCCAGGATCCTTAGCTTAGTGATGAGCTTTGAGGGCACTATGGTGTTGAATGCTGAGCTGTAGTCAATGAATAGCATTCTCACATAGGTGTTCCTCCCGTCCAGGTGGGAAAGGGCAGTGTGGAGTGCAATAGAGATTGCATCATCTGTGGATCTGTTGGGGCGGTATGCAAGTTGGAGTGGGTCTAGGGTTTCTGGGATAATGATGTTGATGTGAGCCATGACCAGCCTTTCAAAGCACTTCATGGCTACAGACGTCAGTGCTATGGGTCGGTAGTCATTTAGGCAGGTTATCTTAGAGTCCTTGGGCACAGGGACTATGGTGGTCTGCTTGAAACATGTTGGTATTACAGACTCAGTCAGAAAATGAAAATGTCAGTGAAGACACTTGCCAGTTGGTACACGTCCTGGTAATCTGTCTGGCCCTGCGGCCTTGTGAATGTTGACCTGCTTAAAAGTCTTACTCTCATCGGCTACGGAGAGCGTGATCACATAGTCATCCGGAACAGCTGGTGCTCTCATGCATGCTTCAGTGTTGCTTGCCTCGAAGCGAGCATAGAAGTGGTTTAGCTCGTCTGGAAGTCTTGTGTCACTGGGCAGCTCGCGGCTGTGCTTCCCTTTGTAGTCTGTAATAGTTTTCAAGCCCTGCCACATCCGACGAGCGTCAGAGCCGGTGTAGTATGATTCAATCTTAGTCCTGTATTGACTCTTTGCCTGTTTGATGGTTCGTCGGAGGGCATAGCGGGATTTCTTATAAGCGTCCGGGTTAGAGTCCCGCTCCTTGAAAGTGGCAGCTCAGTGCGGATGTTTCCTGTAATCCATGGCTTCTGGTTGGGGTATGTATGTACGGTCACCAAAGTGCCCACAAAGCTCATCACGAAGCTAAGGACCCTGGGACTAAACACCTCCCTCTGCAACTGGATCCTGGACTTCCTGACGGGCCGCACCCAGGTGGTAAGGGTAGGTAACAACACATCTGCCACGCTGATCCTCCACACGGGAGCCCCTCAGGGGTGCGTGCTCAGTCCCCTCCTGTACTCCCTGTTCACCCATGATTGCATGGCCAGGCACGACTTCAACACCATCATTAAGTTTGCCGACGACACAACAGTGGGAGGCCTGATCACCAACAACGATGAGACAGCCTATAGGGAGGAGGTCAGAGACCTGGTCGTGTGGTGCCAGGACAACAACCTCTCCCTCAACGTGATCAAGACAAAGGAGAGGATTGTGGACTACAGGAAAAGGAGGACCAAGCACGCCCCCATTCTCATCGACGGGGCTGTAGTGGAGCAGTTTGAGAGCTTTAAGTTCCTTGGTGTCCACATCACCAACAAACTATCATGGTCCAAACACACCAAGACAGTCGTGAAGAGGGCACGACAAAGCCTATTCCCCCTCAGGAGACTGAAAAGATTTGGCATGGGTCCTCAGATCCTCAAAAAGTTATACAGCTCCACCATCGAGAGCATCCTGACTGGTTGCATCACTGCCTGGTATGGCAAATGCTTGGCCTCCGACCGCAAGGCACTACAAAGGGTAGTGCGTACGGCCCAGTACTTCACTGGGGCCAAGCTTCCTGCCATCCAGGACCTCTATACCAGGCGGTGTCAGAGGAAGGCCCTAAAATTTGTCAAAGACTCCAGCCACCCTAGTCATAGACTGTTCTCTCTGCTACCGCACGGCAAGCGGTACCAGAGCGCCAAGTCTAGGTCCAAAAGGCTTCTTCACAGCTTCTGAACCCAAGCCATAAGACTCCTGAACAGCTAATCAAATGGCTACCCCCTTTTTTACGCTGCTGCTACTCTCTGTTTATTATCTATGCATAGTCACTTTAACTCTACCTACATGTACATATTACCTCAATTACCTTGACTAACCTGTGCCCCTGCCCATTGACTATGTACTGGTACTGTATATAGCCTCGGTACTGTTATTTTACTGCTGCTCTTTAATTATTTTTATTTTTTAGCTATCTATTTTTTACTTAACACTTATTTTTCTTAAAACTGCATTGTTAGTTAATGGCTTGTAAGCATTTCACTGTACGATAGAATCAAAACTAAATGAAAGGGGGATTAAAACAACACCCATATTTTTGGAGAGATTGTTTCCATACAAATAAAATATTTACAAGATAGTGTAAATACACAGAGAATGCCACAAGTCAGGCAATTGAGTAGTTAATCTATCTATTTTCTCCTCTCCCTTCCTCCTTCTCCTCTTTCTCTCTCTTTCTCTCTCTTCCAGTCTCTCAATCAAGATGTTGCCTCGACTCCCATAATGGTCACTGCCCCCGACTTCAACTGACCAATAACAGCTGCAGACAGATTTCCACCAATTCCCCTGTTATGATAATGATGATTTGTCCGCCACAGATGGTTTGTTTAAGTTTCTACCATTGTGGCTTGATGTTATGTCTTTGAATGTGTAACATGAAATTGTGGAATTGATATGGATGCAATTCCATAGTATGCAGTGTTTACTACAATGCAGTGCTAAATATTGGTTTAATTTTCCCTAAATTCCTCATTTGTTTTGTATATTTTTACCTAAATAAAATCATTTATATCAAAAATACTGTTCTTCAAAATGCATTTGTAACATAACTTGTTCTGATAGTGAGTCCCGCTCATCTCCTCTCCGGATTTTCAGGACAAAGTGTTCTCTCTCTCTAGAACACAAATAAGCCTTGTCCGAGCCAGAACGGCCCATAGGGGCAGAAGCCTATCTCCTGTTTCTGCAGCGTGAGGCAGCTTGATGTACAAGTACACCCCCTGGACAGGAGGCTAGAATACCTAGAATGATAGAAAAACATGAAGAAGGTTTAGACAGCAATGTCATCAAAAGGTCATCTTAAGATTCTCCAGGAAGTGTTTCTGTAACCAGGTTATGTATCAGCTCTGGGAGCTAGATGGAACCTCAAGTGAATGGATGGAACTGAATGAAACCATTTGGAACAGTTTGGCTTCATTTTCGTTGGCTCCCATGTACAGGACACTTTCTGGTATCTTTCGAATCTAAGCCTTTTCTCCCATTCTAGGCACTAGGCCAGAGAGGTTCCACTCTCTCATCTCCATCCATTCGAAACACACACACACACACACACTGTGACTGGGCCGTCCAGCTGCCGACCTTCTGACCTCCCTCATCTCTTCCTGTTCTGTTCCCTCACAGTCTCTCCTTTCAGAGACATGGGATGTGGCCCAAATGGCACCCTATTCCCTATATAGTGCACAACTGGTCAAAAGTAATGCACTATATAGGGAATAGGGTGCCATTTGGGAGGGAGACAGGGTTTCAGGGTAGTGGAGTGGCTGAGCATGAACGGCAGCGTTCACTGCTTTGATGGAGTCTGACTCCAGATGATCCAAAAAATGAACTAATTGTTTTGTTCCTCCCTGACCCCCTCTTCCATTCCATCTCACACTCTCCCTCCCACACAGACACCCACACACAATCCACCTCTCTCTCTTTTTCCATCCACCCTCCCTATCCTCCTTTTTTCCCCCTATCCTTCTTTCACGCTCTCTACATTGACGTACTTACTTATTCACTACATTCCTGCATTTGTTTTGATTTTTGATGGACAAATATTAAAAGCTCTTTATAAATAAATACACATAATTGTTTTCTCTCCCTCCCTCTCCTCTATCCTCTCTCTGAACATCTCCCCGGTGTCAGAAGGGCAGACGTCTTTATGTGTAATTTGAGTAGCCTAGCTACATATCTATCTGTTCTTTCTGCCAATGAATTTTCAGTCCACGGAAGACTTCTGCCTAACGGCCACAAATATACCATCATCATGGTCGTCAACATCCCATTGCTTTCACTGACAATTTACAGCAACAGGGTGAGCTTTTGTTTTCCTGCCTAAACAACCCAAGGTCTTTACAAATAGTGAATTGAATCTACTGTATCTGGTGTTTGCACATTTGTCATTTTGTGCCCCCAAAAGAGGCTTGTATTAGATAAATATAAGGCTTTGCTACCACCTAGTGGTCATGATCAGTTATAAGACAAAAGCAACAAAAACATCTGTCTGTCTCGCGCGCCGTCCAACGGTTGTATTGGTTGGTTTGACAAGCTCTAATAACTTGGATGAGCAACCTAGTTAGCTACATGAACTGTTCATTGTTTAAAGAGTAATTACAACGAATTAAGTCCATACAATACATATCTGCTGATACTATAGAAAGGTGGCTAGCTAATTTAGTTTGTTCACCACTTCAATATGCAGAGGGAACATAGCTAAGTGCTGCAATTATCTAGCTACCTGAACTTGATGTGCTACTGTAGCTAGCTAGCTAACGTTAGCAGAGTAGCTAGATAGCCCGGTAGCTTTTATATTTTACCCATTCTGCGTGTTTATCTATCATAATACACACCACCCGCTCTTTGTCACAGCTATGGAGAGAACCCCAGCTACGGATCTCAGCCTAAAACCCATCGTGATCGCAGGCCCTGTGATCCGGGACAAGAAGTTTTTGCAATGGCTGGGCAAGGTCCTAGAGCTCAGCTGGCTGCGTAACAAGGACATAGAGGAAAGGCCATAGATTTTAGCTAGCTAGCTAACTGCCCAAACATGAGTTTACCTATCATTTGGATATACCCATTTGCCCATGTCTCATTGATGTTACACCTGACTTGAACACCTATTCCATGATGATAAACACCTGGTTCAACTCTTTGTGTTTCCTTCAGGAGCGAAAGGGACTGTTGGGAGAGTTGCTGCCCTCCTTCGCTAATGGAGCTGTCGAGAGCAACGACTTCCTCTCGCTCCAGGAGATCCTAGAAAATGTGGGCAGTAGTGTGTGTGTGTTTTTATTTCGGTACATTTTCTTCTCTCACACACACTTGTCTTGCATACACTCCATCTCCTTCTCTCCCTCCTTCTCAGATGGATGTGAACTGTGGGGACTATGACGGCACCAAGCCCCTGCTGAAGGCCTGTGAGATCGGTAACCTGGACATGGTCAAGTACCTGCTGGCCAAAGGAGCCTCCCAGCATTTGAAAGACCGCTTCGGAAACACACCCCTGCGCCTGGCCATCATCAACAGGTAGCCCACTAACCCTACTCTACTTTGTCAAAGCGTCATTGTAAGTAGCCTGCCTGGAATATGTCTAGAAGTGGACTAATATAACAACATTGAAAGCACACACATTAAAGCCAAATAATGGTGGCTGACATTTGCATCTCAGGCATTATGAGGTAATAAAGTTCCTGAGGATGAGAGAGGCGTCGCTGGCTATGCCTGCAGTGAGGATCGGAGTGGAGCTGCTGCAGTGAGTAACTCCTCCTTATTCATTAACATGAATCATTTTGAGTCCTGCTTTCATTATAAAAAAATAAAATGCCACTCTTGTTATAGAAATATTGATCCATGTCTCTCTCTCTCCCTCCCCTCCTCCCTTTCCCACCATCTCCCTCCCTCTCTCTCCCACCCCGCCCTCCCTCTCCCTCTCCCTCTCCCACCCCCTGCCTCCTCTCTCCCCCACCCCCTCCCTCTGTCTCAGGGTGGTGGCAAAGAAGGACTACCAGCTGCTACATGCCTGGGCTCTGTCTGGAGTGGACATGGACTCTAAGGACTACAACGGACGCACGGCCATGCACCTGGCTGTCAAGATGAGGGACACAGTCATGGTCCAAAGGCTGCTGCAGTATGGGGCAACCCCGCTGGTAAGAACCAGGGTCATATTAGTTTGTGAAAAACATAGCAAAACTAAGCAACTGAAAACGAAAACAAACATTTCTTATTGGACAAGTTCATGTAGTCCCTCCCAGTTCCTCAAAGTTTCGTCCCGTTTGCTTCCATTTTGGGCCTAGTGAATACAGCCCTGATGTATTCAAATGGGGTAGACAGAAGGAGTGGTGTGAGGTATAAGAAGCCCTGGGGGGCAGTATGGGGCCACCCTCTGGTAAGAACCAGGCACTAAACGGAAGCAAACAGGCCAAAACGGGGAGGTACTATCTGAACTTGTCCAATAAGAAACACTTGTTTACGTTTTCCATTGCACAATGTTTTGAAACATTTTGCTACAGTGCGACCCTGCTCATCTCAGGGTGGGGTAGGAGAGGTAGAAGAGGTAGTAATTGAATCTTCACCAAAGCACTGTAGCAACTGGACTGTTATGCATCCTACATGTTTTTACTCTACATTTAGGGTTTCAGCAGCATCCTCAACATACCACCACTAAATCTGACAATTGAAATGAATGTCCTTTTTTCCAAATTCACCTACCAGCTCGATCCACTCCTCCACCTTACCTCACCTCTCTTCTCGTGTCCTTCTCTCTCTTCTCCTCTCTTTCCTCTCCTCCCCTCCCACCCAGGAGATAGATATCTGGGGCCAGACTCCGGTGGACGAGGCCCGTAAAGGCAACATAATGGGGATCATGCTGGCGTTCCACCCCCTCTTCACCGAGCAGCTCACCACCAAGCTGGCCTACCTGACCTGCAAGGCCCAAGCCCAGAGGAACAAGTAAAGGAAGAAGCCCCTGATTTGTGTTCCAAATGGCACCCTATTCCCTACATAGTGCACTACTTTTGACCAGGGCCATAGGGAATAAAATAAACTACTTTTGACCAGGGCCCATGATAACGCTTGAATAAATAAACTTTGATTTGACTTATTTTGTTCATACAGTTATTTTAGTTATTTTGTGTGTCATATATAGTCCTGCAATAGCCTACTACTAATACATACGTTGAAGTGGTCGAACAAATAGACAACAACAGAAGATGAGGGTATGAAAATAAAGGTTGGTATAAAATAAAATACATTTGGGGCCGTCAACTGCCAAATGTTGTCGAACGTTGCAGATATAAATGCCATGAATAGAGCTGATGTGAATCCTGCGACCGGGAGACTCATGGGCGGCGCACAATTGGCCCAGCGTCGTCCAGGGTAGGGGAGGGAATGGCCGGCAGGGATGTAGCTCAGTTGATAGAGCATGGCGTTTGCAACGCCAGGGTTGTGGGTTCGTTTCTCACGGGGGGCCAGTATTAAAAAAATATATATATGTATTCACTAACTGTATTTCGCTCTGGATAAGAGCGTCTGCTAAATGACTAAAATGTAATGTCATGTTATTCTGCATGTCAGGGGCATGTTTGTTCTACGTGGCCTATTTCGTTCCAAAACGTTGCGTCCTGCAACGTTCCAAAACGTTGCGTCCTGCTGAACGTGCCCCAGGATAAGCTATTTCATGTCGACTTCTTGACAATAGGTGGCGCGCGTACTCTACTTCCCTTTTTCTACCCCGTGGGCAGGTTTTACGGCGTCTACGTTTCAGGAATCCATCCAGTCTAAGCAAACCCTCATTTAAATTGCAAATAGAAGGCTAGGGCAAGGTAACTTGATTTTAGCCTGATGGAAGAAAATAAACAGTGGTGTGAAGAAGATAATGTAGGATGTGAAGAAGATAATGTAGGAATAATTGTGGATCAATATATTAGTAATCCGTTTTATTCTTGTCTTGCAGTGTATACATATGGTTCAGAGGATCCGATGAATGGGAAGACATGAGCATGTGTATTAATTTCTAAAATCGATGTTAATCTATGCAAGAGTCTAACAAATGATTTGTCTGTATATTCAACAGAAAACGTTGCGATAATAGTTGGATTGTAATGGATAGAGGAGATGCAACCAAGAAGAGTAGTAATATGTTCGGACTCTGCATCAGTGTTGTGTAGTTTAAGATCTGGAATGACGTGAGGATTAATGGTTAGAAATAATGATGCAGTTGTTGGGGTTACAAAGAAATGGTATTGAAATTCAGTTCTGTTGGATTATGGCTCATACAGGTGTTTATGAAAGTGAAATAGTAGATATAATAGCAAAAAGAGCAGTGAAAAATAATATTGTGGATATACAGGTGCAGTTGGGTAGAGAAATTAAAACATTGATTCGGAAAAATGGGTTAGATTGCTGGCAGAGGCAATGGGATGAAAGTAGGAAGGGCATACATTTTTATAATACAAGGAAATCTGTACGGGAGATAGTGTCATATAATGGGAACAGAAGGGAGGAGATTGTGTTGTGTAGGATGAGATTTGGGCATACGGGATTGAATTCATTTTTGATATTGATAGGTAAACATGGTACTGGATTGTGTAATGGCTGTATGGTAGAGGAAACGGTTGAACGTGTATTACTATTTTGTGAAATGTATGTAGAAAGGGAGAGGTTGTTTGACAGGGGCAGAGAAGTTGGACGGGAGTGGGTGGTATTTTGGGTGGGGGTGATGGGAGTAGTGAGGTTTGTATGGAGGTATTGCATTTGATTAGAAATCCAGGGTTAGTTAAGATAATATAGTGGTTTAGAGAGGTCGTCACACTCCAATACACTAGGTGGAGGTGTATGCACTTGTCAGTTGGTTGCGATTCGCTAATAAAACTTAAAAAAGAAGGGCGAGGCAACTACTGTAGCACATTTTGAAGTGGCCTGCCTACTTTCTATAGCCTGGAAACTATGACTATGGGTTTTTTTCCTTACCATATTGTTAAGACATAGGCTACATTGTAACCACGATGTTTCTGTCCGTAGAGTGTCTAATTTAGATTGTTGCAGCATATGTTTATGCAGTCATACCATATTCAACTAAATTTAAAGACGTGAGATGTTTTTTAATTGTTTGACTTTACATAAGGCGAGTGAAAAAAAATGAAAGTGTGTTTCGTCGTGTGTGTGCTGAGCAGCATGGTAGTTTCTTGTTTGGGAGAAAATAGTCGTTTCGAGAAGTCATTCAACTATTCCCCGGGAATGGTGCAAGTCCTCCGGGAGACACTCACGGATTTGTCCGAGGAGGCGCACGGTTACCTGGTCCACCTTGTCGGGGCGCGGTCCGTTGAAACTGCACAGAAGGTGAGGAACAAAGAATAGCCTGCTCTAAGTTCAACTTAACAGTAGTTCGAATCATAAATTCTTAGGCTAATGATGGCAGTTCTTTTGTCGAATTAGGTAGGTGCATGTAACAACAGGTCGGCCTATACGGGAACCCTTTAGTGACCCTCTAGCAATTCTCTGTTCTCTCCCCTCCTTTCAGTGTTTCTTTCAGGTGGTCAGGTATCTGGCTGAGGCAGCGGCCATTGGAGCGAATGTGGTTATGAAGTACCTCACCCAGTTCCTGAGGGCAGCAGGAATCGATGGTAAAGAGCTGCTCTAGGATCATTCATGACAATCTAAAAGACAAAACCGATCCTAGATCAGCACTCCTATTCCCACTTTATGAATACAGGCCCGGAAAGCTATTGCAATACTCCAGTCAGTCACCAATACTGTTCCCAGAGAGCTAAAGCATGTCTTGTGCAGGCTTTTGTCTCAGCCCAGCACTAACACACCTAATCAATGTCTTGATGAGCAGTTGACTAGTTGGATCAGGTGTGTTAGAGCTGGGCTGGAGCAAAAACCTGCACAACCTGTAGCTCCCCAGGACCAGGGCTAGTACCAGTGCACTATTCAATAATGGAACAGACAGTTGTCTATTGTGTCATCTATTGATTGATCTCATATCGTGCAACATCAACACAAAACCCATGTACAGTACAATGGTACACTCATGTTGTAATTTACTGTAATTGTTCTCTGTAGACACACACACAACACAAAACTGGATGAAAGTCTGACCTGCCAAGGGAGCACTTTACCCACCGACAGACATGCCCTATATTAGGTGTGTGTGGGCCAGATGGGAAAACCATTTTCTCCACATTGCCAACAGTAACCTACTAGGCTTTGACTATAACTACCGGTACAATAATTACATAGCAACGTACTACAAAGACTACGTTTGTGCCACGTCTTGGAATGGAGACAAGTAAAGGGAGCATTTTAAGAATGCTAGGACAGAAAATGCACTAATATCATGTATCTCTCTCTTTCTCTCCTCCAGTTGAAATGCCTGTTAACAGTATCACCCCAGATGCTGTGGTCTATATCGGTCAATGGCTTCTGCTGGCTCTCATTGGCTACTGGCTGCTGTCTCTGGCCTTCCGATTGGTGGCGTCCACTCTGAGGAGGGTCCTGTGGCTACTGAAGCTGGGTGTGGTTTTAGGACTGTTCGGCCTGATCCTAAGTGACCGCAGCGCTGGAACAGAGACTACTGCGCTGCGTTTGGCCGGCCTGGTGAGCGTCTGCGTCCTATTGGGTATCGGGCATTCTGACACCGGGGGTGACAAGACCGACCTGGAGGATCAAGTAAGGGTGCTAGAGAGACGAGTGAGAGAAATGGAGAGGAGGAAAGAGGAGTGAGGGAGGGAGTGAGGGATGGAGAAGGTGGATGGATGGGAACTGAAAGGCCTTGTTTTGTATATAATCTAGGTCTAGGATTGTAATAATGACTTTGTACATAAAGCATTGTTTTGTTTGAAAATGTTTTCGTATCGTTTTGCATAATAAATTTGCCAATTATTTTGTGTAGGTAGCCTAGCGGTTAAGAGGTTGGTCCAGTAACCGAAAGGTTGTTGGTTCGATTCCCCGACTAGGTGAAAAATCTGTCAATGTGCCCTTGAGCAAGGCACTTAAACGGATAAGAGCGTCTACGAAATGACTAAAATGTAAAAAATGAAAACAGAATTGACAGCAGATGTGATTAGCTTGTTTAAGGAAATAGACAGACAGAGTATGGTGTTTTCTGTTTATTGAGGTGGATATGTGCATGTCCTACAAACTATAGTACTATAAATGCTATTGATATTCATAGAATAAAAACAAATGAAACATTCCATAAGGTCTAATGATATGGCATTGGAAATCATATTTGTCATGTCTACAGTGATCTTTCATTCTCACTCCTCTCCAGTTATGGATAAGAGCGTCTGCTAAATGACTAAAATGTAAATGTAAATGTTATGGCGGCATTCAATGCAAACAAGTTATCAAATACAACAAACGGATACATACGTCCTATTACCTACATTTGAGATTGTTACATTCCTTTAAAGCGTGTTTGTAGGGGGGAATGAGACAGTTAGTGAGAAAAGCAGTTCTGTAAGAACGTTTTAAGTGACTCCAAAAGGTCGAGCTGGATCAAGCGGCATCTGACCTTCTCCTATTGAGATACTCCCCTTGTCCAACTAGGGCCAGGAGTTTTTCCTGTTCTGGTTACATGGTCTGGAAATGCCCCATCCCTGAATATAATGTAGAATTCATTTTCCTCACCCCCTGACCTTACCAGGGAACCTAACTGAAGCAACCAGGTCGAAACGGGTAGGGACTAACTACATTTGTCCCAAAAATAAATGCTTATTTCCATTGTAAAATGTTTTGCTACGGTTTTCTTCATTGTGCACTTATGAATACACCCCAGGAAAATCTCCCCTTGGTAGAGGAGATGAAGGCACTGGGTGCGTTTGAGTGGTAAGGCTTAAGCAAACGACTGTAGAAAGTTGAGGAGTGAAGTCGGGGAGGTGAAACTGCGACAGCCAAAAGTTGGACACATGGTTTTACAACAAGGCTCAGATGAACATAGCAGTGTTGCCATTGTTATGAAAGTATTTCTTGATCATGTTAAAATAATCTAGTGTCCAACTCTCATATCACACACTCATAAATTGAAATCACGTGTGTATTACATTCATTTAGTATATATCCACTGTATACATAAATCGAGGCAAAGTTGGTTCCTGTTTCAGTCATGTCTTTGGTCACGTTCGCGTGGGTCAAATAAAAACACCCTGATGATTGGTTGACAATAGAGCCTCCCACAATGCAGGTGATGGCTACAGGATGAAGATGGTGAAGAGCAACTGCAGTAACTTGCAGTCGACTGCAGTGAAAACTTCATGATCTTTGATCACATAATTTTTGTAAAGTTCATGCAGTCGACATGTAGGCACAAGTCGGACAATTTTTATCAAGATAATGCAACAGACTTTGAAAGGGGGTGATCAACGGTGGTCACCGACTTGACAAAAGTGATCCACTCTAACATGTCCACTGTCTGTAAAACCTTCAGGAGTACTTCATTGTTTAAAAGACAACAAAAAAATGCATTAAATAGGATTTGATATTTAAATACCAAAATGTGCCTTATTTTAGGGGGATGCAGACGATATATATACAGTTGAAGTCGGAAGTTTACATACACTTAGGTTGGAGTCATTAAAACTCGTTTTTCAACCACTCCACACATTTTTGGTTAGTCGGTTAGGACATCTACTTTGTGCATGACACAAGTAATTTTTCCAACAATTGTTTACAGACAGATTATTTCACATATAATTCATTGTATCACAATTCCAGTGGGTCAGAAGTTTACATATAAGTTGACTGTGCCTTTAAACAGCTTGGAAAATTCCAGAAAATGATGGCATGGCTTTAGAAGCTTCTTATAGGCTAATTTACATAATTTGAGTCAATTGGAGGTGTACCTGTGGATGTATTTCAAGGCCTACCTTCAAACTCAGTGCCTCTTTGCTTGACATCATGGGAAAATCAAAAGAAATCAGCCAAGACCTCAGAAAAAAATGTGTACACCTCCACAAGTCTGGTTCATCCTTGGGAGCAATTTCCAAATGCCTGAAGGTACCACGTTCATCTGTACAAACAATAGTACGCAAGTATAAACACCATGGGACCACACAGCCGTCATACCGCTCAGGAAGGAGACGCGATCTGTCTCCTAGAGATGAACATACTTTGGTGCGAAAAATGCAACTCAATCCCAGAACAACAGCAAAGGACCTTGTGAAGATGCTGGAAGAAACAGGTACAAAAGTATCTATATCCACAGTAAAACGAGTCCTATATCAACATAACCTGAAAGGCCGCTCAGCCAGCAAGGAAGAAGCCACTGCTCCAAAACCGCCATAAAAAATCCAGACTACGGTTTGCAACTGCACATGGACAAATATACTTTTTGGAGAAATGTCCTCTGGTCTGATTAAACAAAAATTGAACTGTTTGGCCATAATGACCATTGTTATGTTTGGAGGAAAAAGGTAAAAAAATAAACTGTCACATCTGATCTGAAAGGCCCCAGAGTCTACAACACCACTAAGTAAGGGGCACCACCAAGCAAGCGGCACCATGAAGACCAAGGAGCTCTCCAAACAGGTCAGGGACAAAGTTGTGGAGAAGTACAGATCAGGGTTGGGTTAAAAATAAATATCCGAAATGTTCAACATCCCACGGAGCAACATTAAATCCATTATTAAAAAATTGAAAGAATATGGCACCACAACAAACCTGCCAAGAGAGGGCTGCCCACCAACTCACGGACCAGGCAAGGAGGGCATTAATCAGAAAGGCAACAAAGAGACCAAAGATAACCCTGAAGGAGCTGCAAAGCTCCACAGCGGAGATTGGAGTATCTGTCCATAGGACCACTTTAAGCCGTACACTCCACAGAGCTGGGCTTTACGGAAGAGTGGCCAGAAAAAAGCCATTGCTTAAAGAAAAAAATAAGCAAACACATTTGGTGTTTGCCAAAAGGCATGTGGGAGACTCCCCAAACATATGGAAGAAGGAACTCTGGTCAGATGAGACTAAAATTGAGCTTTTTGGCCATCAAGGAAAACGCTATGTCTGGCGCAAATCCAACACCTCTCATCACCCCGAGAACACCATCCCAACAGTGAAGCATAGTTGTGGCAGCATCATGCTGTGGGGATGTTTTTCCATCGGCAGGGACTGGGAAACTGGTCAGAATTGAAGGAATTATGATGGCGCTAAATACAGGGAAATTCTTGAGGGAAACCTGTTTCAGTCTTCCAGAGATTTGAGACTGGGACGGAGGTTCACCTTCCAGCAGGACAATGACCCTAAGCATACTGCTAAAGCAACACTCGAGTGGTTTTAAGGGGACACATTTAAATGTCTTGGAATGGCCTAGTCAAAGGCCAGACCTCAATCCAATTGAGAATATGTGGTATGACTTAAAGATTGCTGTACACCAGTGGAACCCATCCAACTTGAAGGAGCTGGAGCAGTTTTGCCTTGAAGAATGGGCGAAAATCCCAGTGGCTAGATTTGCCAAGCTTATAGAGACATACCCAAAGAGACTTGCAGCTGTAATTGCTGCAAAAGGTGGCTCTACAAAGTATTGATTTTGGGGGGGTGAATAGTTATGCCCTCTCAAGTTTTCAGTTTTGTCTTATTTCTTGTTTGTTTCACCCCAAAAAATATTTTGCATCTTCAAAGTGGTAGGCATGTTGTGTAAATCAAATGATACAAACCCCCCACCAAAAAAAATCCATTTTAAATTCCAGGTTGTAAGGCAACAAAATAGGAAAAATGTCGAGGGGGGTGAATACTTTCGCAAGCCACTGTAAGTGGTCACAGTCAAGGAGATGAGAAAAGGAAGCCATTGAGCTGTATTGGGACGGAGCCGTGGCAACATTACTAAGGCCGCTCCTGATTGGACCGTTGGGAGGCGTTCTACAGGAAGTTGGTGGTGGCGTTCTTTCCTGTGTCAATGTTGAACTGGTAGGCGGGCGCGAAGGGCGACGAGGCCTGGGGATGGGGAGGGGGTTGAGGACGACAATGTCAGAGAGGGTGTATGTGTATGTGAGAGGTTGTGTGTGTCAGAGTGTGATTGAGGACTGACCTGGGGTGGTGGATGGGCAAGGAGGGGATCAGCAGGAGACATGTTCTCCATCTTTATCTCCACCTTCCCTGAGGGGGCGCTGTACATCACCGGAGCATACCCCTGAAACACACACACAGTTACGCAAGCTTGCCCAAACACACACACACACACACACACACACACACACACACACACACACACACACTAACTACATTCTGAGATGAGAAGGTTCAAAACCAGAGGAAAAGAGTGAAGTGGTGGAGTGAGAAGAGATACTATGCAACAGTTAAGTAGAGTAGAGGTATACCATCAGAGTCACAGGGTACTGGTTGGGCTGCCCACTCTACTGTTAGTGGTCAGAGGAGCCACAGGGTACTGGTTGGGCTGCCCACTCTACTGTTAGTGGTCAGAGGAGCCACAGGGTACTGGTTGGGCTGCCCACTCTACTGTTAGTGGTCAGAGGAGCCACAGGGTACTGGTTGGGCTGCCCACTCTACTGTTTGTGGTCAGAGGAGCCACAGGGTACTGGTTGGGCTGCCCACTCTACTGTTAGTGGTCAGAGGAGCCACAGGGTACTGGTTGGGCTTTTTAAGAGTGTAGAGTAGAGGAAAGTAGAGAAGAGTATAAACGCCTACCATCGGAGGAGCACCAGGATTGTACTGTGGCTGGTTGGGCGGCGGGCCATTCGACTGTGGGGGCTGGGCAGGGGGGTAGATAGGGCCCTGGGGGGGGTACATAGGGTCCTGAGGGGGGTAGCCTGGGTTGAAGGCCTGAAACAAACCACAACAAAACAACACTGGTCACACACGTTATCTTCCTTGTTTCTTCTTCTGAGGAGGAGTTTCAGACCCGACAGGGGGACTGGGAGGGTTTCCTAACAATAACCAGACCAACCATTGATATTGAACAGATGAGCGAGAGAGAGAGAGATGGACGGACGGACAGACTCACTGGTTGAGGTGGGGGTCCGGTCCATTGAGGCTGGCCTGGCATCCCAGGGTTGGGGGGAGGGTGAACCTGAGGGTAACCTCCCTGTACATGGAGGAGCACCACAGTTCCCGTAATTAGACAGACCGACTTAAATATACTAAGATAGACAGAAGGACCTCTGTCTACTCAAACACATTATGGTACATGAAAAGACCAAGATAAGAAAATGACACACACTGCCTATAATAACACACACACACACTTATATAGAATCGCTACCAACTCCAATGACATACAAAACACAAGGCATGCACAAACCAACCCACCACAGTATGTAGCTAAATTAATAAGAATACATGGATCATATACAATGTTAGGATCTGGGCCACGATAGAACGTCTGCAATAATCACAGGAAAAAACCACACGTCATGTTATTACCGTTCAACTATAAACTATCACTGCAACAATGTCATTATGATAGTAGTACATTTACATTTACATTTTAGTCATTTAGCAGACGCTCTTATCCAGAGCGACTTAGTAGTACAGCATAGGATAAGAGGGAGGAACCTAAGGGCCACTTCTACAAGGGATTTGTCCCAAAGGGCACCATATTCCCATGTCCACTAGTTTTGACCAGAGACCTATTGTGAGAAGCAGTGCGCTAAATAGGGAGAACAGGGTGCCATTTAGGTCGTTGCCAAGCCACCATCTAACTATCCCTCACCGGGACACCAGGTCCTCCTCCGGGCATGTTATAGCCGGGAGGGGGGTGCAGAGTCTCGGGGTTGTCCACTTGGATGGCGGTGGTGGGGGGGGCTTTCTTCTTGAAGATCTTCTTCCGGTAACAGCAGCAGATACTGGCAGGGATACCAAGCAGGAGGAGGAGGGCCATAAGGGGGTTGCCTGCTTCATACTCATGTTTGTCTGGAGGGGGATAGGGGGAGGAGGGGGGAGGAGACAGAGAGGGAGGTAAGGGGGAGGAGGAGGGGGGAGGAGGAGGGGGGCGAGGAAGAAGGAGAGAGACAAGGGAGTTAATTTGGGAGACATTGCAAAGCCAGGGGAACAGGAGGGAGTGATTGACAGATGACATGTGTTTCACTCTATGCAGGTTGTATGTATATCCCTCTCACCCCACCCCCTCCTCCCCACTACCCCATAGCTTACTGAGCGGCCCTGTAGTCCTACAAATAACCAACTAATTAGTAACAGACTGAGACATATGAGCCGCGAGCCAAACAACGTGTGTCCCAAATAGCACCCTATTCCCTTATAGGCCCTGGTCAAAAGTAGTGCACTATATAGAGAATAGAGTGCCATTTGGGACGAAATGCCAGTAAACCAGACCGTTGGGAAGGGATCCTGATGCAGTGCCTATTTCCGGTACGTACTTACACTTCAACATGACCTAACAGAAGTCATAGAATACAGCCAACTCCACTTGTCTCTATGCAGCCAACACCACTTGTCTCTATGCAGCCAACACCACTTGTCTCTATGCAGCCAACACCACTTGTCTCTATGCAGCCAACACCACTTGTCTCTATGCAGCCAACACCACTTGTCTCTATGCAGCCAACACCACTTGTCTCTATGCAGCCAACACCACTTGTCTCTATGCAGCCAACACCACTTGTCTCTATGCAGCCAACACCACTTGTCTCTATGCAGCACCAATTTGTATCTCTCTGACTTGTGTTACTACTTACAATGTGTTACTACTATGTACTAAGCATACTTGCGTATTTGTGGACTAGTTTTGACCAGAGCCCAGTGTACTAAATAGGGTGCCATAGGGTGCTTATCACATACTCTGCGGCTACTGTTAATGATCTATCCTGTTGCCTAGTCACTTTATCCCTACCTACAGTTGAAGTCGGAAGTTTACATACACCTTAGCCAAATACGTTTAAACTCAGTTTTTCACAATTCCTGACATTTAATCCTAGTAAATATTCCCTGTCTTAGGTCAGTTAGGATCCCCACTTTATTGTAAGAATGTGAAATGTCAGAATAATAGTAGAGAGAATGATTTATTTAAGCTTTTATTTCTTTCATCACATTCCCAGTGGGTCAGAAGTTTACATACACTCAATTAGTATTTGGTAGCATTGCCTTTAATTTGTTTAACTTGGGTCAAACGTTTCAGGTAGCCTTCCACAAGCTTCACACAATAAGTTGGGTGAATTTTGGCCCATTCCTCCTGACAGAGCTTGTGTAACTGAGTCAGGTTCAAAGGCCTCCTTGCTCGCACACGCTTTTTCAGTTCTGCCCACACATTTTCTATAGGATTGAGGTCAGGGCTTTGTGATGGCCACTCCAATACATTTACTTTGTTGTCCTTAAGCCATTTTGCCACAACTTTGGAAGTATGCTTGGGGTCATTGTCCATTTGGAAGACCCATTTGCGACGAAGCTTTAACTTCCTGACTGATGTCTTGAGATGTTGCTTCAATATATCCACATCATTTTCCTTCCTCATGATGCCATCTATTTTGTGAAGTGCACCAGTCCCTCCTGCAGCAAAGCACCCCCACAGCATGATGCTGCCACCCCCATGCTTCACGGTTGGGATGGTGTTCTTCTGCTTGCAAGCACCCCCTTTCTCCTCCGAACATAAATGGTCATTATGGCCAAACAGTTCTATTTTTGTTTCATCAGACCAGAGGACATTTCTCCAAAAAGTACGATCTTTGTCCCCATGTGCAGTTGCAAACCGTAGTCTGGCTTTTTTATGGCGGTTTTGGAGCAGTGGCTTCTTCCTTGCTGAGCGGCCTTTCAGGTTATTTCGATATATGACTAGTTTTTCTGTGGATATAGATACTTTGTACCTGTTTCCTCCAGCATTCTCACAAGGTCCTTTGCTGTTGTTCTGGGATTGATTTGCACTTTTCGCACCAAAGTACGTTCATCTCTAGGAGACAGAACGTGTCTCCTTCCTGAGCGGTATGACGGCTGCGTGGTCCCATTGTGTTTATACTTGCGTACTATTGTTTGTACAGATGAACGTGGTACCTTCAGGCATTTGGAAATTGCTCTCAAGGATGAACCAGACTTGTGGAGGTCTACACATTTTTGTCTGTGGTCTTGGCTGATTTCTTTTGATTTTCCCATGATGTCAAACAAAGAAGCACTGAGTTTGAAGGTAGGCCTTGAAATACATCCACAGGTACACCTCCAATAGGCTAATTTGACATAATTTGAGTCAATCAGAAGCTTCTAAAGCCATGACAATTTTCTGGAATTTTCCAAGCTGTTTAAAGGCACAGTCAACTTAGTGTATGTAAACTTCTGACCCACTGGAATTGTGATACAGTGAATTACATTTACATTTTAGTCATTAATAACCTCCCGAGTGGCGCAGTGGTCTAAGGCACTGCATCGCAGTGCTAGCTGTGCCACTAGAGATCCTGGTTCGAATCCAGGCTCTGCTGTAGCCGGCCGCAACCGGGAGACCAATGGGGCGGCGCACAAGTCGTCCAGGGTAGGGGAGGGAATGGCCGGCAGGGAGGTAGCTCAGTTGGTAGAGCATGGCGTTTGCAACGCCAGGGTTGTGGGTTCGATTCCCACGGGGGGCCAGTATGAAAATAAAAAAGAATAATGTATGCACTAACTGTAAGTCGCTCTGGATAAGAGCGTCTGCTAAATGACGTAAATGTAAATGTAAAGTCATTTAGCAGACGCTCTTATCCAGAGCGACTTACAGTTAGTGAGTGCATACATTTTTCATACTGGCCCCCCGTGGGAATCAAACCCACAACCCTGGCTTTGCAAGCGCCATGCTCCACCATCTGAGCTACACGGGAATTATAAGTGAAATAATCTGTCTGTAAACAATTGTTGGAAGAATTACTTGTCATTCACAAAGTAGATGTGCTAACTGACTTGCCAAAACTATAGTTTGTTAACAATATATTTGTGGAGTGGTTAAAAAACTAGTTTTATTGACTCCAACCTAAGTGTATGTAAACTTCCGACTTCAACTGTATATGTACATATCCACCTCAACGACCTCGTACTCCTGCACATCGACTGGGTACTGGTACCTCGTGTATATCCTATATTAACTCCTGAGTGGCGCAGTGGTCTAAGGCACTGCATCGCAGTGCTAACTGTGCCACTAGAGATCCTGGTTCGAATCCAGGCTCTGTCGCAGCCGGCCGCGACCGGGAGACTCATGGGCGACGCACAATTGGCCCAGCGTCGTCCAGGGTAGGGGAGGGAATGGCCGGCAGGGATGTAGCTCAGTTGATAGAGCATGGCGTTTGCAACGCCAGGGTTGTGGGTTCGATTCCCACGGGGGGCCAGTATAAAAACAATATGTATTCACTAACTGTAAGTCGCTCTGGATAAGAGCGTCTGCTAAATGACTAAAATGTAAATGTATATAGCCAAGTTATCGGTACTCATTGTGTATTTATTCCTTGTGATATTATTAATTACTTTTTTTCTGTTTTTCCCTCTGCGTTGTTGGGAAGGGCCCGTAATTAAGCATTTCACTAGTCTACACCTGTTGCTTGCGAAGCATGTGACAAATAATATTCCATTTTGTTATTATGATTTGGGATGCAGACAGCATCTGTGCAGACCAAGGTTTGGAGTGAAGTGGTATCCCTCCCAACACACACATGGGAATGAGTGATTCAGCAGAAGTGAGTATGACAGTTTAGACTAAAAACCTAGCAGTAGACAACCACAGCTGAACATTCTAGTGAAAACTAAACTTGAGCACAGCAAAGCAGACCCCACAAGAAATGGGTGAAAATCGTTCAAGGGGAAAGCATCAAACCCTCGGATAGCCAGTAGCATCTGTGCAGTGCACACGCTTTTGAACAAAGTGGTATCCTGACACGTGGGCGATGTAATGAGACATTTGCGTAACTTTGATTTAATTTGAACTAATCCCTGTTTTTCAATCCGGGATTCAGCAGAAGTGAGTGACACTTCAGAGCTAACTAACAACGTATGGAAACACAGCGAAACCAAAACCTGTGAGGGTGGCAAAGCTAAGCGGTTAAACTCAATTACACACAGACACAACTCACCCCCCAACCCCCCACACACACACCTGTGAGTTCCATCCTGACGATGGAGACCACCCTGTCTCTCGTGTCCTTCAGCGTGTAGTAGCCCACGTCCGAGGTGTTGACGTTCTGGATGCTGATCTTGGTGGAAAAGGTCTTGACCCGGTTCCAGTAGTCCGGGAGGTCCTGTGCCAACACTGCCCCATCATGCACCAGGGTGACGTTGGCGTCTGCGCCTGAGAAGGAGAGCGTGGCATCGGCCTGGTTGATGCCCTCCAATGAGATGTGGAGATCCTCGCCCGCCACACACTTCGTGTACTCACGCCTGGCTGGGGGGGGGGGGGAGTGAAATGTTGTATTAGAGGGAAAGAGTGCGAGAAAGAGAGGGGGAGGGGGTACCTGAAGGGGTGAGAGGGAGGGGGGTGGGTGGGTGAGAGAGAATAGGTGGAAAGAGAGAGAAGGAAGGAGCGAGCAAGAGTGAGAGAGACAAAAAGGCCAAAAGACAAAAGGATCTGTCCACTAACCAACAACAACAAAGGACAATAATTAAAGAGATAGCCGTAGCCCCAGAGTCAGATGAACTCATGGATACCATGGATGTCTCTCCGTCCAGTATGAAGGAAGTTAGAGTTAGTTTTGCGAACCAATGCTTACTAGCGCTAGCGCATACTAGCTGTTCCCATAGACTTCCAGTCATTGCGCTAACACTAGTGAGCAATTGCTCTAGCACTAGTTAGCAACTTCCTTCAAACTGAACGCAGAGACATAAAAATGGTATGCACGAGTTGGTATGCACAAGTTCATCAAAATCCCGAACTATGCCTTTAAATAACATGCAAAGCACTCACTGGTCACGGCCACTTTGAGCGAGGAGATCTCCTTGTTCCAGTAGTCTCTCTGGACATAGGTCCCCTGGTCCTCGTAAGTCACCTTCAGGGAGCAAAGGTCAAACACTTAACAGGGACGATCAAATCAAATCAAGCTTTAAAATCTCTTCACACAAAAAAAATACAATTAAATGAAAGAGAGGATGGTAGGTGCATCGGTGGGACGGGACGGGTGTTAAGTAATATTAATAGTAACGGTCAAAACCAAGTAGTGTTCTTTGTCAAATCCCCCCTCGATGACATCTGGTGGTATGATATGATTTGATATACTTTATTATCCCTGAGGGGAAATTTGACTTGGACAATTAAAGAGACAGTCACTCACTTTGTCCAGATACCAGCTCCTGTCGGTTCCTGTCCCAGACACCTTTCCCTTGGTGGTCCGGACGCCACGGTCCCAGTACAGGTAGGTCTTCAGGGGCTCTGCAGCGGGGGTGAACTCCAGCTTCTCAGCACTCTTTGGGAGGTCGATCTTCAGCTGTTTCCCGTGAGACAGACGCTTGTGCAGGTCGGGCACCACGTAGCCATCTGAGTGAGTGAGTGAGAGAGAGAGGATTAACACATTTCATTCCACATTATCTGAAGCAGTGGTACATACTAGGGCTGTCAAAAATAGCGCGTTAACGACGTTAATTAGTTGTTTGCTGTTAATTACGTCAATTTTTTTAACGCATTTCACGCATGCGCAGTGTGACAAATTATTCAGGTCAGGAAAGTGGTTGGGAGCTAGAGGCGAGATGGAGCAAGGTGAGCAAAGTGGGCCTATTGACGGATTTAAATATAAAAAGAATGATGATGGTACAGTTAACAAGTACAAGGTTATTTGCAAGATTTGTAAGAAGGAGTTTCAATTTCACCGGAGCTGTTCAAGCTTGAAGTACCATGTCAACGCCAAACATGCGTTTGCTGGGCCGTCAGATTCAGCAAGTGGTTTGCGCCAGACCACGCTGAATGTTTGCAGGCAATTAACAAAATCAACCTCAGATAATTTGACCAACACAATAGCAAAATGGATTGCAAAGGATTGTAGCCCCATTAGCATTGTAGAAGACTCAGGTTTCCTTGATGTTTTGCAAGTGGCGTCTCAAGACTCATTCTATAAGCCACCGTCAAGAGCCACAGCCAAAGACAAATATTATGGTGTGTAGTATGTTTCAGCTTGATTTAAAACACCATTATTTGGCTGTGTTAATAAACAGACATAATATGAAAATTATGTATCTGTGTCCTGTTATTTATCTTTTGGTATGCATTTCAGAAAAAAAATTGTTAGGATTCAGGTGTAATTGCAAATAGTGATTAATCATGATTAATCCACTGAAAATTCTGATTAATTTGATTAAAAATTTTAATCATTTGACAGCCCTAGTAAATACGGATAATGTAGATTGAAACCCTTTTAACAACTTTTATAAATCCTTGACATCTGCTGTCCCAAATGGCATCTTATCTTCACTATAAAGTGCACTATGGGCCCTGGTCAAATGTAACGCCCTATATGGGGAATAGGGTGCCATTAGGGATGGGCCCTAGGTTTCTGCTGTTGACTAATGCAGTTGATGGTGTAGGAAGATATGGTGCATGAGCTGTTACAGGTACAATAATGGTGGAGGAGTACTGGCAGTAGTATGCCCTACCTACACAGCAGTTTACTTTTGAACAACGCCGTCCATTCATCTTGAAATGTCAACCGAATCCTCCTCCAGGATTTCATTTGTTCATAAATGTGTTTGCACACGTTTTTGTTTCTAGATGACCTTTTCAATGGAATGTAAAGCGCTAATACAGTGGAAGAGCCTTAGTGTAGTGGTGACACTCCCTGCTCGCAACACACATGCAAATCCCGGCTGGAGACCGGGTTAAATCATTGTCATTCATTCCAGCTTTCTCCCCTCTCCACCCCTGTATCCTTTTGTCATTTCTAAACTGTCTTTTCTGTCCTTTAAAAAAGAGGGAATACAAAGTAAGCTCCAACTCACCCACACTGAGAGCAGTGCCCAGCAGGATCCAAAGACTCCACATCATCTGTATTGGCATAGACAGTATTGGCATAGACATAGTCTCATACAGAAAATATGATAAATGGCATTATGAACAGCTTGGGGGGTATAAGACAGACACACACCAAATAATAAACAACAAAGTAACTAAATGTTGAATAAATAAATACAAATGTAATAAAAATGTCATAAATTAACAATTTACATTGACACTGATCATTTAAACAGTACAACTACAACAAAAATGTATTTTATGCAATCTCAACAGCGTGCGAAGCTGGTAAAGGGTGGCTATTTGAAGAATCTCAAATATAAAATATATTTTGATTTGTTTAACACTTTTTTGGTTACTACATGATTCCATATGTGTTATTTCATAGCTTTGATCTCTTCACTATTATTCTACAATGTACAACCCTGGAATGAGTAGGTGTGTCCAACCTTTTGACTGGTAATGTATATTTTTATGTTCCTCTCCCACACAGCACAGTCACCGTGGAAAAATTCTCTGGAATTTACGCGCTTCAGAAGTGTGGGAGCCACAGTGTGGAATGCGATGCATTGCATTTCGTGATCCTCTGGCAATCTGGCTATGTGATAGGCTATAATAGTTCTATAACTTTGTGTAGCCTAATCTAAAACAATCTCTGAAACTTTATTTTAATCATTGTCACACAGAAGGTGAGCAATTTAATCATAGGCACTTGAAATGATTACAGAGAGGCTATGATGACACTGATCATTTCTATGCATAGGCTACATCAACCATTCCACAACAGGCCTGTAGCCCATAGCATGCAATTTATAATATGAAAAATGTTTATAAATGATTTATTATAATTTATTATTCAGAAAAAAATCTGCCAGCCATATAGCCTATTCTCAGGCATCTCTCAGGCAGAGAACTGGCAGTTCACATGGGGCTGTATAATCTACGAAGAGTGACGCTTTTCCTTTGGGAGTGGGACGATGGCATTTCAGCAAACAAATTTTAAAAAGAACAAACAAGGATGAACCAGAACCACATCAAGCAGATTTATAGGAATGAAATAAATCTACTATTTGATATTTTCTTTAAAGGTTCACGTTTTTATCTCAATGTCAAATCATTTCTGGGTAACAATTAGGTACCTTACTGTT
Source organism: Coregonus clupeaformis (assembly GCF_020615455.1). Taxonomy (NCBI): domain Eukaryota; kingdom Metazoa; phylum Chordata; class Actinopteri; order Salmoniformes; family Salmonidae; genus Coregonus; species Coregonus clupeaformis. Next base: position 58,079,939 of record NC_059212.1, read on the forward strand.
ATTGTTTTCAATTTAAATGTTACATTTTTTAAATTAAATAGCTTCTTAGCAAAGAGACATTTCTCAAGCAAAAATGTTGCTAGGACTGTCTGGGAGTGGTCTGAGTGGGGAGGGGAAAACTGAAAACTAGCTGTTATTGGCAGAGAGGTTTGGAGAGTACGGGGAAGGGAGGGAAAGATTAGTTAATAGATCTCTCTCATTGGTCTATAAACTAATTTGCTGTGTGGTGATGTCACGAAGCAGGCCAAAACTCCATCCCACCAAAACAGGCTAAAATTTCAGGCTCTTTTTTCAAATAGCTCTTCCACTAAAAAGGGCATTTATCATTTTCACAGTAATATTCCAACCACATAGTGTGGAAATTAAGAGTTTATTTCCAAAATACTAGATCCACCGATTTTTCATATTTATGTTTTTTCATCAGATATTCTTGATTATGGGTACCTTCCTGTGTGTATATTATATTATTGTTCTCAGATTAATAATTCATAGATGTGTATAAAAAAAACGCTATATATTCATTGTTTAGCTGGAATGGAATGTTCATATCCTGTATATTTGACTGTGATATGTGGTTGTCTCATCTAGCTATCTTAAGATCAATGCACTTACTGTAAGTCGCTCTGGATAAGAGCATCTGCTAAATGACTAAAATGTCAAATGTAAATGTTTGCATACAGATCTCATATTACTGTATTGAATTATTTTTGTAAAACATTTTTTAATATTAAATGTCACAAATGTATCATTTGTACAGTTATTTATAAAAAATGTAGTTATTTGTTACATTTGACTGTGTAAAACCTAGCAGTACTACTTATTTATTTGAGTGTGAGGCGGATATAGCCTATAGTATTACAAAAAATACAGTTGAAGTCGGAAGTTTACATACACCTTAGCCAAATACATTTTAACTCAGTTTCACAATTCCTGACATTTAATCCTAGTAAAAATTCCCTGTCTTAGGTCAGTTAGGATCACCACTTTATTTTAAGAATGTGAAATGTCAGAATAATAGTAGAGAGAATGATTTATTTCAGCTTTGATTTCTTTCATCACATTCCCAGTGGGTCAGAAGTTTACATACACTCAATTAGTATTTTGTAGCATTGCCTTTAAATTGTTTAACTTGGGTCAAATGTGTCGGGTAGCCTTCCACAAGCTTCCCACAATAAGTTGGGTGAATTTTGGCCCATTCCTCCTGACAGAGCTTGTGTAACTGAGTCAGGTTCAAAGGCCTTGTGTGCTTTGCGCTTTTTCAGTTCTGCCCACACATTTTCTATAGGATTGAGGTCAGGGCTTTGTGATGGCCACTCCAATACATTTACTTGTTGTCCTTAAGCCATTTTGATTTGCCACAACTTTGGAAGTGTGCTTGGGGTCATTGTCCATTTGGAAGACCCATTTGCGACCAAGCTTTAACTTCCTGACTGATGTCTTGAGATGTTGCTTCAATATATCCACATAATTTTCCTTCCTCATGATGCCATCTTTTTTGTGAAGTGCACCAGTCCCTCCTGCAGCAAAGCACCCCCACAGCATGATGCTGCCACCCCCGTGCTTCACGGTTGGGATGGTGTTCTTCGGCTTGCAAGCCACCCCTTTCTTCCTCCAAACATAACGATGGTCATTATGGCCAAACAGTTCTATTTTTGTTTCATCAGACCAGAGGACCTTTCTCCAAAAAGTACGATCTTTGTCCCCATGTGCAGTTGCAAACCGTAGTCTGGCTTTTTTATGGCCGTTTTGGAGCAGTGGCTTCTTCCTTGCTGAGCGGCCTTTCAGGTTATGTCGATATAGGACTCTTTTTTCTGTGGATATAGATACTTTTGTACCCGTTTTCCTCCAGCATCTTCACAAGGTCCTTTGCTGTTGTTCTTGGATTGATTTGCACTTTTTAGCACCAAAGTACATTCATTTCTAGGAGACAGAACGTGTCTCCTTCCTGAGCGGTATGACTGCTGCGTGGTCCCATTGTGTTTATACTTGCGTACTATTGTTTGTACAGATGAACGTGGTACCTTCAGGCATTTGGAAATTGCTCTCAAGGATGAACCAGACTTGTGGAGGTCTACACATTTTTGTCTGTGGTCTTGGCTGATTTATTTTGATTTTCCCATGATGTCAAACAAAGAAGCACTGAGTTTGAAGGTAGACCTAGAAATACATCACAGGTACACTGACTCAAATGATGTCAATTAGCCTCTCAGAAGCTTCTAAAGCCATGACATCATTTTCTGGAATTTTCCAAGCTGTTTAAAGGCACAGTCAACTTTGTATGTAAACTTCCGACCCACTGGAATTGTGATACAGTGAATTATAAGTGAAATAATCTGTCTGTAAACAATTGCTGTCATGCACAAAGTAGATGTCCTAACCGACTTGCCAAAACTATAGCTTGTTAAAAAAGAAATTTGTGGAGTGGTTGAAAAACTAGTTTTAATGATTCCGACCTAAGTGTATGTAAACTTCCAACTTCAACTGTATATTTGTCTCTGAAATGAAACCATCAAGTGATTTTAAACAAATACATGTCTGTAATTGAACAACCCCATGCCATGATTAGATAGTGAAAAAACATTTTTCATAATTTCTTTAAACAATAAAAGCTAATTTACCAACATTTCTGAACATGGATATATAGCGTTTTGGAATTAAACTCTTCAAATATACATAAAACACAGAAAAATCACGTTCTTGACCGCACTGGGCCTTTAACGCCGATAGTGCGGATCACTGTGTTAACAGGAAAAGCGAGTCCGACACAAAACAATATGCACATACTCACAACCCACCCCTCTCCTTGCACGAGACAGGGAGGCTCGCACGCAAGCGACCAGACGCCATGGATCACAATACAATAAAAAGAACAAGACTCTCCAAAGCAAATTCCAAACAAACATCACTGAACAAGGCAAGGGAAGTAAATCATACAAACAGTGTCAATCGTCAATGTAGTAAAGAAAACAGGCTGAATAAACTAAAAGCCGCAATGGAACATTTCATTTTGAGCTGTGAACATGGCCATCACACACACTTCTTGTTGTGCATTTTTTATTATTTTTTATTTAACCTTTATTTAACCAGGTAAGCCAGTTGAGAACAAGTTCTCATTTACAACTGCGACCTGGCCAAGATAAAGCAAAGCAATGCGATAAAAACAACACAGAGTTACATATGGGATAAACAAAACGTACAGGATATATACATAGGCTACATACCTTGATAGGAAAGAATACAGGTGACTATTTTGCTGTTTCTCATAACAGTGTCTCTCTCTATTTGCAGGGAGAGCTTCACGCGGTGACCGGATAGATGGTAGAGCTAAAAGGGTAGTCTGAGCGAAGTGAAAAGAACTCGCGGGCGTGGTGAGATCAAAGGCTGAGATTGCGAATGACAGACCCGCAGCAGAAATTCCTCAAGGATGTATGCCGTGTTCACATCAACTGGGAACTCGGAAAAAAAACGAGCTCCGACTGGGAAATCGAAACATCGATTTGAATTCCAACTCGGGAACTCGTGCCTCTTTCTAGAGCTTCGACTTTCCAACCTGAAGATCACTGACTTCATGATTTGACGTCGTATTTTTCCGAGACCCCAGTTGTTTTGAACGCTGCATTAACCCTGTGAAGCCCATCCAGAGCACAAGTGACTTCCCAATTTGACTCATCAGTAAATAAGGGTCCCAAATGGCACCCTGTTCCTTAGTGCAGGGTTTCCCAAACTTGGTCCTGTCCTGACTTCTTCACCACGGTGTCCGTGTGGTTTGACCATTTCAGCTCCTCGGAGGTCTGAGGAATTTGACGTTTTTGACCGTCTCCATGGCAGCCCCGTTGATGAGGAAAGGGTCGTGCCCAGCCTGGTTTAATTTATAGCCCTCTTGTCTAGACTAAACATTTACATTTTAGTCATTTAGCAGACGCTCTTATCCAGAGCGATTTACAGTTTTTTAGTGAGTGCATACATTTTCATACAGCCCCCCCGTGGGAATCGAACCCACAACCCTGGAGGTCTACTTCTTCTGAGTTGCCATGAATGGTGAAAGCAGATTCACACAAATTTCATTTATTTTATTTTAATTTTTTTCACAACTGCCTTTGACACATTTTAATAATAATAAGCCATTTAGCAGACGCTTTTATCCAAAGCGACTTACAGTCATGTGTGCATACATTTTTACGTATGTGTGGTCCCGGGGATCGAACCCACTACCCTGGCGTTACAAACGCCATGCTCTACCAATTGAGCTACAGAGGACCATATTGATTTTTATTTTTTATTTCACCTTTATTTAACCAGGTAAACCAGTTGAGAACAAGTTCTCATTTACAACTGCGACCTGGCCAAGATAAAGCAAAGCAGTGCGATAAAAACAACAACACAGAGTTACATATGGGGTAAAACAAAACAAAGTCAAAAATACAACAGAAATAAATATATATACAGTGTGTGCAAATGTAGCAAGTTATGGAGGTAAGGCAATAAATAGGCTATAGTGCAAAATAATTACAATTAGTATTAACACTGGAATGATAGATGTGCAAGAGATGATGTGCAAATAGAGATACTGGGGTACAAATGAGCAAAATAAATAACAATATAGGGATGACGTAGTTGGGCGGGCTAATTTCAGATGGGCTGTGTACAGGTGCAGTGATCGGTAAGGTGCTCTGACAACTGATGCTTAAAGTTAGTGAGGGAGATAAGTGTCTCCAGCTTCAGAGATTTTTGCAATTTGTTCCAGTCATTGGCAGCAGAGAACTGGAAGGAATGGCGGCCAAAGGAGGTGTTGGCTTTGGGGATGACCAGTGAGATATACCTGCTGGAGCGCAGACTACGGGTGGGTGTTGCTATGGTGACCAATGAACTAAGATAAGGCGGGGATTTGCCTAGCAGTGATTTATAGATGGCCTGGAGCCAGTGGGTTTGGCGACGAATATGTAGTGAGGACCAGCCAACAAGAGCGTACAGGTCACAGTGGTGGGTAGTATATGGGGCTTTGGAGACAAAACGGATGGCACTGTGATAGACTACATCCAATTTGCTGAGTAGAGTGTTGGAGGCTATTTTGTAAATGACATCGCCGAAGTCAAGGATCGGTAGGATAGTCAGTTTTACGAGGGCATGTTTGGCAGCATGAGTGAAGGAGGCTTTGTTGCGAAATAGGAAACCGATTCTAGATTTAACTTTGGATTGGAGATTCTTAATGTGAGTCTGGAAGGAGAGTTTACAGTCTAACCAGACACCTAGATATTTGTAGTTGTCCACATACTCTAGGTCAGACCCGTCGAGAGTAGTGATTCTAGTCGGGTGGGCGGGTGCAAGCAGCGTTCGGTTGAAGAGCATGCATTTAGTTTTACTAGTGTTTAAGAGCAGTTGGAGGCTACTGAAGGAGTGTTGTATGGCATTGAAGCTCGTTTGGAGGTTTGTTAACACAGTGTCCAATGAAGGGCCAGATGTATACAAAATGGTGTCGTCTGCATAGAGGTGGATCTGAGAGTCACCAGCAGCAAGAGCGACGTCATTGATATACACAGAGAAAAGAGTCGGCCCAAGAATTGAACCCTGTGGCACCCCCATAGAGACTGCCATAGGTCCAGACAACAGGCCCTCCGATTTGACACATTGAACTCTATCTGAGAAGTAGTTGGTGAACCAGGCGAGGCAGTAATTTGAGAAACCAAGGCTATTTAGTCTGCCAATAAGAATGCGGTGGTTGACAGAGTCGAAAGCCTTGGCCAGGTCAATGAAAACGGCTGCACAGTACTGTCTATTATCGATCGCGGTTATAATATCGTTTAGGACCTTGAGCGTGGCTGAAGTGCACCCATGACCAGCTCGGAAACCGGATTGCATAGCGGAGAAGGTACGGTGGGATTCGAAATGGTCGGTGATCTGTTTGTTGAATTGGCTTTCAAAAACTTTTGAAGGGCAGGATGGATATGGGTCTGTAACAGTTTGGATCTAGAGTGTCACCCCCTTTGAAGAGGGGGATGACCGCGGCAGCTTTCCAATCTCTGGGGATCTCAGACGTTACGAAAGAGAGGTTGAACAGGCTAGTAATAGGGGTTGCGACAATGTCGGCGGCTAGTTTTAGAAAGAAAGGGTCCAGATTGTCTAGCCCAGATGATTTGTAGGGTCCAGATTTTGCAGCTCTTTCAGAACATCAGCTGTCTGGATTTGTGTGAAGGAGAAGCGGGGGGCATGGGCAAGTTGCAGCGGAGGGTGCAGAGCTGGTGGCCGGGGTAGTGGTAGCCAGGTGGAAAGCATGGCCAGCCGTAGCAAAATGCTTGTTGAAATTCTCGATTATTGTAGATTTATCGGTGGTGATAGTGTTTCCTAGCCTCAGTGCAGTGGGCAGCTGGGAGGAAGTGCTCTTATTTTCCATGGACTTTACAGTGTCCCAAAACTTTTAGGAGTTAGTGCTACAGGATGCAAATTTCTGTTTGAAAAAGTTAGCCTTTGCTTTCCTAACTGCTTGTGTATATTGGTTCCTAACTTCCCTGAAAAGTTGCATATCGCGGGGGCTATTTGATGCTAATGCAGTACGCCACAGGATGTTTTTGTGCTGGTCAAGGGCAGTCAAGTCTGAGGAGAACCAGGGGCTATATCTGTTCTTAGTTCTGTATTTTTGAATGGGGCATGTTTATTTAAGATTGAGAGGAAATTACTTTTAAAGAACAACCAGGCATCCTCTACTGACGGAATGAGATCTATATCCATCCAGGATACCTGGGCCAGGTCAATTAGGAAGGCCTGCTCGCTGAAGTGTTTTTGGGAGCGTTTGACAGTGATGAGGGGTGGTCGTTTGACCGCGGACCCGTTACGGACGCAGGCAATAAGGCAGTGATCGCTGAGATCCTGGTTGAAGACAGCGGAGGTGTATTTAGAGGGTAAGTTAGTCAGGATGATATCTATGAGGGTACCCATGTTTACGGATTTAGGGTTGTACCTGGTAGGTTCGTTGATAATTTGTGTGAGATTGAGGGCATCTAGTTTAGATTGTAGGATGGCCGGGGTGTTAAGCATATCCCAAGCAGTACGAACTCTGAGGATAGATGGGGGGCAATCAATTCACATATGGTGTCCAGGGCACAGCTGGGGGCTGAGGGGGGTCTGTAGCAAGCGGCAACAGTGAGAGATTTATTTCTGGAAAGGTGGATTTTTAGAAGTAGAAGCTCAAACTGTTTGGGCACAGACCTGGATAGTGTGATAGAGCTCTGCAGGCTATCTCTACAGTAGATTGCAACTCCACCCCCATATGATAACCATATAATATTTATGCTATCTCTTTTATTTATCTATGGTTTGTTGGTCGTTGCTATCCGGAATCTTTGGGATGTCCTTACACCCATTGAAGTTGACATTTTAAATGGTTACGGTTAGGGTAGCTAGGGATTAAGGTTTAGGGAATGGATGTCCCAATGATTCTGAATAGCACTATAGTTTGTTGGGGACTACAGACTAGGGGCGGGGTTGGAGGACTCGTGCTATCCCAGCATGCAATAGTTGGAGCGGCACCATGACCCGACACGCGCAGCCGCGGACCAACGTGCGTGAATACGGAAAGAAAAATTAATCCATCAACATTTTATTTAGTCGGATTATTATTATATGAGAATCAACACAATAATAGACTACAGTTGGATCCGAATAACATTAATTTATCAGTACTGATACGGTGATCTTGGAGGGAACGAACGACCGAGGGTTTAGCTAGCTACTGAAAATGTCCCTGGTTTGTGCAAGTAAGTTCAAATGAATGAGTCGAGTTGCCCTTCCGTAACGTTAGCAGTACGTTACACAGACGGCAAATATCACGTATGTTTGTGTATAAGAATGTCTCTAGAACCTTCCCTTATTATTGTCACCCTATGCATGTTATACATTTCAATTCGCAAGCATCCCTTTTCAAACATTGTATACTGGGTCAGCTTGACATCGGTATTATAACGTTATATCTGCAAAGTACACTTAAACGGTAATGTGTCCTTCTGTCTAAAGTTACGTTTTCCGTATTTATATTGTAATTTAGGGCCTACTAATTTACCCCTCTCTCTCTACCTTCCATCCAGTCTCAAATGAGGTCCCGGAGCACCCGTGCGTGTCGCCGGTGTCCAACCAGGTGTTCGAGCGGCGGCTTATTGAGAAGTACATCGCCGAGAATGGAGCAGACCCTATGAATGGGCAGCCTCTGTCAGAGGAACAGCTGATAGACATTAAAGGTGAGGGAGACATGGAGGAGAGTGTGTTCAGATCTGATGCTGAGCTGCAGTCAACACAATAAGGGTTATCCATATTATTTCACTTCCAACTATTCCTGCATGGTGCTCAGTAATCTCTAGGCTAGAGTGTATTCTGCCACTTCAACAACAATGATAACCCCACTAGTCAGGGGTCAAAAGATATCTCACTACATTAAGCTATTTTTGTCTCCCCCTGCCTCAGTCTCTCACCCCATCAGACCCAAAGCTCCCTCATCCACTAGTATCCCAGCCATCCTCAAAGCTCTGCAGGATGAGTGGGTAAGTCCATGTATACTCTGCTAAACTCCCCTTCACTGTGTCTGAACTGAGACACACACTGTTAAGTTGCGTAATTCGAATCTGGTATCATAACAGAATTTAACACTAAGTCACTGAATATATTCTCAGCTTTTTTATTAATATAATTAGTCAAGCGAATAAATGGTAAATGCAATTTTCGTATATACGGGTTCACGGTAACACCTCGCAGGGCAAAACAGAGAACTAACTGTCCCAACCCAAAGTTATTATTTTAATACTCTGGCAGAGATAGTTCCCGTTCAAAGCGGGCCTGTCAGAGTAGAGGCTGAGCGTGGTTTAAACTTACTCAGCCTATCGTTGGCGCACAGGCTGGTCCCAGCCCCTTGGCTCGAGAGTCAGCAACCCTCAGACATAGTTTCCTCTTCTTCATTGTTGCAGTACACATGTCCTTGAGCGGTTTAACAAAGAGGCAGTGTGTGTGTGTGTGTGTCACAAGTCTATCTCAGCCTCGCCCCTAACGGTTCCTCACATTAATCACAGCTTGTTATGTTAAACAATCTATATCAGTACAGCACAAACCTATTATGTTTAATCATTAATGTATTCTTTTTAAGCTAGGCATAACATCTAATTATAAGAAAATAGATCCCAACAACACACACACTCCTCCTTCTTACCACACACTCTTCTAAAACACTCTCTCTCTCCCAGGATGCGGTGATGCTCCACAGTTTCACCTTGAGGCAGCAGCTGCAGACGACGCGTCAGGAGCTAAGCCACGCCCTCTACCAGCACGACGCCGCCTGCAGGGTCATCGCCCGTCTCACCAAGGAGGTCACTGCCGCCAGAGAGGGTGAGAGACATATACATGTGTACACACACTTATATGCATACACATTCTTGTACACTCAACACACATGATTATACATACATTGTAACACACACACACACAGTATTACGGACGGACACACGTGCAAGCATACTTGCACACACTTTTGTGTTAATCTGGATACAGCTTTGGATGTTAGTGGCCATGGGGCCTCGCTTCTTATTTCTCCTCTGCTATGTTTGATCCCTTCTCTCTCTCCGTGTAGCTCTGGCCACTCTGAAGCCACAGGCGGGATTGGTGGTGGCTCAGGCAGTCACTTCCCAGCCCTCTGTCACGGTCAGTGATTGGCTCAAAGCCCTCAGTCAATATGTTTCATTTGATAGTTAACTGGTTTGATGGTTAACTTTGCATGAGCTCAAAAAGTATGTTTCTTGATTGAAGTCTTTGGTCTAAGTGAGACCTTTAAAGTTGTAGTATATATAAAAATAATTTTGGACAGCTGACACAAACACACATTTTCTAATCAGAAATGTACCATTCTAGTTTGTTATTCATTTCTGTATTTCATCTCACAGGCTGGAGGAGCAGGAGAGCCTATGGAGGTCAGTGAGCAGGTGGGAATGAATCCAGAGATCATACAGAAGGTAAGAGATGATACGTGACCTCACATACATTCACATCTACAGTACCAGAGAAATGATACCACACTGTTATACTAGACTATCATGTGCATTCATTGCAAATAGTGCCATATAAGGCTGTGATGTAGAAAACCTTGAAATAATCAATCAACCAATCAGCCACGCTTTCACTCAGTCACACTACACAGCACAGAGTTACCTATACTGAGATGTCCGCCTCTCTCCACAGCTGCAAGACAAGGCCACTGTCCTCACCACAGAGAGAAAGAAGGTAACTATTCAAACGCCAAAGAAGTCATTTTCAAACAACTTCCCTGATCATAGAATAACCGACCTAATGTCGAACCAATTGTCAGCTGAGTATAAGCTATGGGCTGTGTCTCAAATGGCACCCTGCTCCCTTCTTAGTGCACTACTTTTGAACAGGGTCCATAGGGTGACATTTGGGACGTAGCCATGCCAGGAGACATTTTTGTCCAAACCTCACCTCTACCATCTCTCTTCCCACAGAGAGGAAAGACAGTTCCAGAAGAGCTGGTCCGAACGGAGGACCTCAGCAAGTACAGACAAGTGGCCACCCATGCTGTGAGTATGTGTGTGTGTGTGTGCGTGTGTGTGTGTGTGTGTGTGTGTGACATCTAGCTATGGCTGGTGTTGGAACACTAATTCTTCAAACCTTGGGCAAGTTCAGAAAAGTTCCTCCCTGTTTCAGACCGTTTTTCTTCTGTTTCGTGCCTACTGAACACAACCCTAAATGATGTTTCTATGTCTCCCTCGCTCTCTGTCTGTCTGTCTGTCTGTCTGTCTGTCTGTCTGTCTGTCTGTCTGTCAGGGTCTCCACAGTGCCAGTGTGCCTGGGATCCTGTCTCTGGACCTGTGTCCTTCCGACACCAACAAAGTGCTCACTGGTGAGACACACACACACTGTCCACTGCTCATTGTAGATATACATGCATATTGTTTCTGTGTGAATTCCATCAAAATGCTCTCTCCCTTGTGGAAACAAAAAATACTATGGCTGTCCCAAATGTCACCCCACATTTCCTATATAGTGCACTACTTTTGACCAGAAGGGTGACATTTGGGATGCAGACCCAGATACAACCCCTAACCTCTCTCTCTCTCTCTCTCTGTCTCCCTCTACAGGCGGGGCTGATAAGAACGTGGTGGTGTTTGATAAGAAGGAGGAGCAGATCATCGCAACCCTGAAAGGACACACCAAGAAGGTCACCTCTGTCATCTACCACCCCTCTCAGGTGAGACACACACACTTTCCTTTACCCCCCATTTACATAGTCAGCAGCAATCCCTTGCACTGGAAATACTCTATAACTCTAATATCCCTTACCTCAACAATTTCTCTCCCTCTCTCCCCCCTTTCTCTCTCTGCGCGCTCTCCTCCTCTCCCTCTCTCCCTCCAGTCGGTGGTGTTCTCGGCCTCTCCAGACAGCACTATCCGCGTGTGGTCCGTTACCGGGGGCAACTGTGTCCAGGTGGTGCGGGCTCACGAGGCGAGCGTCACCGGGCTCTCCCTCCACGCCACCGGAGATTACCTGCTCAGCTCCTCCGAGGATCAGGTAACACACACATGCATTTACATGCACACACACACACACATGCACACAGACACACACATACACGTAACACATATACACATTCAGAAACACACACATGGATTTGGACGGTATTGTTATGTAAAAAAAAATTTTTCTTCTCTCTCCATCAGTACTGGGCCTTTTCTGACATCCAAACAGGTCGGGTTCTCACCAAAGTCACTGATGAGGCTGCAGGATGTGGTGAGTGCTTCTCTCTCCCGCTCTTTTTAAAATGGTCTTTTTATTGAGGAGATGGGACAGTGGTGGAAAGACATGAAAGATAGGAGTAAGTAAGTAGCCTTGTCCAAGCCAGAACGGCTCATAGGGCAGGAGCATATGTCCTGTTTCTGTAGTGAGGCAGCTTGATGTATAAGTTCACCCCCTAGACAGGACACTAGTCTACCACAGGGATGTAGGAGGAGGGTGAGTGAATGGGCAGTGGGCCGGATTCGAAGCCATGGCCACTGTTGCAGCTCTAATCGCTGGACCACACCTTTGGACCTCTCTCTCTCTCTTTGTCTTTGTTGCTAGGGACAATATGTTTTATTGACCACATGTTGCTAGGGACAATATGTTTTATTGACCACATGTTGCTAGGGACAATATGTTTTATTGACCACATGTTGCTAGGGACAATATGTTTTATTGACCACATGTTGCTAGGGACAATATGTTTTATTGACCACATGTTGCTAGGGACAATATGTTTTATTGACCACATGTTGCTAGGGACAATATGTTTTATTGACCACATGTTGCTAGGGACAATATGTTTTATTGACCACATGTTGCTAGGGACAAGACGTTTTATTGACCACATGTTGCTAGGGACAAGACGTTTTATTGACCACATGTTGCTAGGGACAAGATGTTTTATTGACCACATGTTGCTAGGGACAAGACATTTTATTGACCACATATAGCTAGGGACAAGACGTTTTATTGACCACATGTTGCTAGGGACAAGATGTTTTATTGACCACATAAGGCTAGGGACCAGCTTCCTCTCATTGTCTGTCAGTATCCAAAAGTAGCACTTCCTAAATGTGGGGTCAGCCCACCAACTAATTTCCCACATATTATGCCCCTTAAATGCCAGGTTGTCTTTCATATGTAGATAGGTAGACAAATAAACAATAACATTTAACCAGCCCTCCCCTTCACCCCCAGTGAATTGACTGACCTAGTACCTGAAATAAAATACAACATTTCTAACCACCCTGTCCCTTGTACTCACTGAAAGCACAATGATACATTGCAAATGCATGTTCTTTACACATCCTGTCCCGTACCCCTCCAGCTCTAACCTGTGCCCAGTTCCACCCTGACGGTCTGATCTTCGGGACGGGAACGGCCGACTCTCAGATCAAGATCTGGGACCTGAAGGAGCGCACCAACGTGGCCAACTTCCCCGGTCACACCGGCCCCGTCACCTCCATCGCCTTCTCTGAGAACGGATACTACCTGGCTACAGGTGAGAATGCTGTGTGAGAGAAGACTCTCTCTCTCTTTCTCTGTGTGTGTGAGAGAGCACGCGTACGCGTGAGAGAGAAGACAAGCTTGTTTGTGTCAAGTCTCTGTTACTGTCTGTAAGTGACTGTGTGTGAAAAGTTGTCTTTTTTCCTGTGTGTTACACACTGTTAGACATTATTACTCACCTCCAGGGCTTAAAATGAACACCCGCCAAATGCGGGTAGATTCTGGCATTGGTGGGTAAGATGTCCATTTCACCAGCCACGTTGGCGGGTGGTCAGGGCTCCACAGTGCGAGCATTTCACTCGCAGTTGTGAATACAAATAGTCAAGTATGATCACATCTATAGCAAAATAAATTCTGCAGTAGCTGTTTTCAAAGTATTTCTGCCGTTTTTGTTTCATAGCTGGTAAATTAATCGCACAAAGTCAAAGAACTACAAATCCTATAGCCTATCCCACCTCGTGCTGCAACACTCCTGGCTTGGGGCTGTGCGCATGTGAAGAGCGGGGTTGAAAGATTCATTTTTAGAAGCACTGCACACAGGCATAGCTGTTGGTCTAATTTACTTGAAACGAAAGTCTACTGAAGTGAGACTTTGTCCTTGTGTTTTTTGGCTATTTACATTGTTTTATTCACAAGCTAGGTTTTTTTTTTAATGTTTGCGTTTCAACTGCTAGGGAAGAGAAGACAATGCAGCTACTAGTCACTCTCAATCTCACTGGCACAAACATGACTTGAGTCACGTTACCACGGTAACCTCCCCCCTTAAAGAGGCAGGTGAAATGTTTTGTCTCATCTGTGATATTTTGGTTAAAAGACTCAGGTCACAAAATGAAATGAAATTAAACAATATACCACTACTTACTAGTTATACATTTATTGTTTTAGAAACATTACAAAGCATGCTCATCTGCTTTTTTTGTTTTGTTGGTGTAATTATTGGCGGGGGAAAAATATTTTAGCTGGTTAACAAATCTGAGTTGCTGGTAGATTTTGTTATCTACTTGACACAGTGGCTGGTGGACCAAAAAGTAGATTTTAGGCACTGCTCACCTCACCTCCTCTCTCTTCTCTCCAGGTGCCCAGGACAGCTCAGTGAAGCTCTGGGATCTGAGGAAGCTGAAGAACTTCAAGACCATCACCCTGGACAACAACTATGAGGTAAGAAGATAATTAGTTTACATCTGAAATTACCCCTACTTTTGGCCAGAGTCTAGTGCACTATCTAAGAAATACGCTGCTATTTGAGACATAGTCATTGTAGACTGTACACTGCACATTCAGAAACTATTTGTATTGCCCCCCCCCTCTTTTAGGCTGCTGCTACTCTCTGTTTATTATCTATGCATAGTCACTTTAATAACTCTACCTACATGTACTAATTGCCTCAATTACCTCGACTAACCGGTGCCCCCGCACATTGACTCTGTACCGGTACCCCCTGTATATAGCCTCGCTATTGTTATTTTACTGCTGCTCTTTAATTATTTGTTACTTTTATGTCTTATTATTTTTATTTATTTAATGTTTTTTTTGTATTTTTTTTTGTTGGTATTCTTTCTTAAAATTGCATTGTTGGTTAAGGGCTTGTAAGTAAACATTTCACTGTATGGTTCACCTGTTGTATTCGGCGCATGTGACAAATACAATTTGATTTGATTATTCATGCTACAGTCTAGCCTGGTCCCACATCGGTTTGTGCTCTTGCCATCTCCATTTATGTCACTGGCATGACAATTCCATAAGCAGTTTGCAAGAGAGCAGAAACAGACTGGCACCCAGGCTAGCAACAGTCTGTATGAATACTGTAATCTCCTTGTACTGAATTACACTGTACATTTAGATAAATGATATGTGAGCCTCTTTCCTCTCCCTCAGGTGAAGTCCCTGGTGTTTGACCAGAGTGGGACGTATCTGGCTGTGGGTGGCACTGACATCAGGGTCTACATCTGTAAACAGTGGTCCGAGGTCCTCAACTTCACAGGTAAGAGAATGCACAGTGTGTGTGTGTGTGTTATACTGCTGTGCTGCTAGAGATGAAGTGGCGAGGGGTGCTGAGTTAGCCTGGGACAGAAACAGTGGTCTAGAGGTGGGTCTTCAAATTGCCTGGATGGATGATAATAGCAAATGTGTATATACAGTACCTTATGAAATATCTTCTTCTTTTTTATCTGTGAAGTTTACTATTCTGTTTATCAGCACCTCGACCAACTTTATTAGGTGTGTCAACTCATGCTTTTGAGTTGATTTCAAGTCTAACATTTTTGCCTGTTATTGTTTTGTTTTTCTTTACCCAGAACACACTGGGGTGGTGACTGGCGTGGCGTTTGGGGAGCACGCCCAGTTCCTCACTTCCACCGGAATGGACAGGAGCCTCAAGTTCTACAGCCTGTAACAACTGGGATCAAAGGTCATATGAGCAGAGAGATGGATGGCTCTGATTGGCTGACCTCTTTGAGGTCACACTGATGATGTATGCATGGGAAGAGACTTTGGCTGTGTCCCAAATGGCACCCTAGGGAATAGGATGCCATCTGGGACACACACAGATTCTGCAGCAGTTGATCAGAAGGGAAATGCAGCCTGATTGGATAATAATCTTAGGCTAGAATGTTAGAATGGATTTTTAACTGAGATGCTCCAGTAACAATGGTGAAACCGAGTGTATCAATTTGGATTCCAGTTTGGATACCCAAAATATGTCATACAACAATCCTACTGTATATGACCCATACTATACGAAGAGCCATGTTGTGTGTCCCGAATGGCACCCTATTCCCTATATAGTGCTGCACTACTTTTGACCAGAGCCCTATGGGCCATGGTCAAAGGTTGTACACTATAAAGGGAATAGTGTGCCATTCGGGACACATACATGGACTGAATCACACCAAGAGCCATGTAAGCATATTGTAGACCATGTCCTTTCATCAATGTGTATATAGTACCTTGTAAGACCACCCATACCACACACACACACAAGGCAGCACAAACACAGAGGTAACTTCAGAGTGAACATTGTTGTTGTAGATAGATATATTTGAAGCTCAGTGCCACTTTATTTTGATTCATATCATAACATTATGTGGTCCTGATCTTTACAGCTTGTGAATTTCATGTTGATTTCAAGGCCTTCTATTTGTCCTCATCCATTTGCCCCTGTGTGTGTGTGTGTTGTTGATTTTGTTTTACTATCCATTATGTTTCCTGTACAATGTGAATGATTGTGATTCGTTGGTAAGTGATGCTATTGATTTGAGGAAATTCTAATATTTGTATTTTTTTAAACCCTCTGTTCCATTTTACTGTTTTACTTATCCTATATTATTTCTCCCTTCATGAAATGCCTGTTTTATGCATTTTTCCTTTACACATATTTTGCTAGGTGAAGACTTTGTTTGTTTTTGGATCATCAATCAATAAACATTCAAATAATCCAATCCGCTCTCATTGTGTGTTGTCTGTTACATGCTTATTACACATGCCCTCTTGTTATACAACGCAATTACCCGTGTGTGAGAAGAACAGCACTGTCCCAAATAGGACAGTTCCCGAAATTTAAACCGGTTGGGGACATGTCACGTGAGTTTGAGAGTGGAACGGCGTAACACAGAAGAAAGACAGAAAGGAAAAAACCGACCTCAAATCGGTCAAATAGTTTCAGCCGTCTAACTTCGTTATCTAACGGTCATCTGTACTGTAGTCCCTTTGTTTACATCTCTGCATAGTGTGCACATTGCACCATCCCACTGGCTAGAAGGAGAAATGCTGGGATAGCATGCCCCAGCTAATAGATATTAAACCGGCGAGCTAGCTAGATAACGGTAAGTTACAAAGAAGTTCATTTTCGTTTCAGGTAGCTAGCTATCACCCTACGATGAAGACGTTTCGATGAGATTGTTAACCATCTCCATTTGACCGGCATGTGTACAGCTATGCTAGCTATCAGCTAACCAACGTCAGCTAGCATGTCTTTACTAGCTAGGTTACTGCTATCTGTTTTGATGCTGATGACAGCTAGTCAGCTTAGCGTCTCATTCTGCGACGATTCGGGACAGTGTTGCATGACTCAAAAGAGAGTAGTTAGCGAAATTGCCTTGTGGTGTGTCTAATTGTATCCTTCTAGCATCGTAAACTAGCAAACTATGCTGAATCCGATTAAACTAAAACTAGCTGCCCAAGGATTTCAGAGCTCTAGAGTCTGACGGTAGTTCCAGCTTTGATGTACATGTACTGTCCCCGCCTTCTAGATGGTAGGGGGTGAACAGGCCGTGGCTCGGGTGGCTGAGGTCCTTGATTATCTTCTTGGCCTTCCTGTGACACCAGGTGCTGTAGATGTCCTGGAGGGCAGGCAGTGTGCCCCTGGTGATGCGTTGGGCTGACCTCCCCAGCCTCTGGAAAGCCCTGTGGTTGTGGGCGGTGCAATCGCTGTACCAGGCGGTGATACAGCCCGACAGGATGCTCTCAATGGTGCATCTGTAGAAGTTTGTGAGGGTCTTAGGGGCCAAGCCTAATTTCTTCAGCCTCCTGAGGTGGAAGAGGTGCTGTGTGCCTTCTTCACCATGCTGTCTGTGTGAAGGGACCATATCAAATCAAATACAATTGTATTTGTCACATATGCCGAATACAACAGGTGTAGACTTTACTGTGAAATGCTTACGAACCCTTTCCCAACAATGCAGAGTTAAAAAGTAAGAAAATCAGCACACAAAAAAGAAAATATTAACACAATAAATAACAATAAACCAGGCTATATACAAGGAGTTATATATATATATATATATATATATATATATATATATACATGTAGGTAGGGTAGGTAGGTAGGTAGGTAGGTAAGTTACTAGGCAATCAGGATAGATAATAAAGAGTAGTAGCAGCGTATGTGAAGAATGTGAAAGTGTGTGTGTGTGTGTGTGTGTTTTGTGTGTGTGAGCATATGTAGTGTGTGTGTCTGTGTGTGCATGTGTGTGTTGGAGTGTCAATATACAGTGGGGGAAAAAAGTATTTAGTCAGCCACCAATTGTGCAAGTTCTCCCACTTAAAAAGATGAGAGAGGCCTGTAATTTTCATCATAGGTACACGTCAACTATGACAGACAAAATGAGGGAAAAAAAATCCAGAAAATCACATTGTAGGATTTTTTATGAATTTATTTGCAAATTATGGTGGAAAATAAGTATTTGGTCAATAACAAAAGTTTCTCAATACTTTGTTATATACCCTTTGTTTGACACAGGTCAAACGTTTTCTGTAAGTCTTCACAAGGTTTTCACACACTGTTGCTGGTATTTTGGCCCATTCCTCCATGCAGATCTCCTCTAGAGCAGTGATGTTTTGGGGCTGTCGCTGGGCAACACGGACTTTCAACTCCCTCCAAAGATTTTCTATGGGGTTGAGATCTGGAGACTGGCTAGGCCACTCCAGGACCTTGAAATGCTTCTTACGAAGCCACTCCTTCGTTGCCCGGGCGGTGTGTTTGGGATCATTGTCATGCTGAAAGACCCAGCCACATTTCATCTTCAATGCCCTTGCTGATGGAAGGAGGTTTTCACTCAAAATCTCACGATACATGGCCCCATTCATTCTTTCCTTTACACGGATCAGTCGTCCTGGTCCCTTTGCAGAAAAACAGCCCCAAAGCATGATGTTTCCACCCCCATGCTTCACAGTAGGTATGGTGTTCCTTGGATGCAACTCAGCATTCTTTGTCCTCCAAACACGACGAGTTGAGTTTTTACCAAAAAGTTATATTTTGGTTTCATCTGACCATATGACATTCTCCCAATCCTCTTCTGGATCATCCAAATGCACTCTAGCAAACTTCAGACGGGCCTGGACATGTACTGGCTTAAGCAGGGGGACACGTCTGGCACTGCAGGATTTGAGTCCCTGGCGGCGTAGTGTGTTACTGATGGTAGGCTTTGTTACTTTGGTCCCAGCTCTCTGCAGGTCATTCACTAGGTCCCCCCGTGTGGTTCTGGGATTTTTGCTCACCGTTCTTGTGATCATTTTGACCCCACGGGGTGAGATCTTGCGTGGAGCCCCAGATCGAGGGAGATTATCAGTGGTCTTTTATGTCTTCCATTTCCTAATAATTGCTCCCACAGTTGATTTCTTCAAACCAAGCTGCTTACCTATTGCAGATTCAGTCTTCCCAGCCTGGTGCAGGCCTACAATTTTGTTTCTGGTGTCCTTTGGTCTTGGCCATAGTGGAGTTTGGAGTTTGACTGTTTGAGGTTGTGGACAGGTGTCTTTTATACTGATAACAAGTTCAAACAGGTGCCATTAATACAGGTAACGAGTGGAGGACAGAGGAGCCTCTTAAAGAAGAAGTTACAGGTCTGTGAGAGCCAGAAATCTTGCATGTTTGTAGGTGACCAAATACTTATTTTCCACCATAATTTGCAAATAAATTCATTAAAAATCCTACAATGGGATTTTCTGGAATTTTTTTTCTCAATTTGTCTGTCATAGTTCACGTGTACCTATGATGAAAATTACAGCCCTCTCTCATCTTTTTAAGTGGGAGAACTTGCACAATTGGTGGCTGACTAAATACTATTTTTCCCCACTGTAAGTATGTGTGAGTGTTTGGGTCGAGTCCAGTGAGTGTGCATAGAGTCAGTGAAAAAAAGGGTAAATTAAATTCCAGGTAGCCATTTGATTAACTGTTCAGCAGTCTGATGGCTTGGGGGTAGCTTTTCAGGAGCCTTTTGGTCCCAGACTTGGTGCTCCGGTACCGCTTGCTGTGCAGTAGCAGAGTGAACAGTCTATGGCTTGGGTGGCTGGGGTCTTTGACGATTTTCTGGGCCTTCCTCTGGATGGCAGGGAGCTTGCCCCCAGTGATGTGCTGGGCCATCCGCACTACCCTCTGTAGCGCCTTGCGATCGGATGCCAAGCAGTTGCCATACCAAGCAGTGATGCAGCCAGTCAAGATGCTCTCAATGGTGAAGCTGTATAACTTTTTGAGGATCTGAGGGACCGTGGCATTTCAGGTTGACAGTGATGTGCACACCGAGGAACTTAAAACTTTTTACCCCTCCACCGCGGCCCGTCGGTGTGGATGGAGGCGTGCTCTTTCCGCTGTCTCCTTTTGTGCACCATCAGCTCCTTCCTTTTGTTGACGTTGAGGGAGAGGTTCTTTTCCTGGCACCACTACACCAGGGCTCTCACCTCCTCCCTGTAGGCTGTCTCGTCGTTGTTGGTAATCAGGCCTACCACTGTTGTGTCGTCAGCAAACCTGATGATTGAGTTAGAGATGTGCAGCCATGGGTGAACAGGGAGTACAGGAGAGAGCTGAGCACCCACCCCTGTGGGGCCCCAGTGTTGAGGATCAGTGTGACGGAGGTGTAGTTCCCTACCGTCAGGAAGTCCAGGACCCAGTTGCACAGGGAGGGGTTCAGACCCAGGGGCCCCGAGCTTAGTGATGAGCTTGAAGGGCACTATGGTGTTGAAGACAGAGCTGTAGTCGATGAACAGCATACTTACATAGGTATTTCTCATGCCCAGGTGGGATAGGGCAGTGTGTAGAGCAATGGTGATTGCGTCGTTCGTGGATCTGTTGTGGTGATATGTGAATTGTAGTGGGTCTAGGGTGTCGAGTAAGGTGGAGGTGATATGATCCTTAACTAGCCTTTCAAAGCACTTCATGATGACAGAAGTGCTACGGGTCGATAGTCATTTAGTTCATTTACCTTCGCTTTCTTGGGTACAGGAACAATGGTGGACATCTTGAAGCAAGTAGGGACAACAGACTGGGATATGGAGAGATGGAAGATGTCTGTGAACACTCCAGCCAGCTGGTCTGCACATGCTCTGAAGATGCGGCTTGGGATGCCGTCTGGGCCGGCAGCCTTGCGAGGGGTTAACACGCTTAGATGACTTACTCACATCGGCCACGGCGAGCGAGAGCACACAGTCCTCGTCAGCGTCCATCACTATTTAATACAGCCTATGTATCCTTGCTATGTCTTCCTCTATGTAGGCCTAAATACTTATTTATTACAATGTAATCAGATGGTAACTAGCTACTATTTATATTAGTAGTAATAGTACTTCCATAGATACTAAAGTGTACTACAGCTCTCTGATTTCCTTTTCTTATTTGCAGTACATACATCTGTGTGTGTGTGTGTGTGTGTGTGTGTGTGTGTGTGTGTGTGTGTGTGTGTGTGTGTGTGTGTGTGTGTGTTTTCGGAGGGCCCCGTAGGCCTCAGCTGACTTTGATTTAGGTTTGAGTGACTGTAGTATCCTCTCTTCTCTCTCTCATTACCATCTCTCAATCACATGGGGTCGTGTCCTGTTCTCTTTCCCTCATCCTAAACGTAATTACTGTCCCCGAGTCACATTTCGAGAAATTAACTTTTCTGTGTTCAGTAGCTCGCTACACTCCTCCTGACTGGTTCTATCGCTCCTTTCTCTCCATCTTTCCATGTTTCTCTTGATGCTCACAACCCTCTCCGGACTGTCTATATTAGCTTTTATTTTTAGATTTTTAAAATCGTTATTAACCATCCAGCTAGGTAAACTTGAGAAGAAACACCTTTTCTTTTTAGCCTGGTCCCAGATCTGTTTGTGCTCTTGCCAACTCCATTGCTCATTGTCAAGCCGAACATGACACTCAGGCTATTCTCATTTTACAATAATGAATCTATCTGAAGTTTTGAACAGGTAATTTATAATATCTTTTAAAGTTGATTGTTTATTTGACACTCATTTCTACAGGTCGCCATGGGCGCGTTCTTTCGGAGCGAGGAGGTGTGTCTTGTGCAGCTCTTTCTCCAATCAGGGTCGGCCTACAACTGCGTCAGCGAGCTTGGAGAGCTGGGACTGGTCGAATTCAGAGACGTGAGTTTTTAACTTTGACATTTTAGTATTGAACATCTATTGTAATGCTGATGATAGACTAATTAGACAATAAGCTTAATTAGCTAGGCTTATAAATGTATAATTAACGTCAATACCATCGATATCTTATTAAATTACTAGAGGGGCTATGTCATAAATCCTCAAAGTTCCAGAATGGGATGAAAATGGCAGCCATTGTGGTCAGGGAGAAATCCAAACCAGTCTAATTGGAATGAATGGTGATGCATTTCCTGCTTAAGTAAGGCATGTAGTATAACATATATTGTGTAATAGAAGTATTGTCATCCTAAGATATGGTTAAATAATTATATATACAATTGAAACCGGTTTCATACACATTTTCTGTATAAATAGCCTCTAAAATATATGTAAACAGACCATAAATGTCTACATTTTTGTTTTCTAGGAAAGCTGTGTGTTATTATATAGTACAATATCAGTAATTGTTGCATTAACAACTTGTCTAAGTCCTATCATCAACTGATTTCAGCCAGTGTATGGCTGTGGATAGGCCCTTTTCACGTGACGTCAGACAACTTCCGTTCTGCCGCGATGCAGGTTATGTTTACATCCGGTGTCGCTTAGGAACGCTTAGCTAGTAGCACTGTGATGTAAATGTCGACATGTTTTTCTTTAACTGCAAATGAACTTAATTGTGTTATATACTGTATATCTATGTATTGAAATACAAATTTTGAAAAGGATTGCGATGTTGTAAATGCTCTTACCAAAATCAAAAAGGATTGGAAGCAGTTGCTTGCAAACATATATTTAATAGTTCCATCAGTGCCATGACACATAAGCACATAACATGGTTAATAGTTGGATATTTTTACAATATATCACATTAGGTTCATTAATAGCTATGAAAAAGTTATTACCCTTAACAAAAACATACAGTATAACATTAGATCAATTAAATTACCAACAAAGTTAATTCATATTTACATTTTTTTGTACATACAATACAGTAATATAAAAGTACTTCTATTTACAGCCCATCTAGCTTACTCAGGAAATATACAACTTCCAGTTGACAAAAACATCAGACTGGTTTGTCTCCTTTAATGTCAAGAGGTCCCTGATAGTTCGACATGAGGCAGCAGATGGCCCACAGCTGATTCACTGAACCCACTGTGGAAAGAGGAACAAGCCCATCCCAGATATGGTACTCCTTCACCCTCCGTATGGCCCTCTCGACTAAAATCCTCAGCCGGGCGATGGCCTGGGTCTTAAGAGTGTCCTCCCTGCTGAGCTGAGGAGATTTTTTCAGTGGAGGGATGACGAGTGTTGCCCCCACTTCTGACAACATCCTCTCGATCAGGAAACCCTTGTCCGCCATTAATTCATCTCCGGGCTGAAGTAAATGCAAGATCTGACATTTCCGTGTTATTTCCATGTCGGAGATGGAGCCTGTGTAGAGCTTTGATACAAATGTGATAACACCACATGGAGCTACACCAATCAGCCCTTTAAAGGTGGTGTGATTTTTGTAGCTCGAAAAGGTTTCTGACTGTAGTGAGAGGGAGGATGGTGTTTCACAGCGGATCTCGGTGCAGTCTACTATAACTCTCACCTGAGGGCAGTAGAGCTTGAACTTATCAGGCATTGTGGCCTGCACCTGCTCTCTTGTCATCCACACCGGCAGTGAGCCAAGAACCTGGTAAAGGTAGCTAGTCCATGTTAAAATGATGCGGCTAACTGTGGACAGGCTGACCTCAAAGATGGTAGACAAGGTTTTCTCCTGAAGCCCAGCTGCAACCACGACACAGAAACATAAATAGTTCATCAATAAGTGGAAGTTTTCGGTGAGGGCTAGGTGTCACATGTGCCGTTTGCTGTGCCTTAGACCAGTATACAAGCCGTGAAGCAGAGGGATAAACAGAATCCCAAAACACAGTGAAGACCTCCTTTGAGCTGAATCGTGTGTAGTAGCGATAGTCCTCATCTGTGACACAAAAATTAAAAAGGAGTGGATGCTGCTTCTTAACTGTCAGGTGCTGGATCTCAATTTCTAGGGACAACACTTGCAGCTCCAACTCTCAAATTCTTTGAGTAGCACTGTCCAGTTTACCTTAAGGGGAAGAAAAAGCATACATGTTGGTAGGTTAGTTATTACTCATCTATCCCATCCCATTTTCAATAAATAAAACTGAAGAAGCTTCTAAGATGGATGAGGTTTAAAACGCCAAGTCTTTTCACAGAGAGACCAGTTACTCCAAATCGTAGTATAAAATAGTATTTTTACTTAACTGCCATATACTTTTACTTTTTTTGCCAAACAGATACATGGTTACTCTTATTTGTAATACTAACCAGGAGAAGGACGGCAGGCATAGTCGTGATCGTTTGTCACTGCAGGCAAAGCACCCTCTGTGCTGTCAGGCATCTCATGATCAGAATCATCCAGGACAGCAACACCAAGACGCTTTCTTGCTCGCTGGTAAACTGACTCCCGAGCTTGTGAGCCGCCTCCTATATGTGTGAAATTAACCATATGCTTGTCATGATACATTTTGGTAATCACTTTTCAGTCCCTAAAATGACAAAATGTAGCAGCTATATTGCATCAGGATTAAATTATTAAACATTTTGTACAAGTAATATATTATTGGATTACAGTAGTATTACGTTTAACGCTGTCTACCTATCCTTACCCCAATCATTCCAGTGGAATCTAGACGGCACTGATCCCTGTTTAATACGGATCCGTCCACTGGCCGATGTGTATCTATCCTCAGGGGGAAAGTGCTGACTGCAAACAAAGGTGCTCCCACGAAGAATCTTAAAACTTGGTCCCTCATCTCTCCTGATCGCCCTCACCCAACGGGCACGTATTTCTCCATCAACAGGGAAATCGTGAAAACTCAGATACGGGAATTTCTGTTTGTTGTTTGAACAAAATGGTACACTGCAATAGCATCTTCTCGAAGATTGTGCCATGCTTCGGTGTTGGATGGGATACTGTTGCGATACAGACACCGGGAGAAAAGAAACAGCTAAATTAACATTCAGCTTTGACCAGGAATCAATATTTATCTAGCTATCATGCACAACAGTATTTGAATAGGTGAGTTACTATACATTCATGAATAAACTAACTGTCTAACAAAGGGTTAGATAGCTAGCTAAGTAAACTTGTTACATTACAGCCAGGCAGCAATGTAACGCTACCTTTTAACGTTATCGGTATCTGGTACTAAGTTGTTGTTAGCTAACGTTAGCCCACTTTTAAGTAACTAAGGCAGTGAACAATTATGAATTAACAATAACGTTAGCAAGTTACAAACCATTGCATATACGTAAACATTATTACTCTTAACTTTACTAATTTAACTTAAACGTACCTTTTGGAATTTCTTCAAGTAGCTAGCTTGCTAGTTAGTGGTCAACAGTTGTATTTTCGTTGAGAAGTCTCAGGTTACGGGCGAACGGAAGTGAAGTTAACCTGCTACGCGGAAAGGCGGAAGTTAGATGACGTCATCGTGAAAAGGGCCTATTGACTGCATTGTTTGAATAGAATGTTGGCATATTGGCAGTTAATTTGAAAAAAAATGGAATCATTCCTCTAAGACTGTATGTCTAGCTAGCTAACAAACATACAGTGCAGATTATCTTCACATTCATTGTTTTACACAATTATCTTATTACAGCACTGGCAAACCATGGTTGACCAACTCCCTTACCAAAATGGCTGACCTTTTAATCCGTCATAAGAAGGTTCATGTCCATTCTAGTATTGTAATTCCTAATTCTTCTCTTCCTCCTTCTCCTCCTTCTTCTTCTCTCTTCTTCTCCGCTCCAGTTGAACCCCAATGTTAACTCGTTCCAGAGGAAGTTTGTGAACGAGGTGCGGCGCTGTGAGGAGATGGAGAAGACCTTCAGTGAGTCTCTGACCTTTGACCTTCACACCATACAATCAGAGAGCATTCTCATATGGGATATTCATTTACATCAAGCCTCCTCCTCCACACATCCTCTTTGATCATCTGCATCTGATATCAACTTGCTCCCTCATTCCTCTTCCACTCTTCTTTTCATCATCCCTTCATTCATCTCGCCACCTCACCTTTCCTTCTCTTCATCCTTCTCTCCCCAGCGTACCTGGAGCAGGAGATCAGTCGGTCCCTGTTCCCCCCGCTGACGGATCCTCTCCCCATCCCCAGCCCCGTGCCCTCCGCCCCCCAGCCCAGAGAACTCATGGCCATCGAGGAGGAGAGCGAGAGGCTGGCCAGGGAGCTACGAGAGGTGAGGAGGGGAGAAAGAGAAGCGAGGAGGGGGGAGAATATGGGAGAGGAGTGAGGAGGAGAGAAGGCGGGGAGGTACTGAGAAGGAGAGAGTCACTGTTTGACTACTTTGAAAATATATCCCTCCTTAGACATTCCGGTTGAAACGTTGCAATTTACTCTACGGGACCATATATAACTGTACTCCAGGTTATTTTTATTCCTTTCATTATTTGGGCTATTCATACTCTGACCACTGTTCTGCTGTGCTGCTGTCTGATTGGTCCAGGTGTCCAGAAACAGAGACAGCCTGATGGACCAGCTGATCCAGCTCAGCCAATACAGAGGGGTTCTGATCCAGACACACTCCCTCACCGTCTCACAGGTAGGAACTACAGCTCCCAGCATGGTTTCTACCCACCTCACAGGTATGAACTACAGATCCCAGTATTCTCTCTGCTGCTCTGTGGTCGGCCATTGTTGCTCTTGGAATGATTAGTTTCCAATGTCAAAAATGATTCAAGTTAACCTCTAAGTTATTTTCCAATGGGATGGGCCAAGTTTCCTAGGAACTCAAGAACACAGCAGATGTGTATGGAAAAGCATTGATTTCTTTAGCTGAAGCTTTGATTCCCCTTTCATTCTGATGAAGGCCATTGACGGCCGAAACGTCATGATTTGACCTCGAATTAGATAAATAAAGGATCAAGATTTGAATATTTAAGCGAGAGTTGCACCTATTCCTTCCAAATGTTCTTATGATTTTTGGTTGTACTTAGTCTCTCATTGGTTTAGTGCCTTGTACTCTTCTCCTATCTCCCTCTCTCTCGTCAGGCTCCGCCTCCCTCTACTCTGGAGACTGCTGCCTTATTGGACAACAGACAAGACATCAGGCTGAGGTGACAGATTGATATATATATATATATATATATTAAGAGGAAGCTGGTGGGAGGAGCTATAGGAGGATGGGCTCATTGTAAAGACTGGAGTGGAATTAATGGAACGGTATCAAACACATCAAACATATGGAAACCACGTTTGACTCTGTTCCCTTTATTCCATTCCAGCCATTACAATGAGCCCGTCCTCCTATAGCTCCTCCCACCAGCCTCCTCTGATATCAATCGCTTCATTGTCAATGGCTGTGTCTCAAATAGCACCCTATTTCTTATACAGTGGTCTGGCTCTGTTCAAAAGTAATGGACTAGAAAGGCAATTGGGGGCCATAGGGTGCCATTTGGGAAGAACACAAGACTTTCCCTACTGGCATGACAAGCAGCCTAAATATAGTTCGCATTGCAATATATAAAAGACAATATGTGATAAGCAAAAGTGGTTGCGTCCCAAGTGGCATCCTATACCCTATGGGCCCTGGTCAAAATAAGTACACTATATAGTGAATAGGGTGCATTTGGGACGCAACCAGTGTCAAGAGGAGAAAAGATGAAAGATATTTGGTCACACTTTACTTGTATAGTCCAGATTTTCCATCTGTAGATGCTCTACAGATGGTCATACTATCAACAAACTATCTGTTGATAAGCAACCGCTTACTAAGGTTACGGTTAGGGTTAGGTTTGAATAAGGTTAAGGGTTAAAGTAAAGGTTAGGATAAGGGTTAAGGTTAGGGTTAGAGCTAGGGTTAGGGTTAGTAGATAGTTGGTTGAAATGTTACTGATAGTCAGTAGCTAGATGGACTATCCAGATAAAGTGTTACCAGACATTTTCCCTCACTTGTCGTCTTCCGTCTCCTTCCTAGTTTTGTGGCTGGCGTGGTCCACCCGTGGAAGGTTCCGTCGTTTGAGCGGCTGCTATGGCGAGCGTGCCGCGGTTACATCATCGTTGACTTCAGGGAAATGGAGGAGAGGCTGGAGCTTCCTGAAACGGTAAGAAATGAAAGGATGAAGATAGAGGGATGAATACAGGGAGGGAAGGAAATAAGGAAAAATGATGGATGAGTAAAGGAAAGAATGTTGGAGGGTCATATCATTATGAGTGTGCCATTATGAAGAATGTACGTTTTTCCCTTTCTAGACAAATAAGCAAAAATATGTATTTTTTCCTTCTAAATCCCACTTCCTTACTTCATTCTCTTCGACCAATCACAGGGCGAGATGGTCCAGTGGACAGTCTTCCTCATCTCTTTCTGGGGCGAGCAGATTGGTCAGAAAGTCAAGAAGATCTGTGATTGGTTAGTGAGAGCAGATCCAAAGCTTCTAACAATTTTCAGTTACATGTTGTTGGAATGTTGAATTGATTGTCTATTCTAATGGTTCTTGGCCTCTTCTCTATCTCTATCTCTTTCTTTCTTTCCTCCGTCTCTTTCTTCTTCTGTCCCTCTCTCAGCTTCCACACCCACACCTTTGACTACCCAGAGGGCACGACGGAGAGAGAGAAGTTTCTGCACAGGCTACAGGGAAGGATAGTAGACATCAAAACGGTGAGAAAGAGAGAGAGATGGAGACAGCGACATTGGAGAGAGAGAGAGAGAGAGAGAGAGAGATGGAGACAGCGACATTAGAGAGAGAGAGAGAGAGAGAGAGAGAGAGAGAGAGAGAGAGAGAGAGAGAGAGAGAGAGAGAGAGATGGAGACAGCGACATTGAGAGAGAGAGAGAGAGAGAGAGAGAGAGATATGGACAGAGACTAACAGATCATTTTGAGCTGGAACAATCATTATCTCTTAGTTTTCGGTGTCTTCGTCAGTCGTCAACAATGTTGGTTGGATATCAGGCTACGTCTGTTCTATCTGTTCTACTTCTATGGCACCACCCTGGGTTGAACCCTTTCCTCCTCTCCATGATTTATTTCAGGTCTCCCAGACAGGAGGTTCTGCCCCAGTGGAAGGTGTTCTATCCATAGAATTAGAATGGTTCTATTCTATTTCTACGGATTCGATCTATCCTGTGTTTATTAAACCCCTTCCTTCCTTCCATGGTTTCCCTCAGGTCCTCTCCCAGACGGAACATTACCTGCAGCAGCTGTTGTGTCGCTCGGTGGCCGTGCTGCCCCAGTGGAAGGTGCGGGTCCAGAAGTGTAAGGCTGTCCAGGCCGTGCTCAACCTCTGCAGCCCCTCCGTCACTGACAAGTGTCTGATCGCTGAGGCCTGGTGTCCCGTTAGGAAACTGCTACTGCTGCAGAGCGCCCTGATAGAGGGAACGGTGAGAGAGGAGGAGGGAGGGGATGAGAGAGCAGGGATGGGCAACTGTAGGCCCTCAGATACATTTTTTAGGAACTCAGTCGGGGTCTCAACTTACTGCTGAGAGTTAGAATAGTAGAATATACAAGGTGCAATTTCTAAATTTGGTTGTGCATCAGCAGTTTTTCTCTTGTTATTTCAGTCACTGACAGTTACTCAATTAGCCGTGCCAGCTAACAATTTTTAGATTGGTAAGTTAGTCTAGCCAACTATCTAAACTTGTAGTAATCATGGCTGAATACCGACCGGGCATGCAGGGCACGTGCCCAGGGGCCCTGACCTCCAGGGGGCCCCCATTTATTTTGTTAGTCAGTCTCACTCAGATATCATATTAATATGGCATAAGTCATGTCAAAATGTGCAGAATTGCCAGAAGATTGCTTTAAAACTGCAGAAATTTCTCTCCACCCCATGGAAAAAGGGATAGAACTGAAGGAAATTAGCTGTAAAACTTTTTTAAATGTATCTCTGCACCCTTGCCAGAATGGGTAGAATAGCATGAAATGTGTTATAAAACTTCTAAATTTCACTCCGCCCCATGGCAAAACGTGTAGAATTGCAGAAAACAGAAAACAACATTTTCGCTAGGTCCAATGGCAAAATTGCAAAATGTACATTTTTCTCTCCACGGTCAAATACTAAACTCGCTTAGGGCCCTCAAAAGGCTAGGGCTGGCCCTGGCTACTGGTATAATGCATTTAGTTAAGATAATTAAGTATACTGAACAAAAATATAAACACAACATTTGTTTACATCCCTGTTAGTGAGCATTTCTCCTTTGCCAAGATAATCCATCCACCTGACAGGTGTGGCATATCAAGAAGCTGATTAAACAGCATGATCATTACACAGGTGCACCTTGTGCTGGGGACAATAAAAGGCCACTCTAAAATGTGATGTTTGTCACAAAACACAATGCCACAGATGACTTAAGTTTTGAGGGAGCGTGCAATTGGCATGCTGACTGCAGGAATGTCCACCAGAGCTGTTGCCAGAGAATTGAATGTTTAGTGTTCTACCATCAGCCGCCTCCAACGTCATTTTAGAGAATTTGCCAGTACTTCCAACCGGTCTTACAACCACAGACCATGTGTAACCACACCAGCCCAGGACCTCCACATCCAGCTTCTTCACCTGCGGGATCGTCTGATACCAGCCACCCAGACAGATGATGAAACTACTAACTTTGCACAACTGAATAATTTCTGCACAAACTGTCAGAAACCGTCTCAGGGAAGCTCATCTGCATGCTCATCGTCCTCACCAGGGTCTTGACCTGACTGCAGTCTGGCAGCGTGACCAACTTCAGTGGGCAAATGCTCACCTTCAATGGCCACTGGCACGCTGGAGAAGTGTGCTCTTCATGGATGAATACCGGTTTCAACTGTACCAGGCAGATGGCAGACGGTGTGTATGGCGTCGTGTGGGCGAGCAGTTTGATGATGTCAACGTTGTGAACCGAGTGCCCCATGGTGGCGGTGGGGTTATGGTATGGGCAGGCATAAGCTACGGACAATGAACACAATTGCATTTTATCGATGGTAATTTGAATGCACAGAGATACCGTGACGAGATCCTGAGGCCCATTGTCATGCCATTCATCCGCTGCCATCACCTCATGTTTCAGCATGATAATGCATGGCCCCATGTTGCAAGGATCTGTACACAATTCCTGGAAGCTGAAAATGTCCCAGTTCTTCCATGGCCTGCATGTCACCCATTGAGCATGTTTGGAATAATCTGGATCGACGTTTACGACAGCGTGTTCCAGTTCCCGCCAATATCCAGCAACTTCGCACAGCCATTGAAGAGGAGTCGGACAACATTCCACAGGTCACAATCAACAGCCTGATCAACTCTATGTGAAGGAGATGTGTCACGCTGCATGAGGCAAATGGTGGTCACACCAGATACTGACTGGTTTTCTGATCCACACCTTTTTTTCAAGGTATCTGTGACCAACAGATGCATATCTGTATTCCCAGTCATGTGAAATCCATAGATTAGGGCCTAATGAATTTATTTAAATTGACTGATTTCCTTATATGAACTGTAACTAAGTCAAATCTTTGAAATTGTTGCATGTTGTATTTATATTTCTGTTCAGTGTAGTTTAACTGTACAAATGGAGATTGATTGTACAAAGGGAGATTGATTGCACAAATCAGTTGACTGCATGTGTGGGTATGGACGTGGGTATTCAGACCCGCAAGCCACTGCGGCCCCTCATGACGGGTTAAGATTTGGTGTGGCCCCCACCCCCATCAAAGTTGCCCTGAGATAGAGGGAGGAATAGAAGGGGAGGATCAAGGTGAAAGAAATTAGGCTTTTGGTTAGGTAGACACAACATAAGAATGTGGAAACATAGATTTTGTTGTTATGATTACTTTAATTTCTAGGGAATAACAGGAATCTCTCTCTCTCTCTCTCTCTCTCTCTCTCTCTCTCTCTCTCTCTCTCTCTCTCTCTCTCTCTCTCTCTCTCCCACAGAGGAAGAACGGTGGTGGTGTGGACTCGTTCTATAACCGCCTCCCGGACCCCAGCGCCCCTCCTCCCACCCTCTTCCACACCAACTCCTTCACAGCCGGCTTCCAGAGCATCGTAGACGCATACGGTGTTGCCAGCTACAGAGAGGTCAACCCGGGTATAGACACACACACACACACCAGCCGACTCAACAGGCATCCCCCAACTCTGTCAACCCTAACTCTCTCTCTCTCTCTGTGTTTTGTGTGTTTGCGTCTCCGTCCATAGCCGTGTACACCATCATCACCTTCCCCTTCCTGTTTGCGGTGATGTTTGGGGACGTTGGCCACGGCCTTCTCATGACCATGGCAGCCCTCTGGATGGTTCTGCAGGAGCGAGACCTCAAACTCAAGACCAACGACAATGAGGTATACACACACACCTTACAACTCTCCTTGTGGATGATACTACAGGAGAAAGACCCCAAACTCAGGACTAACAAGGTAAACAGGAGGAGAGGAGAGCCCTCTAGTGCAGGGATGGGCGACTCCAGAGTGTGTCTCTAATCAGCACCAGAAGACTGGAGCTAATGCTAGAGCCTCTTCCCAAACACACAATAATCCCAGTTTCCTGTCTCTAGTTTGTCTTCATGTAAAATCAGTGTTGGAAAGGAATGTACTTCAACTGGCCCAGCCACACACTGTACCCCTCTTGACCTCATCCAATTGAAGAGCATCTCTCTCCCTCTCCCTCTCCCTCCCTCAGATCTGGCAGATGATGTTTGGTGGCCGGTATCTGATCCTGCTGATGGGTCTATTCTCTATCTACACCGGAGCCGTCTACAACGAGTGTTTCAGTAAAGGCCTCAGCCCCTTCCCCTCGGGATGGCACCTACAACCTATGTTCCAGCACTACAACTGGAGGTAAATGGATACACACATGTATGCCTACATACGCACGTACGCACACACAAGACAAAGGAGATGATTGTGGATTACAGGAAAAAAAAAGAGGACTGAGCACGCTCCCATTCTCATCGACGGGGCTGTAGTGGAACAGGTTGAGAGCTTCAAGTTCTTTGGTGTCCACATCACCAACAAACTATCATGGTCCAAACACACCAAGACAGTCGTGAAGAGGGCACGACAAAGCCTATTCCCCCTCAGGAGACTGAAAAGATTTGGCATGGGTCCTCAGATCCTCAAAAAGTTATACAGCTGCACCATCGAGAGCATCCTGACTGGTTGCATCACCGCCTGGTATGGCAACTGCTCGGCCTCCGACCGCAAGGCACTACAGAGGGTAGTTTGTACGGTCCAGTACATCACTGGGGCCAAGCTTCCTGCCATCCAGGACCTCCATTCCAGGCGGTGTCAGAGGAAGGCCCTAAAAATTGTCAAGGACTCCAGCCACCCTAGTCATAGACTGTTCTCTCTGCTACCGCACGGCAAGCGGTACCGGAGCGCCAAGTCTAGGTCCAAAAGGCTTCTTAAAAGCTTCTATCCCCAAGCCATAAGACTCCTGAACAGCTAATTATGGCTACCCGGACTATTTGCATTGTCCCACCCCACCCCCTCTTTTACGCTGCTGCTACTCTGTTTATTATCTATGCATAGTCACTTTAACTCTACCCACATGTACATATTACCTCAATTACCTCGACTAACCGGTGCCCCCGCACATTGACTCTGTACCGGTATCCCCTGTATATAGCCTCCCTACTGTTATTTTACTGCTGCTCTTTAATTATTTTTATTTTTTACTTATCAATTTTTTTCTTAAAACTGCATTGTTGGTTAATAGCTTGTAAGTAAGCATTTCACTGTATGGTCTACAACTGTTGTATTTGGCGCATGTGGCAAATAAAATGTGATTTGATTTCACTAATATTGTCCTTTCCATTCCGTGTCAGTGATGAGACTCTGAGGGAGAACCGGTATCTTACTCTGGACCCAAACGTGACCGGAGTGTTCCAGGGACCCTATCCATTTGGCATCGACCCGGTAACTAACTCTAAACTACATCCATCCATCTTTTCATCTGTATCGGTTGAGCCTATTTTCCCATTCAACATATTCATTCCATACTGAATGAGCCGGCACTGGAAACCCCCATGCAACATGTATCCAAGCTCTCTCATACACAGCTTTGGAGTGAGAAGCCTCTGGAAACAATGATGCACAGTGATGTAGCATCAACGTTTTTCAGGACTGAGTCAAAGGAAAACATGGCGTTAACATTTCGCAATTCCATTTCCTTTTATTGTAATGTAATGGCGATTGCTAACAGTTATAGGCCTAAACCATACAAATACGTTAGGTACTGTGCTGGTTTAAAAAAGAAAAGAGAAACAAACTAAATGTAAAGAAACATTCTTGTTTACGGAATACTTGAATTCGACACATTCCAAAACAATGTCTATTGTCTTCTGACCTATGACCTGTAGATCTGGCGGCTGGCCAACAACCACCTGACGTTCCTGAACTCGTACAAGATGAAGATGTCCGTTATCATCGGGGTGGTCCACATGACTTTCGGAGTCTGCCTGTCCTTCTTCAACTATATGTACGTCTCCACTTCCACCCCGACACGCACACACACTACTACCCTAAACCCATACCGTAACAATCATCTGGGATTTACGGATAGTCTACATCTTTTGGCACTATATCTTCTAACCCTATACTTAGTTGTTTGTATTATAATGAACCCTCTCTTTTCCAAGGAGACCTTAGTAACACATCTGATCATAAAGTCATGTTCTTTGTCTCTCTCTCTCTCCCTCCCCTCTCACCCTCCCCCTTCCCCTCTCACCCTCCCTCCTTCCCCTCTCACCCTCCCTCCTTCCCCTCTCACCCTCCCTCCTTCCCCTCACCCTCCCTCCTTCCCCTCTCACCCTCCATCCTTCCCCTCTCACCCTCCCTCCTTCCCCTCTCACCCTCCCCCTCTCACCCTCTCACCCTCCCTCCTTCCCCTCTCACCCTCCCTCCTTCCCCTCTCACCCTCCCCCTCTCACCCTCTCACCCTCCCTCCTTCCCCTCTCACCCTCCCTCCTTCCCCTCTCACTCTCACCCTCTCACCCTCCCTCCTTCCCCTCTCACCCTCCCTCCTTCCCCTCTCACCCTCCCTCCTTCCCCTCTCACCCTCCCTCCTTCCCCTCTCACCCTTCCTCCTTCCCCTCTCACCCTCCCTCCTTCCCCTCTCACCCTCCCTCCTTCCCCTCTCACCCTCCCTCCTTCCCCTCTCACCCTCCCTCCTTCCCCTCTCACCCTCCCTCTCTTCCCTCTCACCCTCCCTCTCTTCCCTCTCACCCTCCCTCTCTTCCCTCTCACCCTCCCTCTCTTCCCTCTGACCCTCCCTCTCTTCCCTCTCACCCTCCCTCTCTCCCTCCAGTCACTTGAACAAGCTTAGCAGTGTATTCCTGGTACTGATCCCAGAGCTGTTGTTCATGCAGTGTCTGTTTGGCTACCTGGTCTTCATGGTGGTGTTTAAGTGGCTGGCGTTTGGCCCCCAGGACTCAGACCGGGCCCCCAGCATCCTCATACACTTCATAGATATGTTCCTGTTCACTCAGAATGAGGATAATCCGCCCCTCTACCACGGACAGGTGAGGAGCACATGCATACAAGCACGTGTGCTGGCAGACAGACATGACTGTGGATAGGTGAGTGGACCTGTCCTGTCCATCTAGCTGCATTAAGTTCTAGTAATGGACAACTTTACTGAATGTCTGTTTCTCTTCTATCCCTCTCTCTCTCTCTATCTCTCGCTCTTCCTCTCCCTTCTTCCCTCCCCCTTTCTCTCAACCCACTACCTCTCTCTCTCCCCCTCTCTCTCTCTCCCCCTCCCTCTCTCCCTCCCCCCTCTCCCTCTCTCCCTCCCCCTCTCTCTCCCTTCCCATCTCTCTCCCACCCCATCGCTCTCCCTCCCCATCTCTCTCTCTCCCTCCCCCTCTCTCTCTCTCCCCCTCCCCATCTCCCCATCGCTCTCCCTCCCCATCTCTCTCTCTCTCCTCTCTCTCTCTCAATTCAATTTAAGGGCTTTATTGGCATGGGACACATATGTTTACATTGTCAAAGCAAGTGAAATAGATAATAAACAAAAGTGAAATAAACAATAACAAATTAACAGTAAACATTACACTCACAAAAGTTCCAAAATACATTTCAAATGTCATATAATGTCTATATACAGTGTTCCCTCCCCATCTCCCCCCCCTCTCTCTCTTCCTCCCCCTCCCTCTCTCTCTAGATGATAGTCCAGAGGGTCCTGGTGGTGGTAGCTCTGGCCTCAGTGCCTGTCCTGTTACTAGGGAAACCACTCTATCTCTACTACAACCACAGAAGAAGGGCCAACACCAGAGCGGTAAGGGTGGGTGGGTGTGTGTGCGTGTGTGTGTGTGTGTGTGTGTGTGTGTGTGTGTGTGTGTGTGTGTGTGTGTGTGTGTGTGTGTGTGTGTGTGTGTGTGTGTGTGTGTGTGTGTGTGAGAGAGTAGAGAGAGAGAAAGACAGAAAGAAAGAAAGAATGAAAGAAAGAGACAGGGATTGGAAGTGAGTAACAAAATGTTTGCTTGTAAGCGAAGGAGTCCGACAGCATTTGTAACATGTGTGAACCGTTAAGTGTGTGTGTGATTGAGACATGAAGTCTGTTTACCCTACTGAGTCATCGGTTCTAGACCTCAGCCCTCTGATTGAAAGTTATAGATACCACATGTCTGTGTGTGTGTGTGAGACAGGGAGAAGAGCGTCCCCTTGTGACGGACACCAGCTCCATCAACGCACTACAAGGAGACCTGGAGGAAGGAGGAACCAGAGAGGAGGTGAGGGAGGTAGGGGTAGAATGTAGGAGGAAACAGGGTCGTGTTCATTAATGTAAGACGTACCAAAAGGTTTTTCAACTGAAAATGAAAATGGGTTTTTATTGGACAAGGTAGTCCCTCCTGGTTTCGGTCTGTTTTTAAAAAATCTTCATTTGGTGTTTAGTGAATACGGCCCAGGTAAGGGCTAAGTGTTGATGTGGGATTCTGGTTTGAACTGTTGTTAAAACCCTTTCTCTCCTCTCCTGCAGGAGTTTGATACAGTGGATGTGTTCATGCACCAGGCCATCCACACTATAGAGTACTGTCTGGGCTGCATCTCCAACACTGCTTCCTATCTACGACTCTGGGCCCTCAGCCTCGCACATGCACGTGAGTCTCACACACTGTCACACGCATATTCACACACACAAACGTCACTGGCACATTGTCACATGCACGCACACACACACACACAAACAAACGTCACTGGCACATTGTCACATGCACGCACACACACACAAACGTCACTGGCACATTGTCACATGCACGCACACACACACAAACGTCACTGGCACATTGTCACATGCACGCACACACACACAAACAAACGTCACTGGCACATTGTCACACGCACACACACACACACAAACAAACGTCACTGGCACATTGTCACACGCACACGAACGTCACTGATACATTGTCACACACAGCCACACACACCCAAACATCTAACACACACAAACTTAAATCTAAGTTTCCTACCTTATCTATTCACGTCTCGGGCTCTTTCAAATCCGTCCTTCATGGCACTGATCTGAAAGAACTGACCAGGTGAAAGCTAGCCTAATGATGAGCTTCCATCATATGGTTTTCTTTGACCTGTCGTGTATTTTCTAATCAGAATTGATGAAGGCCAGGAGACAAGGAGAAGACTATGTTTTAAAAAAAAAACAGGAAACCCTTTGACTATCACCTTTAAGCAATCGAAAGAGAGCCCACATTCTATTCCCAAGTTGACCCCAAATGTGAACGATGCCAACATAACACTGCAGCTCATGGACATACAGTATGTTCTGGTTGTGTCCAAAACTAAAAGGCTGTTGAGAGGCTATTTTGAATGCAATATCCAATATAACATAAGTATCTATAACTCCTGACCCGCTGATAGCTATCTTTGGGATAGCTGCTGGTAGTTCTTAAATAGTAAATGCCTTGCCATATGCTTGTCTGATTTTGACCCACTGGAAAAACCCAAACCTACCATCTTACAGTCAATGGGTTAATAGCATGTTGCAAAGTCTCACTTTGGAGAAAATGAAATGTACACTATGTGGATCCACAACTTTATTTTAGAAGACATGGCAACATTTTCTTTCTTTTGTTGAAACCAATACCAGTATTTGATTGATTATGTACCTGAGTTTACATTTGTACTCATGTGTATAGATATGTGAACCTCAATATGAGGATATCAATAAAATAAAATAAAATGTTGGGTGGACGGGGAGGGATTTGGACACTGTGTAAAAAAAGTATAAAAACGATATATTGCTGGTATTTTTAAACTAATGCTCTGTCATAAGTGACTATCCTGTCTGCTAAGCCATCTTGGAACGTATCAGTTGGGCTGCGTTTGAACGTGTGACCTGGTTCTGTTAGTTTTTTCCCGCTGGTTGGTCTTTTAACCAATCAGATCAGCTCTGAGAAAGATCCGATGTGAAAATGTCTGGTGTTGTTGGTCGGGGAACCGATTGGTGGAGGGGATATAATAATTGGGCTACCTATGTAAATGCACGTTGATATTGTACATATACAGTGCCCTCCACAATTATTGGCACCCCTGTTTAAGATGTGGTCGAGGACTTCCAAAAATTCTCATTTTTTTAAAACAACATAGAACCCAAATGCAAAAAAAGAGAAAAATCCAAACTTTTATTTAAGTACATTACTTTGGTGTAAAAAAAAATAATCACACATTTAGAAAAAAAAAAACTTGAAATCATGTGTCCCACAATTATTGGCACCCCTGATGTTAATACTTTGTACAACCCCCTTTTGCCAACAAGACAGCACTTAATCTCCTCCTATAACATTTCACAAGATTGGAGAACACAGAGAGAGGGATCTTTGACCATTCTTCTTTGCACAATCTTTCTAGATCATCCAGTGTCCTGGGTCCTCTCTTATGCACTCTCCTCTTTAGCTCGCCCCACAGGTTTTCGATTGGGTTGAGGTCTGGGGACTGAGATGGCCATGGGAGGACCTTGAGTTTGTGACTGCTGAACCATTTTTGTGTAGATTTTGCCACATGTTTTGGATCATTATCCTGCTGAAAGACCCAATGACGACCCATCTTCAGCTTTCTGGCAGAGGCCATCAGGTTTTTATTTAAAATGTCCTGGTAGTTCAAAGCGTTCATAATGCCATGCACCCTAACAAGGTTCCCAGGGCCTTTGGAAGAGAAACAGGCCCACAGCATCACAGATCCTCCACCATACTTCACGGTGGGCATGAGGTGCTTTTCGGCATACTCATCTTTTGTTTTACGCCAGACCCACTTAGAGTGTTTGTTGCCAAAAAGCTCAATCTTAGTCTCATCTGACCAAAGCACACGATCCCAGTTGAAGTCCCAGTGCCGCTTAGCAAACTCCAGACGTTTACGTTTGTGAGTGTTAGTGAGAAAAGGCATTTTCCTTGCATGCCTCCCAAACAGCTTGTTGGCATGTAGAGAGTGTCTGATGGTGGTTTTGGAGACTTTGTGACCCCAAGATGCCACTCTTTGATGCAATTCTGTGACAGTGAGCGTATGACTTTTTTTTACTTCTCTTACCATCCTCCTCACTGTACGTTGTGGCAAGATAAACTTGGGACCTCTTCCAGCCTTGTTTGTCACTGTTCCAGTTGTTTTAAACTTCTTAATGATTCCTCTGACTGTAGATACGGGCAAGTTAAGGCGAGTGGCTATTTTCTTGTAGCCATTGCCTGACTTATGAAGGTCGACACACATCTGCCTTACTTGAATGGTGTGTTCTCTTGTCTTTGCCATGTTGACAGATGGGTAAGAGAATTAGGCCTCTGTGTCACGTCATATTTATACCCCAGGGAAACAGGAAGTCATGAATTACTAATTAAAAGTTCCTAGATACCTTGACCAACTTTAGCAACTACAGAAAAATATATTTAAAAAAAAAATCAATTAAAATTTTCAGCGGAATTGTTAGGGGTGCCAATAATTGTGGGACACATGATTTCAAGTTTTTTTATTTCTAAATGTGTGATTTTTTTTTTACCACCAAAGTAATGTACTTAAATAAAAGGTGGGATTTTTCTATTTTTTTTTGCATTTGGGTTCTATGTTGTTTAAAAAAAAAAGGAGAATTTTTGGAAGTCCTCGACCACATCTTAAACAGGGGTGCCAATAATAGTGGAGGGCACTGTATATATATATATATATATATATTAAGCCGCTCTTCTACATACGTACAATAATGTATATCTTTGTAAGACCTAGTGATCAAATAAAATGTATAAAAAAATAAAGAGCCCACATGTATTTGTATGCTTTTTGCTAAATGGAAAAGTGACAGACGACTAATGGTGCTTTCAAGACAACTGGGAACTCTGAAAAAAATGAGGTCAAATCATGACATCAGTAATCTTCAGGTCGGAACTCTAGAAAGATGCCTGAGTTTCCGACTTGGAATTCCAAGTTGGATGACCATTCAAAATAATTTTCCCCCAGAGTTACCAGTTGTCTTGAACGCACTGAAGTCAGAGATTTCAGAGTTCCCAGTTGTTTTGAATGTGGCATAATACCAGTTGCGTGTGTGTTGCAGAGCTGTCGGAGGTGCTATGGGTGATGGTGATGCGTATCAGCCTGTCGTGGCATGGCTACGTGGGATCTGTAGTTCTAGCCGTCATATTTTCCTTCTTCGCCACGCTCACCGTCTCCATCCTGCTCGTCATGGAGGGGCTGTCCGCCTTCCTGCACGCGCTCAGATTGCACTGGTGGGTCAAACACACAAACATCCTGCAGCCACTATTTTTTCCCCCATCTCTCTTAGTCATTCACATACCAAAACACAAACTGTTGCCCCTCAATGTCTTCCATCTCTCACCCACACAAGTACAAACACATTAAAGTATGCACCCACAACCAGTTGATTTTTATCCCACGCACGCACAGCACACACGGGGATGTGTGAAACTCCTCAGCCTGAAGTGTCGCAGAATTGTGAACGTTTCGGGTGGCGCCGACTGGTAAGACGCTTCGAAAGGGCAGTGACGTGTGCTAGCAAAGCAGAGGTCCTTGGTTCGCGCCTCAGTGTGAGTCGTATCAGGAGGAAGTGGTACTCGTTAAATAAGCAGCGTGACGTCCTTAACACACACCACACCATTCTCCATCCCTAACATTCCCATTTTCTTTCTTCCCAGGGTGGAGTTCCAGAATAAGTTCTACAGTGGAACGGGATACAAGCTCAAACCTTTCTCCTTCTGTTCTATACGGAACCCACTATAGGCTTTCAACACAGGACATTGTTACAGAGGCAGATATAGCCCAATGTAAGCTTGTATGAAGTTGTTTTATACCGCTT
Source organism: Coregonus clupeaformis (assembly GCF_020615455.1). Lineage (NCBI taxonomy): Eukaryota > Metazoa > Chordata > Actinopteri > Salmoniformes > Salmonidae > Coregonus > Coregonus clupeaformis. Next base: position 58,121,140 of record NC_059212.1, read on the forward strand.
TCAACACAGGACGTTATGTTACATATGAAATACTGACAGATATAGGGTGTCTGAAATGGCAACCTATTCCTTATATAGTGCACTACTTTTGACCAAAGCCCTATGTACCCTGGTCAAAGGTAGTGCACTATATATGGAACCCTAGGGAATAGGGTTCCATTTCAGATGCATCCATAGCCTAATATCAGCTGATACATTTTTTTTACTTGAATTTTTATCTTGCATATGGTATCCTTCTTAAAAAATGAGAGGAACTTGTGTATATAGTTAGCGTTTAGTTTTGCTCAGGAAGCGGTTTTTGACTTGCAGTTTCTCTTTAATGATGAGCCTACAACAGAGATGGCTACTGTAGGAGTGCACTACGTTTCCCAGGGACCACTGGGGCACCATTTTGTGGATGGGAGCTTTCCATGCTATGACCACTAATAAATGAATGCCATTAAATAATTGTTTTATAATCCCTGAAAGCTTGTGGATTGTCTCTACTTTACTGAAAACCCACTACAATGTTGAGTATGAACACTGCAGCCAACATACATGTTAGCTTATGTGGCAAATGACCTCAAAACTTAATTTCAATCAAGATGTGCGGACACTATTCATTTTAGGTTTTTCTTGTTTTAATTTGATATTATTTTCTTGTAAAAACCACAAATGAACAAAAAACAATTTCTGCAAAACATTTAAGAAAATAATATATAATTGATTGCAATGCTACAGGCATGTTACAGTCCCATTGAGACTGCAGTAGGGCAACCAAAACAATTCACCAAGAGAAGGTCTATGTCCCAAATGGTATCCTATTCCCTATATAGTGCACTACTTTTCAAAAGTAGTGCACTATATTGGGAAAAGGGTGACATTTGGGATGCATCCCAAGAGCCCTCCGGTTCAACATTATTAACAACAACATTATGGGGGACAGAGACAGTGGGATGAACAAAACTTTACACCTGTAAAAAGACTGACAAAGGAAAGACAAATGACAGGAGGAGGAAAATATTCTGTCAAATGAGGGAATTCAAAGAAACGACAACGTTTTAAGACCTGTAGTGGCTGGTAGTGAGAAAGGGGAGTCAAGTAAAACTGAAGAAACTATGTATTCGTCCCAAATGGCACCCTATTCCCTATATAGTGTACTACTTTTGACCAGGGACCTGGTCAAAAGTAGTGTACTATATGGGGAATAGGGTATCATTTGGGATGCGACTAATGAGAGATACAGTACGGTTTTCATGGCTGTGAGCGTATTGAACGGAGAGGTGAGGATGGAGGAAAAAGAAGGAGAGGGATGGAGGAGGGGGGAGACGATGCATTTGAGGATGAGAGCTGAAACGGGGGGGATTTTCTAGAAAAGGGTTGGCACTCGTTTGTCCTCCTAAATGCATATCACCACCATCCCCTCTTCTGTGCTTCAGAGTCCCAACGGCTCGGTTTTCCAAGGAGTCCAAGGATGTGTTGGAAAGCTAGGTATAGAGTCCAGACCTAGTGGGACACTCCAGTCAAGTCTGAGTCTTCTCCAGTCCCCTTCCCTCTCAACCCCCTCCCAAATCTAAACCCCGATTCACTCTAGTTCATCTCCACAGCTTTGTGAGACCATACAAACACCCACATTCAACCCATAGGGTTCCCATTCTCAGCCCTGTAGCGTGAACCCCTGGTGAACAACACTAACAAGTGTCTCTGTGCTGTTCATATCACTCCTAACCCTCCTAATAAACACATGATGCTGCAACAGCACATTCTACCCTCTCCTTCCTCCACCCCCCCCTCTCTCCCTCTCCATGTCTTCCTTCCTAAGTGAGGAGTGTGAACGTCCTCTTTTCACCTTTTTTGCCCATCCTCCTTTTTCTGGAGCGCTTGTTCTCCGTTTCGAGGGAGGGGTGTTTGCTGCTCCCGTGCTCCCCCTCTCGCCCCCCTGCCTTGCTGGCTGGTGTGGGGGTCTCTACGTGCCCCTTGCGTAGGGGTACGGTGTTGGGGGTACGATATTGGTTTTTTACGATATCCTCTGGATGAGTTTCTCCTCTGTCATACAGAACAGGACGCAGTGAGAGAGGTCTGAGATGAAGCCCTCGCAGCCCCGCCGCGACACACCTTTACAGCCCCGCAGGTCTAGCAGCGCCAGGCCAGACGCCCTCTTCAGGTACGCCAGACAGCCATCCGTCAGCTTGTTACAGCCTGGGGGACGAGGAGAGGGGAGGGCTTAGAGAGAGGTGAAGGTCTACAACCTGTATGAGGGAAATGTGTGTGTGTGTGTGTACCTTCCAAGGTTCATCTCTATGTATTTCACAGGAGTGTGTGTATGCGCGCGCCTACCTGCGAGGTTGATCTCGGTGAGTGTGTTGCGTGTGTGTGTGCCGGCGGCGGTGAGCAGGCAGACGGACTGGTCAGTGAGGTCTCTGCAGTGGGCCAGGTCCAGCCTCTCTAGCAGGGGCATGTGTCTGAGGATCAGCCTCAGGGTGGAGTCACTGATGTCCAGGCCGGCTAGACGCAGCACCACACAGCCACGCAGCCGAGACCGACTGTCACAACCTGCAGGGAGAGAGGAGGAGGGGGGTTAGATACGCACAGTACCGTAACACACACACACCAATAACAATACTTACTTGCCAACCCAACCACCAGATTAATTTATCATGAGGCAGCTACATAATTCCCCAAAGACAAACTACCATATTTTCCGCACTATAAGGCGCACCGGAGTATAAGCCGCAGCAGCTAAATTGAATGATGTGTACATATATAAGCCGCACTGGACTATAAGCCGCAGGTGTTTTAATGTTTAATGACCATATGTAAGGGTTCGTGCACAGAGGGGATTGTCGGGAAAGAGATGGCTGCTTGAGGGCTACGTGCAGCAGCTCTATTTCCTTCTTTTACAGCCAGATTGACTGCCTTTAACTTAAAAGCTGCATCATATGCATTTCTACGTTTGTTTTCCATAATGAGGGTTTGTGCATGAAAACTTCCTTTGCACAAACTGTCTCGCTCTCGTAATGTCTGTCTGTCTTGCTCTCGTTCGGTCTCTCGTTCTGTCTCTCGTACCACTCTCGGTTCCACTTTTACTTTTGCGCGCTACCGGTCTCACTCTTTTCCGGCCTCCAGCTTTTCCTGCTGGAGCCCGCCGCTTAAAGGTGGGGGGCGCGGACCGGTCATAGAGCCCATAGAGTTAAAGTTGGTGGACTGTAACCTGTAAAATCCATAGATTTAGGAGGTCTGCTAGTGGCCGTTAGCTGTAAAAATCCATAGATTAGCCGCACCGTTATATAAGCCGCAGGGTCGAAAAATGGGGAAAAAGGCGCGGCTTATAGTCCGAAAATTACGGTACTACAGTCAAACACACACCAGTGGCCTGCTGCAGTACTCCTTACAACCCCTAACACCTTAGTTAGTCAGTTAGTATTGACTAGTGACCTGGTGGTGTGACCAGGTCCCTGATCTGGGTGTCTTTGACCCCCTCTGCCCAGCGCAGGTCCAGGGTACGGAGGCACGGCAGGCTGGGGGTGGACAGGGCTGACATGGACGACCAGGAGCAACCTGCTATCATCAACTCCTTCAGACCTGAGAGAGGAGAGGAGGAGGGGAGAATAGAGAGAGAGAGAGAGAAGGGATGGAGGAGGTTTTAATTCATCTTGCAATGGTAAGATGTGTGTGTACCAGACAGGCGGTGGGTTGAGTTGTGTGTTTGTGTGTGTAAAGGTAGGCCGTTGCGGTGGATGTTGTTGTTGTGTGTGTGTGCAGTATCTATATGCGTGTGTCCTACCTGGCAGGCGGTGTATGAGCAGGGTGATCTGTTTCTTGGACACGGGGGTCCAGGAGAGGTCCAGGGAGGTGGGCTGGCGTTTGATGATGCCCTGCAGGGCCTGGGAGGAGAGGGAGGGACACCGCGACACATCCACACCACTCCACAGACGCTTGTCACAACTCCTACAGAGGGGAGAGGAGAGAGATGGAGGGAGGGAGGGGGAGGAGCGGGGGAAGCAAGCAGGGGGTAAAGAAATTAGGATCTGGACACAGACTAAGCCTTGTCCTGTTAGATAAAGGATGTTTCCTGTTTCAACAAAGCTTGAGTATTTTTCATCCATTAAAATTACATCACTGTCTCATCCTCTGGTCTAAAAACCATGCTTTATGGAGAAGCTCCATAGAAAGTGCCCTTTAGTCCACAGATTAAGGAGACAGTCATGCAATTTTAATGGACGAAACATACTAAAGCTGCGTTGAACCAGAAACAGGAAACAAACTCCTTTATCTATAATAACAATAAGTAGCGCTGGTAATTGCCAGGGACCTCATGATATAATATTATCACGATACTTAGGTGCCGATACGATATGTATTGTGATTCTATATGTAACGCGATTCGATACTGTGATTTTATTGCGATGTTCTAAACATATTTTCTGCTGCAGAGGGACAAGAGAGAGACGAAAACGAGTTTTGATCAGTCATGGAAATAAAAGTGCTGAAAACAAACTGGCTTCCCATTTAAAAAGAAGATGGAGAACAAACTATGAAATAAAAAATGGCGCAGGTACAGCCAACTAGCGCAAAAATAACATTGCAATATTGTTAATACGATATAGCGGTAAAAATAATCTCTCGATATGCAATTGTATTGATTTCCCCCCCCAATCACTAACAATAAGCCATGCTAATGGCTGTGAATGAGAATCTAATAACAGACGGACGGACAGTGACTCACCATTTGTACCAGGCCTTACAGACAGTCATACAGCTAGCCAGCTCGGCTCTGCGCAGGTAACGGAACACCGCCACCCACACCTCCTTCTCCCCTCCCTTCTCGTTTCCTACATCCTTGAAGGAGGGCAGCGACAGGAGCGAGGAAGGAGAGTGGGAGGAGTGGGGAGGAGGGGTGGGGGAGGCGGAGGAGTCAGAGGAGGACAGAGAGGCAGTGTCCCTCTCTCTCTCCCTGTCTGCTGTGTCGCCGTGGGGATTGTTGATACGGTGACGAGGCGGCCGGCCGACTGGATTCTTGGCGGGCTGGGCCAGGCCGTTGCCGGCGGCGCCCGTGCCATTTTTGTGCCGCGTCTTCCCAAGGTTTTTACGCTGGATGTAACCTGGACCGCCGCCGTGGGTTCTGGGAGACATGGCGGCCTCCAGCTTGGGCACGATGGAGCCCGGGTGGCGTTTCGCCCTGGGGGGGCGCTGTAGGGTCACTGTCAGGTACGAGCCGTTTAGGAGGTCGTCGTTAAGGTCAGACACCAAGAGGACGGGAGGCTCTGGTTCGGAGTCTTCTTCCTCATCCTCGTCTTCATCGTCCACGTCGTCCATCTCCTCATCCTCCCCCTCCAGGTCCCGGGCCGAGCTGTCTTCCTCTTCTTCATCATCGTCTTCCTCGTCCTCCGTTCTCCTCCGCCTACGGCGTTGCCGGTGGCGATGATGCTGCTGATCTTCCTCGCTGTCGTCATCTTCATCATCGTCATCATCATCATCGTCATCATCATCGTCCTCCTCTGACTCGTCCCTGCGTCTCTGCATCCTGGTGCCGCCCCGGAGGCGCACTCTCCCGCCCCTCTCCCTGCGCCCCCCCTCTCTGTCACCTCGCCCCACCCCCAGCCCTCCTCTGCCGCGCCTCATCTTAAGGGAGGAGTGAGGGGCCAGCCCGCTCCCGCGGCCCGCCCCTCTGTGGGAGGAGCCTCTCCAAATGCCCCGCCTCCCAGTCCCGTAGCCTCTCCGAGAGGCGGAGCCACTGCCGCGGGGGTGTGGCCCGGACATCTTCCGTCCCGCGCCTCCTCCTCCGCCCCTGGAGCCATCATCATCATCGTCATCATCATCATCATCATCGTCGTCGCTGCCCGAGTCGTCGTCGTCTCGGCTGTGACCGCGGCGACGGTAGATCTTGGCGATGCGGCCGTCGAGAAACGAAGAAGACTTGCGTTTCTGGAAGGAGGGAGGGAGGAAAGAAGAGAGAGGAGAAAATGAAAGAGGGAGGAGGAAAGGAGACAAGGAGGGAGGAAAGGAGATATGGAGCAAAGTATAATTTAGGGAAAGGATGAAAAACTGTCTTCGGTTTAATTTAATCAATTTTTATTGACTGGCATACTTACCGCGTGTAACATTTTATTCTTGTCCCCTTTCACCTGAAATCAAAAAAAGGGAAACGTCAATAGAACAGATATGAGCTGTTCATTGAGTCCTGTAACACTTCTTTGACATGAGGCCTGCTGCACTGTGAAGACAGACAAGCACATTCACATCACAAGCCGCCGTTTCTCTCACTCAACCTCCGCATGCATTGGGCTTTCGTTCGGGCTACGAAGACCTTCTGCTCCACAAATACTGTCTCACAAATACATATCGGCTAGACCTGGGTTCAAATAGTTGAAAACCCCTTTAAATACTTTGAACGTTTTCTTGAGTCTGCCTGGAGTGCCAGATGTACGGGATTTGCAGTTTTGGGACTTTGCTATTGGGCCATTAAGCCAGGCACGCTCTAACAGTCACAGATCAAGTATTTTAAATGATTTAAAACTCAGGTCTGATATCGACCCCAAAGCAAAAGGTTTTGCATTCGCCCAGTATTTGTGGAGCCCAAAGCCCCACGTCTCCCCCAGCTCCTCCCCTCATCAGTCAGAGCAGCGAGAGGCGCGTGATGATGATGTAACGGGCGGGGGAAGGACGGCGGCGGGGGATGGCGGGTAGGTAGGCGGAGCGGCGACAGGCCTCTCACCCTCTTCCTGCGCCCGCTTGCCCATTTCCCCGCCCGCTTGAGGCCGCGCTGCTGTAGTAGTAGCAGGCCCTGGCCAGGGGAGGACCAGGAGGAGGAGAGGGGGGTGGGAACCAGCCCTGTGTGTAGCAGTACCGCCCTGCCCCAGCCCTCGTCCCCCAACCCTAGAGCAGACCCTGGCTCCATGGAGACCCCTAGAGGCCCCTGGGAGGAGGAGAGGGCGGTGGCGGTGAGGGGGCTCACGCCAGCACCGAGGCCAACGGACGCCCCGCTGTCGTCATCATCGGTGCCCGAAGACTGACACACAGCACAGGGAGAGAGTCACGGCCGTTAGCTAGCCGGGACACTGTTTGTGTGTGTGTGTGTGTGTAGATAAGAGGAGGGTCTACCTCTGTGTCGGTGATTCCCAGAACACATTTGGGACACTCCCAGCAGCTGGGCAGATCTGTATTCACCACACCATCCCCTGTTACCTGGAGAGAGAGATGGAAGGAGAGAGAGAGAGAGAGATGGAAGGAGAGAGAGAGAGAGATGGAAGGAGAGAGAGAGAGATGGAAGGAGAGAGAGAGAGAGATGGAAGGAGGGAGAGAGAGAGAGAGATGGAAGGAGAGAGAGATGGAAGGAGAGAGAGAGAGATGGAAGGAGAGAGAGGAGAGAGAGAGAAGAGAGAGAGAGAGATGGAAGGAGAGAGATGGAAGGAGAGAGAGAGAGAGAGAAGAGAGAGATGAAGGGAGAAAAGGATGGTTAGAGAAGTATAGAGCATTTTGTTTGAGAACAAAAGGAGAGAGGTAGACGGAGAGTAACCTCCATCTGTACTAATGTCATCAGACTAAAAAAGACAAGTCATTTAATGTGTGGTCATGTGTGTTTTAATGCTGATTTGATTGTGAGAGCTCTGGTGAGTAAGACTTCAACATGAATTTATTACATATAGCAAATTAACCTGAAACCAGGGTATAGTTTGAGGAGTGTGTCGTGGTTACCTTGAGGCAGGCGGGGTGGGCTATCTGGGCACAGTTGGAACACTCCATGAGGGTGAGGGCGAAGACAGGCCCCTCTCCTCCCTCCTGGTTCCCCTCTCCACAGATCTCACACACCACTGACAGGGGCAGACCCGGCTGGGGGAGAGAGAGAGAGGAGTTAATACACTCACAGACTAGTATATTCTGTCAGAATGACTCAAAACACACACAGTATACTAGCTGGGAAAAATAGATAAAGAGTAAGGACACACAGAGCTAGCAGAGAGGGAGACAGTGATAATGCTTCTACTGTACGGATGAAACATCGAACCCCCCCCTTCTCTCTCTCTCACCCCCCCACACACCCTCTCTCTCTCTCACCCCCCCCCTCTCTCTCTCTCACCCCCCCCACACACACCCTCTCTCTCTCTCACCCCCCCACACACCCTCTCTCTCCCTCTCACCCCACACCCTCTCTCACCCCCCCCCCACACACCCTCTCTCTCTCTCACCCCCCACACACACCCTCTCTCTCTCTCACCCCCCACACCCACACACCCTCTCTCTCTCACCCCCCACACACTCTCTCACCCCCCACACACACCCTCTCTCTCTACCCCCACACACACCCTCTCTCTCTCACCCCCCCCCCACACACACACTCTCTCTCTCTCTCTCACCCCCCCCCCACACACCCTCTCTCTCCCTCTCTCTCTCTCTCTCACCCCCCACACACACCCTCTCTCTCACACACACCCCCCCTCTCTCTGTCTCACCGCCAGACACTGTCGGAGCACGCAGGTCTGTTTGAGTTTCCCCGGCCCTCCGAACTTCTTCATGTCCCTGCAGAAGTTACAGTCCCCGCACTCCGTCCTGACGCACGCCTCGCAGCGCTTACACCGGACACGCCGCCGCCGCAGCACGGACATGGAGGAGGCGGGCTTCTGGGGTCGCGGGGTCACCACCGTGGCGGACAGCTTGGGACGAGCCACCGGGGGAGGAGGGGGAGGGGGCTGGTACCACGACGGCTGGAGGGGAAGAATTATTGGGATAAAGGTGAATTCAACGTTTTAAAAAAAATCTAACATTGGGGAGGACGAAGGCAAAGAAGAATGAGCTTTTCAGTCCAGCACTAGGCTTAATCTCTGTCTGGGAAAGCATCCCTCTGTGGATTAAACTACCCTTTGATTTAGGAGTCAGAAAAGTACATGGATTTAAAGTGTTTGAGGTGTGTAGCAGTCTATGAATGTGGCATGATTTGCACTCATCTTATGACAATGTACAGTATTGTGTGTGTTAACCCTTTACACTCGTGGGAATTAGCCTATATGGACAGGGCCAAATTGAAATATTTCTTACAGAAGAACTATTAAAAGCATATGCATAAGCATGGTAGCCACAGGAAATTATGGGGAAAATTATTAAACCAAACTTAAGGACTGGCCGCATTTGTAGATTATGAAATCTGAAAATCTGGATACATTCAGTAAATCAGTAACATTATAAAAATATTCATTTCAATACACTTTTATGTGAAGAGTCTTCAACTATAAGGTGCGTTTTTGAGCTCTCCTAGCTGTGTCATTGAGGAACTAGAGCAAGCACACTAGTAGTTGTTTGGTTTGGAACACAACCCTGCATCCCCGCCATCACACAATTACTATTGTTGTTTACGCAATCCAAAAACAGCTCATTATAAATCGCAATCTGGGTCAGGTGGGCATCATTTGAAAGCTTGTTCTATTGCCAACATGACTACCTAAGTTATAAAATACAATCTTACAGTGTTAGGCTTTCACAAGGTGCGCATAGAATGGAGTCCTGAGTGCATTCTGGTGCGTGTTCCGCAGAAAATCTTCTTCACAATAAACAAACATAGGCTCATTCTGTTCAGAACAGGGTATGTCATCTTGTAACTGTACATCAAACATCGTGATCATAAACGTTGACACTGTATAGACATTCGTTTTATGATATGGAAGTGTGAAGTGCACATTTGGACTCACAGTGTTTGGCTTGCTTGTATGACATAAAAGCTGTATTTATTTGTCATCCACAACGTTCCATCTTTCAAAATAGATAGAGTCCTCTTAATCTAAAGCATTTCCCTCTCAGTCAACAAAAAATGTACCCAATTAGCAGGAGGGATGGGGGCAATTTCTTGTCGCGCGGTGCTCAAGTTTATAACGGCTGTCAGTTCAAACCCATACAGAGCTGTGAAGCAGAGAACCTGAGCTCTGACGTCAGGTATAGCATGTTACTGTACAGCCACTGCGTCCCAATTAAGGCGCTTATCAGTGCCCAAATCGGCCCATTTTTACCCGTACATGGGTAGGAGTGTAAAGGGCTACTATGAGCATGTGTGCAGACTGAATGTGGTGTGTCCTTCTCACCCTCTTGGGCCACTTGACGATGGGCTTTCCAGTGTAGGACAGTTTGGGGATGTCATTAGCATGCTCCTTCAGCAGGGCCTTAGAGAGGACAAGAGAAGGTTAGACAAGTACATGAAAAAAACACATGCACACACACACACACGCACACTAAACCTTTATAATATATGCCATTTAGCAAATGCTTTTATCCCAAGTGACTTACAGTCAGTCATGCATTTTGATATTATGATATTTAATTATGTCAGACACACCCATCCCTACCCACCCAGCCCTACCCACCCAGCCCTTACCACCCAGCCCTACCCACCCAGCCCTTACCACCCATCCCTACCCACCCAGCCCTAACCACCCAGCCCTACCCACCCATCCCTACCCACCCAGCCCTTACCACCCATCCCTACCCACCCATCCCTACCCACCCATCCCTAACTACCCACCCATCCCTACCCACCCAGCCCTTACCACCCATCCCTACCCAAGCCACACCCTACCCACCCAGCCCTTACCCTGATGTCGTGCAGCAGTGCGGGAGCATTGTGTATGCCTGCCGGGACACAGTTCTTCTGTGAGGGCAGAGACTCCAGCTTCCCCAGCAGGTTCCACAGCCCCTCCAACTCGAAGGGCGTCAGGTGAACCTTCACCCCAGGCATAGAGCCCCGGGTTGGGGGAGCCTCCTCTTCATCCTCCTCTGCCTCCTCCTGGGTGTGGCCGTTGACTGACTCGCAGGTGGAGGGGTCTCTCATCAGACCTGGAGGGAGGGAGGGATGGACGGAGAGATTGAGAGGTGGAGTTGGAAAGAGAAGACACTTCACAAAGCAATTCAAGGTTTGTAGTCTAACGTAATACAGAGAACGGACGTCTCAAGTTATAGATCTTGTGTTGTCATTCAAACGTAATCACCTAATATAGAGTAATGATGATGGTTAGGAAAGGGTTGAGCTGCTTGCTGTAAAGCTGGAATAGTAGAGGTGGAGTGGAGACAGACAGAGAGGGAGGGAGGGGGTGAGAGAGAGAGAACAGAGGAACAAAGATGGAGAGAGAGAGAGAGACAGAGAGAGAGGGTGGGGGTAGTGTTGGCACTGACCGATGCCCAGGGAGTGTTTCTGGAACTCAGGTGTGAGGTAGGAGGTGTTGGTCAGACTGAAGAGGTATCTCTCCAACACGTACCAACACATCTCATAGTAGAACGGGTAGCGGAACTTAGCTGGTACCTGCAGAGACACCAAGTTCAAGCTTGTATTTATTTGCCATTTTAAATTCAAGTACATACATTGGAACTTCTCTTCTACGAGTGCTCAGGAATACAAAATATGAGTACATTTAGGAGCGAGAGAAGAGTGTGTGTGTCTGACCTACCCGTGTCCTGTCCTCGATGCTGTAGATGTTGAGTTGCATGGGGATGTTGAAGCTGTGGAGGAAGTTTCCCCCAAACACCAGGGTGTCCACTGGAGTGTAGACCGCATGGATCCAACCTGACAAGACACAAATAAAGACAAACATTAGAAACAGGTAGGAGGAAAAGGAACACACGACACTAGGTTGAAGTTCAACTAACTTTTAAACGGTTAAATATCTGTATGTGTGTGTGTGTCAAAGTCCGAGTAGGATTTTTTTAAGTGTGTGTGTACGTCGTGTGTGTGTGTGTCTTTGTCTGTCTGCGAGTCGGTGTGTGTGTGTGTCTGTCTGTCTGTCTGTCTGCGAGTCGTGTGTGTGTGTGTGTCTGTCTGTCTGCGAGTCGTGTGTGTGTGTGTGTGTGTGTCTGCGAGTCGTGTGTGTGTGTCTCTGTCTGTCTGCGAGTCGTGTGTGTGTCTCTGTCTGTCTGCGAGTCGTGTGTGTGTGTGTCTGTCTGCGAGTCGTGTGTGTGTGTGTGTCTGTCTGTCTGTCTGCGAGTCGTGTGTGTGTGTGTCTCTGTCTGTCTGCGAGTTGTGTGTGTGTGTGTCTCTGTCTGTCTGCGAGTCGTGTGTGTGTGTGTGTTTGTCTCTGTCTGTCTGCGAGTCGTGTGTGTCTCTGTCTGCGAGTCGTGTGTGTGTCTGTCTGTCTGCGAGTTGTGTGTGTGTGTGTCTCTGTCTGTCTGCGAGTCGTGTGTGTGTGTGTGTGTGTCTCTGTCTGTCTGCGAGTCTTGCGTGTGTGTGTGTCTGTCTGTCTGCGAGTCTTGCGTGTGTGTGTGTCTGTCTGTCTGCGAGTCGTGTGTGTGTCTGTCTGTCTGTCTGCGAGTCGTGTGTGTGTGTGTCTCTGTCTGTCTGCGAGTCGTGTGTGTGTGTCTGTCTGTCTGTCTGCGAGTCGTGTGTGTGTGTGTGTCTCTGTCTGTCTGCGAGTCGTGTGTGTGTGTGTTTGTCCCGTCTGTCTGCGAGTCGTGTGTGTGTGTGTGTGTGTGTTTGTCTCAGTCTGTCTGCGAGTCGTGTGTGTGTGTCTCTGTCTGTCTGCGAGTCATGTGTGTGTCTCTGTCTGCGAGTCGTGTGTGTGTGTGTGTGTGTGTGTGTACCTGAGGGGATCATGAAGGTGTAGCCCTGCTTCAGCTCTATCCTCTGACAGTCCTGGGCCTTGTCTCCCAGGAAGATGTCTCCCTGTTTCCCTGACAACACCCAGTCCTCATACAGCTCCAGGTTCTGAGGCGTGGGCGGGATCAGCCAGAACACCTGACAGGAAGTAAGGGGTCAGAGGTGGGAAGTGAGAGGAAACCAGAGTCACTCTTATTCAAGTCCCAAGTCTCAACTCATAGGGTCTGAGTCTTAAGTCGAGTCCCAAATAGAACGGGTCGAGACTCGAGTCGAGTCCATGTCGTGCCTTGTAAAATCAAGTAGTGCGTTCTCACCTTGCCTCCCCGCAGTATGTGGTACCAGACTGAGGAACCTCCGAAGTCTATGTGGAAGTCTGTATAGCAGCCCTGAACACTCATTAGACAGTACCTGGAACAGAGGAGGAGGAAAAGAGGGGGAAGGAGAATACAGTTGATGAGGAAGAGGGTCTCACTTCTGCATGTCTGTGATGGAGTTGGTGGAGCCTACAGACCCTGGTCAAAAGTGGTGCACTATATAGGGAATAGGGTGCCATTTGGGACGCAAGTGAGCCTTACTTCTGCACTTTGGGGTACTGCATGTCTGTGATGGAATTGGTGGAGTCTCTCTGTCTCTCCTTTAGGTGCCGAGGCCACATGTTGTCCACCCAGTCTATGATGTCCACCTGATAGAATACACAGGAGGTAAGTAAGTACAGACAGGAGGATGTGTGGGTGTGTCTGCGTGCCAAAATGTGTGTGCGCCGATATGTATGTGTGTGTGTGTGTATGTGTGCCGATTTATGTTTGTGTGTCTGTGTGCTAATATGTGTGTGTCTGTGCCGATTTGTGTGTGTGTGTGTGTGTGCACATCTCAGACTGACCGATGCGGGCCTCTGGACCAGGTTCTCCAGCTTGGTGTGGCTAAACTCCAGGCTGATGACGTTGTAGAGTTTGTCCCTTTGGGAGGGGGGCGTCTCGTAGTAACGTCTCCACTGGGCCATAGACATCTCTATACCCTTCTGAGTGCTTACATCCATCACGTCGATCATACGCCTGCTGCCTGGAGGAGCCAAGGAGGGGGAGAGAGAGACAGGGGAGTGATACGGGGAGGGAGGGACAAAGGAGAGAGAGAGAGGAGGAAGGGGGAGGGAGAGAGAAAGGGTGAGAGGAGGAAAAGAGGAAAAGAGAAGGCAAGAGAGTATTTAGTATTTTATTGGGATCCCCATTAAAGTGTTGCTGAAGCAGCAGCTACTCTTCCAGAACATAAAACATGACATAACATCAATAGACAAGAATAGTTCAAGGACTGAGCTACACCAATTTCAAATGAGAACAATAGAACCAAAAAAGGTCCTACTGACAGTTACCCACACATCAGTGCATGTGCAGTGCATTCAGAAAGTATTCAGACCCCCTGACTTTTTCCACATTTTGTTACATTACAGCCTTATTCTAAAATGGATACAATTATTTGTTTTCCTCAATGTACACACAATACCCCATAATGACAAAGCAAAAACAGGTTTTTAGAAATGTTCGCATATTTTTATTCAAAATAAAAAAACAGAAATACCTTACTTACATAAGAATTCAGACCCTTTGCTAGGAGACTCGAAATTGAGCTCAGGTGCATCCTGTTTCCATTGATCATCCTTGAGATGTTTCTACAACTTGATTGTAGAAACGCCTGGCCAAACTGAGCAATCGGGGGAGAAGGGCCTTGGTCAGGGAGGTGACCAAGAATCCGATGGTCACTCTGACAGAGCTCCAGAGTTCCTCTGTGGAGATGGGAGAACCTTCCAGAAGGACAACCATCTCTGCAGCACTCCACCAATTAGGTCTTTATGGTAGAGTGGCCAGACGGAAGCCACTCCTCAGTAAAAGGCACATGACAGCCCGCTTGGAGTTTGCCAAAAGGCACCTAAAAGACTCTCAGACCATGAAAAACAATATTCTCTGGTCTGATGAAACCAAGATTGAACTCTTCGGCCTGAATGCCAAGTGCCACGTCTGGAGGAAACCTTGCACCATCCCTACGGTGAAGCATGGTGGTGGCAGCATCATGCTGTGGGGATGTTTTTCAGTGGCAGGGACTGGGAGACTAGTCAGGATCGAGGGAAAGATGAACGGAGCAAAGTATAGAGAGATCCTTGATGAAAACCTGCTCCAGATAGCTCAGAACTTCAGACTGGGGCGAAGGTTCACCTTCCAACAGGACAACGACCCTAAGCACACAGCCAAGACAGCGCAGGAGCGGCTTCCTTGTGTGGCCCAGCCAGAGCCCGCATCCCCATCCAACCTGACAGAGTTGAGAGGATCTGCAGAAGAAATATGGGAGAAACTTCCCAAATACAGGTGTGCCAAGCATGTAGCGTCATACCCAAGGGTCTGAATACATATGTAAAATGTGATATTTCCATTTTTTATTTTCAATAAATGTGCAAAAATGTCTAAAAACCTGTTTTTGCTTTGTCATTATGGGTTATTGTGTGTAGATTGATGACGGGAAAAAACGATTTAATCCATTTTAGAATAAAGCTGCAACGTAACAAAATATGGAAAAAGTCAAGGGGCCTGAATACTTTCTGAATGCACTGTATGGCTATCAGTTAATTAGGTCAGATAGGGAGAGGCATTGTTCTGTGAGGTGTTGTTTTGAAGCTATTTTTACTGTTTGCTTGAGTCATTTGAGATGGATGGGTGTTCCATGTGATTATGGCTCTACAGAATATTGCGCATTGCCTTAAATTTGTTCTCGATTTGGGGACTGTGAAGAGACCCCTGGTGGCATTTCTGGTGGATAAGTATGTCTGTCAGAGTTATATGTAAGTTGATTATACAGACAATTTGGAATTTTCAACAATATTTCTCACAAAAACAAGAATTGATGCAGTCAATCTCTCCTGTACTTTGAGCCAAGAGAGACTGTCATGCATACTGTTGACATTAGCCCTCTGTATACATTGAAGAGCACGACATGCTTCTCTGTTCTGGGCCAGCTGCAGCTTTTCAAATTCCTTCTTTGCAGCACTTGACCATATCACCGGGCAATACTGTCAAGATTAGATCAAACTAGAGCCTGCAGGACTTGTTTGGTTGACTGTGGTGTTAAAAATGTGAGGGAGGGAGAGAAATAAAGGAGATGTAAATGAGGGAGTGAGGGAAAGAAAAAAGAAAGACAAAAGAAATGGAGGAAGAGAGTTAGCATAGAAGTAGAGTGTGGGTGAAGAAGGAGAGAAATTGGAAAAGGGAAGTGGCATGTTTGGATAGAAGCACTGGAGGGGGAGGGAATCTTACCGACAAATATCTTCACGTCGTTCACACTGAAGTCTGGATCTGGCATCCTTTAGAGAGCACAACAAATCATAACAAACCAGGGTTACATATTACTCATGGAGATTTATAAACTCTAATACAATTCTAGCCGTTCAAATAAATAGAATAAAGTGAGTGGGTTTCCAACAGAGTTTGTTGAGGGGAAAAGGAGGACGTACTTGATGCCCAGTCCGTCTGGCTTCTCAAAGATGATCGGGTCCCTCAACCCACCTCTTTGGATGTACTCAAACGTGAGGTCTGGAAAAACACACACACGATAAGCCATAAACTAAACAGGAATCCTCAAAGCTACTCAAGTTTGTAACCAACGCCCAAATGAGACCCTATTCCCTTCTCTATAGTGCACTACTACTGTCAAAATAAGTGCATTATAGAGGGAATAGGGTGCCATTTCAGACGCAGTCAATGTCTCCAATATTTAGCTACAGCAAAACCCTCCACCGTAGAATGACATATAGATATAGGATTACGATGACCCCCAACACTGACCTTTCCCCTCCATGCGTTTGACCCTGTCTGAGGTGAACCTCTCGCTCCTCAACTTCTCCTCCAGGTCAAAGGTCCTCTTCCCTTCGATCTCGTCGTCCGAGATACCATCGTCATGGTAGCGCCGCCGCGTGCCCGACCGCTGGAGAGAGGAGGAAGAGGGAAAGAGAAGAGGAAGAGGGAAAGAGAAGAGGAAGAGGGAAAGAGAAGAGGAAGAGGGAAAGAGAAGAGGAAGAGGGAAAGAGAAGAGGAAGAGGGAAAGAGAGGAGGAAGAGGGAAAGAGAGGAGGAAGAGGGAAAGAGAGGAGGAAGAGGGAAAGAGAAGAGGAAGAGGGAAAGAGGAAGAGGGAAAGAGGAGAGGTAAGAGGAGAGCGGGGGCGCAAAAGAAAAGAAGAGGAAAGAAGAGGAATGTGAGGAGGAAGAGAAAAAAGGAATAGAGAGCAGGGATTTACCTCAATGTGTTCAGCAGCTGTCTACCCTTTAAATCCCATCGAGCACTATTCTAGGTTCTTTAAGGTATTTCTGTAACATGTAATGCTACTTAAAGACAGCAGCGTTTGGCTGTGTTAACAATGCTCCCACACACACACAGTACTTGACCTGCTCCTCCCTCCTACAAAAAGAAACTTGCTCTTCTGCCAAGAGATTGAAGTATCTCAGTCTCAATACAACACACACTGGGGCAAGGAGGAATGAACATACCCACACAAACCGATATCAACACAGAACACACACAGTACATTGATGTTTAGGCCAGGGTATCAATTATCTCTAATGTAGCCTATCATGTTAATTTCCCCTCACACTTCTCTCAGGGATGGAGGGAGTGGGGGATAAAGAAAAGAGGGAGAGAAAGAGAGAAGGTGGGGGGTTACTTGGAGCCTTTCTTTACCCAGTGCTTCCAGGGCACAACAGATGAAAGAAGGATAACTCCCCTCCCCTCCATCCTAGCCCCCATAAACCTGACTCGCGGCCCATTCTCCTTCCCCCTGCTCAATATTGTCCCCCATCCCCCCTACTTATTCATTACCCCTATCTGTCAACTGGAGGCTTGATGTTTCATTGATGGTGGTGC
Source organism: Coregonus clupeaformis (assembly GCF_020615455.1). Lineage (NCBI taxonomy): Eukaryota > Metazoa > Chordata > Actinopteri > Salmoniformes > Salmonidae > Coregonus > Coregonus clupeaformis. The sequence continues at coordinate 58,138,579 of NC_059212.1, forward strand.
TCCTTCATCTTTCCACTCCTGGACAACAATAGCCAGGCTAACTGGTTGTTGTTCCAATCTAACCATCAAGAAAATGGAAAGTCCAATGAGATTTCAACCTAGGTTCATAAGATATAAGGTAGAAGTAAGTCCATACATTTTAGGTTTGTAAAGCGGCTGGCTGGCAATGCAAGTTCAAGACGACACAAATCAAATTTGGCTAAATATGAGCAAAAAATAAGCTAGTTATCCAATGTCCACCCCTACTCATCATCCTCAAGAACACAAGCTAGGTTATGGTGAAGCCCCTTTGTGTCCATCCATTCTCACACCCTTTCATTGGGTTGACAAGTTTCCAATTATTTAACTCACCATGCTTTTTTAAAGGGACCTTTAAAAAAAAGAAAAGAAACCTAGGTAGGTCAAAAAACAAAAAAATAAACGCAATCTGGCTGACATGTAGGGCCCTAGAAAAGTGTTTATTTTTTGCCTGATTCCGTTTTGTTTCCCCCCAAATTCCAATTTCTCTGTTTTGTTTTTCCAGGTTTCCGTTTGTCAAAGTTTTTTCAGGTTTTCCCTCTCAAAATCACACATTTTTTATAGAAAAACAACAAAGTTGGATGTTCTAAGTCCACAACAATGGATATACACCACATCAGGAGACCACTTTTGAGGTCTTGGAAAAATCTAAGAAATGTTTAATTATTGGTGTAGTTACCCTTTAAAGCAAGTGTGCACACCCTTTGTTTGGTTAGCAGTGTTTCTGTAGCGCTCATGTGAGTTTGCCAAACAAATGGCCACTGGATTGATCCAAATAATCATGATATCATTCTGCCAGGTAGGCAGAGGCTAATTTTTACTTAACATTTAACTGAGAAGGTTTTTGCGAAAGCCTTTCCATCAACCAGCAGACGGTTATCATTAGCATTATCGCTAACGGCTACACAAAGTGGACCAGGGAGTGGACCGGGGTTGCCATGGCAATGCACCAGCTGACCCAGGGAGGGGGTGGGGGATCCAGCAGCCCAGTGACAACAATAAGAGATGTCTGAGAACGCAATCTCTCTCCACCCGTCTCATACACACACACCTCTAAACATCCTCAGCTTGAACACACACACACACAGCAGAGTTCTTTAAATATTCTCCACCTGAACACACACTAGCCTCCTTGCAAACAACCCACAATGTGAAACATTTACATTTTAGTAATTTAGCAGACGCTCTTATCCAGAGCGACTTACAGTTAGTGAATGCATACATTTTCATACTGAAACAACCTCACTGTACTGTCCGCCAATCAGCCACAAGCCAATGCCACTCTACAGCACGACATCAAAGAGCGCTAGTATCCACCGCTGTAGCAGCGAAATCAGTAACGCGAGAAGCAGCACGAGGCACCAGCCGATAGTACCATCCCTACCTCCAATATCTCACTGCCCATCTGCCAGCTAGCTAGCCAGCCAGCCACCGCAATCCTCCCTGGCTCCGGGCAACCCTTCAAAAAGACAACCCTGTCCCAGTAAATTCAAAATCCATTATCCATCTTTAAGCCAGGTTTGACGATAGATCTTTGTTCCATTCAGGTGGTTTGGTATAGGAGACGGACACAACTGCGTTGCAGTGACTTGCAGTGTAATGCAGTGCGCCAGTCCGTCTGTCGGTCTGCGCTCCCCTGGGCCGGTGCAAAAGTGCAGTGGACAGTGGCTGCGCGTACCCAATGGCTCCCTATATAGTGCACTATGTAGGGAATAGGGTGCTATTTGAGACACAGACAGTGACACAGCACACTGTCTCTCAGCAACGCACTACGCTGCTGCAGCACCCGGTGAAACAAACAACCTTTAACGGAGACATCACAGACCAGCTGCTGGCCACACACATTCTGCTTGCGTGACAACAGACTCTAGAGAAAACAGTCTGGATTGGAGCACCATGCCAGGGACAGGGAGTGGATCCGTCTGGGAGACGCCTTGGCTGGGGAACGACGGACAGCCAGCGCCCCTGTCTAGATCACCTCCTCGGTCTCCTGGTCGCCCACTCAATCAGCTACTGAAGAAACAATAGACGACCCTGAGCTACACAATCAACCACGACGGCTGAGCAACCAGAGTAGGTAAGGGCAGACGCCAGATGCAGTATCTAACCGCATTGTTTATTATTAAAGATCATCACCAAGAGACAGTGGGTCTCGGAGCCAGTACCAGCAGGGTTTCAGATGCTCTCCCTCCCTCCCTCCCTCCCTCCCTCCAGCAGTCCAGTATCCTCTGTTTTTCTCCTCCATTATATTCTATTTCTCTCCTTTTCTCTTGCCCTTTCTCTCTCCTGCAGTGCACCTTGGGGAATCCTGTGGGATGCAGAGAGACGCTACACACCTCGCACCTTCAGTGTTGCCGTTACATCCCTCCTCCTCTTCGTCTCTTTATCCTTCTTCCTCCTCTCTTCCCACATCCCTTCATAGCCGGCGTAGTGCAGCAGCATCTCTCCTCCGTTCGCCATCCTCCACTCCCCCTCTCCAGAGAGAAAAAGAGGCCTGCGGTCTATCCAGCTCTGACATCCTTTCGCCTCTGCAGTGTCTCACTCCCTCCCTTCCCCCCCTCTCTCTCTCCATCCGTGTTTTCCGCATTTCTGCTCACATGGCCAGTCAGCCTCTCCAGTAACTTCTCCTCTCGCTTCACACAGAGCAGACAGCGTGCTCTCACCACAGTGTCCTCTCCACTCACACACATCCCCCCTCCAATCCCCTTCTCTCTCGCTTCTCCTGTTTCATCACTTACACTGACACTTTTGTATTGCATGCAATACGTCTTCTGGAGATGCATCGCTCAAAGTACAGGCAAAGAAAAAGAGCTCCCTCTCCTTAACAGACCAGAGACTAAGAGATGTAGTGCTGACCACTACTGCCTAAATCTCACCCTATTCATAATTGATAAGACTTTATCTCTGCATCAGAGGAGTGATGCTGCCTGGCTACTGCTCTGAGAGATACATGTTCTGCTTCTGCTCCTACAAATGTTACTATCGTTTGAAACTCAACTTTAACAATCACAACACACACATACCTCCATTGTACAGTATAAACATCATGTCCACGATCCATTGCCTAGTAACAGCCTTTTTCGTGTCACCTCAGCTGTAACTATTCAGATTCTACACAGTCAGGTAGGCTGGAGACCCTGGTCACCCTACTAAACCCTGCAGTACAGGTTCAAATTCTCTCAACAGGTGTGACGCAAAGGATACTCGTCTGATACCCTGAACAAACCAGAAATGCAATTACAATCACATGCAGAAAAAAAGGGAACTCACCTCAAACACGTCAATCAATAACCTTATCTGACATGTTGGACCCTCAATCAAAAATGTACCATGTAACAAAAACGTACAATATTGCTTTCCAAGGATTTAGCTAGCTCTTACACTAATCCCAGCCATAGCCCAACCTAACCCTGTATTCACTCCTCCAGACATGGTTGATCCGGTCCTCTTTAAACAAATGTCTTCCGCTCAGTTTGCTTTTCCAATGTTTTGGAGCGACTGTGACATGATGCATACTCCTTCTGGCAGGGTTTAACCCCCCAAACTATTAACCTGGCTGCATCTTAAATGGCACCCTATTCCCTTTATAGAGCACTACTTTTGACCAGAGCTACATGTGGACTTTATAGTGCACTACTTTTGACCAAAGAGCCTATTTTCCGTACTCTCTCAAGTTACAGTCAACAGGGCCAATCTGACTACATGACGCCATCAAGCAAGGCAAGTCAGAGACATAAGCGTCTCAGCTTTTTGGTATTGGAAATAAATTAAATTGTTACTTAGGGAAAGAACACTACAGTTATTCCCATAACCTAAATTAAGAGGTACAAGTCTTTGAGCCAGTCTTGGAATTGAACCGCAGACTAGTAACGTTATAACTCACTTCCTCTCTCTGACTGTCTTTATAATTCCAACATCTCAATATATTTGCATAGTTTAAGAATAAAGTAAAATAAAAATCCATACTACGAACCTTTCAATATAATTAGTAACTACCGGTAGGCCATGCCATTTCATATCGTTCATCACCATCAACGTGTAAAGTAACGTTAGCTAAGAATTGACTACAGACAAAACAGGGAGACATTGTAATAACGCTGGGTCAACTAGTTACTTACCAGTCGTTTGCTGAATCGTGGTCGACGAGTATCTTCCATTTTTTTATGACTGTCACTTGAGACAGTGGACTGCTTATTTGGTAGGCGGTTCGCCGATACACGTGGGTACCTGACTGACTGCGCTGTCAAGCTGCTGAACACCGGTTGAAGTTCGCACAACTAGATCGTGATTGGAAATGTAGCTTAACTCGTTATCTATTTACTTGACAGAGCTAAATTAGCTCATTTCTAGTAGTGTAATGTTTAAGTTATGTCCACTGTCACTTGCGGGTTAAAATAGGCCTTCAAATCTGACAAACTACATCTAAAACAGTCAACGTAGCCAAGTTAATACATTGATTTGATTAAAAACACCGTATAAATAAAGAGCGTTTACACATTGTAACGTTATGTTATTTACAGCTAGATAATCACCACTAGGACATAGCTAGTGAAATAGTAATGAGGCTAGCATCTTTGGCTATCTATCCCCCACTAAAGGGAAACATTGTTGTCGATCACCAAAACAAAACCCTACCGAGAGAATGGGATTAGCTATCTTTAGTTTGTCTTTATCGCGCCAATATTGTATTTGGGATAGCAGTGTGGTTCATTATATGACGGTTAGCGTGTTATAGCTAACGTTAGCTATAGTGTATCTTACTATTGATTCAATACTATACATACCATTTAGACACACTTGTCTGGCTAGTTTTAGGGGGCTGAGGGGGGGTTACCAGTCCTGGGTTATTTGCGGCAAGTAGTTCACACACATTTTATTATGCTGAACAACAAACTGTTAGCTAAACTAAAACGAACACAGAACGTCCAAGTTTAAAATGCAACGGCAGACAGCGAGCAATCTATTATTTTCAAGGGAACTTTCCGCTTTGTCTTTTGGAAAACTCCAATCAACCAAAGAGTTTTCTAGAAAATCCTTAAAATCGGGTTATATTAAATGACATTAAGTTCTGTAAAAAATCGACAGAGAACACTGGTTTAAATCGCAGGTTTATATGTATAATATCCGATAAAGTCGGCGGTCAGCCATCCGCCGCCATTTTCATCTCGTCACAAATCCCCACTAGTTTTTCTCAAGACCCGCCTACAACAATAAAATCGTCCAACTACAGCAAAGCCGGCGAGGCACTAAATGGTCGGTAATTATGTCACTCAGAAATACATTTTGTCGATAAGGATTGGACAAACATACAACAAAAAGTGAAAACGACACGTGAATGACCAATTACATTGCAAGTTATTGGACGAACCGAAATCCAATTGGCGACCATTTCGCTACTATCTTCAAAGGAGAATAATAATTGGTCAACATACAAAGGGGTCAATAAAGCAGCCAATGAACTATCACGCAATTCAGACATCGTGTTACCCAACTCAACCTTCCAAAAATTGCCAGACCTGCCATACAATTTATAAACCCATAAAAATAAAATGTATTTCCGTTACACACCACCATGATTGAGCAGAACTGTTCAAGGACGGTCGACGGTGCCAGTCTGCGTAGTCTGCCTCCTGGCTTCTGCTGTGTCTTGACTCCCGGAGCTTTGCATTGCTGAGACACGTTTTCTGGGTAGCTACTTCGGTCTTGGGTTGCTACAGCAAAGCCGCCCATTCATGGCAGTTGTAATCCGGAAGCGGCTGTCTATTGGTCCCACACTTGGGTGGATGGCAGCAATTGGAGGATTTGGCCTGTCAATTAAACAATACAGACGGTGAGCGATGTCAAAGCCAATTCGTTTCGTTTTATTCCTATTTCTCAAAGCAGTTTAAAATAATTGAATAATGAAAACTTACAAATAAAAACACTTGGCAAAGGGCGATTCTTTATTTTATTTTTTATTTGTCAACAGAGGGGAAAAGCTACAAAAGCTGAAATCTGACCTTACATTTTGATCAGATAACATTTTCCCATATAAATGCCTACAAAATCACTACAAACGTATGCGACTGAAAACACACACATTGGCTATTCACTTGATACTGCTTGCTTGCTTGATCACAACAAAAATACTATCCTATCTTTAATTAGAGGGGGTAGAGAGCAATGACTTATATAAATTAACCCTGGACTGATGATGCTATGTACAGGCCATTGAGATGTTTTGAAGCCACCGGTCGGCCATATTAGAACTCCCTAGAAGGAGCAGTCCTCCATAGGAATGAATGGAATTCTACAGTATTTCAAGGAAAACATTTCATGTATTGACGTTTTTTTTTGTAGTGGGGACAGTAACATTAGTACTCTCCCCATTAAAAAAAATGTTTAGCTCACATAATATAATTTAAAAGTATGCATTAAAGTGTCTGTAATAGAATAAACTTGTCAAAAACAAATGTAGACGTTAATAAATGTATTTCTATAGCTTCCAAAATCTTTTTCACGATTGAGGAGGATTACCAAGATGGCTGCACGGTGGCTTCAATACAGCGCCCCCTGACAGTCATCCAGGGTTTACACACATCATATGTAGAGAGCGCCTGTGACAGTTTTATGACACAGGCATGCCCCCTGGTGGTACATGCGTCGACACACATGTATGATAAAAATGAAATGAGTACAATATTACGCAATAACTTCAACACACAATAATACAATAATACATAAAAACGTGCCATTTTGGGGTCATTTCGATTACTAGCTGTTAATAGGGCAGTGAGAAATTGTATTTTTTTCAAACAATCTTCGTTTTATCATCGTATTATTTTGTTTACCAATATCTTTAGGTTACTTGACTTGATTACACAGTGTTATCGTTGACCTGTCTTGGCTTAGATTATTAAGGAACCACACTACCAAAGCTAATTGACACATATCCTTGAAGTGGGAAAAGGAGCTGTGGGGGTCAGCATGCCTGAAAAGAGGAATGAGAGAGAGAGGGAAAAGAGGGAGAGAGAGAGTGTGTGTGCGTGAGAGAAAAAGAGAGAGAGAAAGACGAAAGACAATGTAGGGTGGAAGGCCTTTAGCCGGACTGAAGTGTATCTCCTCTGAGTAGCGCCTTATGTATCTCTTGACAGACAGAGTGATCACTGTGGATCCACCCACCCAGGTTAGACTGGGGGTAATCTGGGACACTCCTCTTCAACTTCACCTGAGGCCAGAGTCATAACTGATTATCTCGTTAAGAGGCCAATAATAAAGCCTAAGTCTACATCCCAAATGGCACCCTATTCCCTATATACTACAAAGGGAATAGGGTGTCATGTGGGACACAGACTAAGAATAACCTGGATCTAACATTTTCTAATCTGGTCCCGTATTCATAAAGCATCTCAGAGTAGGAGTGCTGATCTAGGATCCCGCCCCCCCTGTCCATGTAATCTTATTCATTGTAATCTAAAAGGTTCAACTGATCCCAGATCTGCACTGATCATTTGAAAGGCTTTATAAATACAGGCCCTGATCCAACTTGGAAATCTTTTGCACACATCTGCATCCTTCTAGCCTGAGTTGTTTGTGCTATCATGCCAACTCCTTGTCACTGATTGTCATGCCACACATGTTTGGCTTGACAGGGACAGGAATGGAGTTTGCAAGAGTACAAACAAATCTGGGACCAGGCTAACATCCTTCTGCATCAATACATGATTTAAAAGTTGAAGTTGGGAGTTTTGAACACATCTCTGTCAACAGTTTTACAACAAGTTTTACCCGGACGGTATTTCCTATTTGATAAAGCTGTAGAGGAAGGACCCGCCGATGACACAGAGAATGATACAGCAACACATGATCATCATCTGCTTCTAAAGGGCGGAAGACAGAAAGAAAGAGGCAAAGAAAGACAGAGGATGCGAGAGAGGAAGAGGACACAGAGGAGGAAGTGGAGGAGGAAGAAATATAAGGAAACAAAGAAGGGAAGGGAGAGAAGAAAGAGAACAAGAAAAAAATTAGAAAAATGAAAGGGAAAATTGACCTGAGCATAGAGAAAACATAACCCAAGATAAATATTTAGACACTAAATGTGCCATTGTAGGTTCTGAAGTTTTAAGAGATTCTTTGCATCAGTGAGAATGCTGAACCCCCTTTAGCAAGACAGTATATTTACTGTGTGTCCCAAATGGCACCCTTTTCCCTGTATAGTGCAGTACTTTCAAAAGTAACGCACTATGAAGGTAATAGGGTGCCATTTGGGACGAAGCCAATGTATCCCTTCTCCTGTATGAACAAAGGTGATAGGTAATAGGTCTAGGGTCTGGAGTGGACCTATAAACAGGACGTTTCAGCCGTAGAAATAGAATCCCCTATTATGGCATCATTGACCTGAATGGGGACGGCCATTCTACTCATCCTAATTCTATGGTTTCAGCCCCACTCACCCTACGGGCCTCCTGCTGAAATTTGGCTGCTTTCTTGGTGTCGGCAACCGCCCGCTCTACGAAGCCCACCGATTGGTCCATGTTGTTCTCAATCTTGTCAATCATACTGCCCTTTGAAGGGGGTGGGCGGAGCGGAGTGTTGGGTGAAGCACACACAAACAGCGGTCAAAAGCAGTGCACTATGTAGGGAATAGGGTTCCATTTGGGATACAGCCTTAAAGGTGTGAAGGGTTACCTGGTTCTCCACCAGCATAGCAATGTCCACAAACATGTCATGAAGCTCTTTGATGCTGCTCTCCAGCCTCACAATGTCTTTGTGCCGTGCCTCGATCTCATTCAATGCCTGCTTCGATATGCCCGACTCCATGATCTACAAAACACATAGGAGAGGATATACACAACGGTTTAACACCCACACTAGGAGAGGATATACACAACGGTTTAACACCCACACTAGGAGAGGATATATACAACAGTTTAACACCCACACTAGGAGAGGATATACACAACGGTTTAACACCCACACTAGGAGAAGATATACACAACGGTTTAACACCCACACTAGGAGAGGATATACACAACGGTTTAACACCCACACTAGGAGAAGATATACACAACGGTTTAACACCCACACTAGGAGAAGATATACACAACGGTTTAACACCCACACTAGGAGAGGGTATACACAACGGTTTAACTCCCACACTCGCAAGCATGCACATACACACACTCACAAGCCATTCTCGCTTGTACACATGCACACATACGCACACACACACACACAGAATTACCCCTGCGGAGAAGACGGCTGCGTTTCCTCCTTCCAACATCTCCTCCAGCTCCTCGTCGGTCGTTACTTTTCCCGCTGTGGAGTGGAGAGTTCACAGAAAAGGGTTAATAACATGTATGAAAGGGTTTTAATAACAGGCCCTTAATGCTGGCACAGAATATACTAATACATTCCGTCAACAGCAGATCTGGGTTTCAAATACTTAAATATTTCAAATACTTTATCTGTGTCTATTTGTGCTTGCCTGGCTTAATAAACCAGAAAAGAAAAGTCCCAAAACTGCAAACCCTGCCCAACTCCAGGCAGATTCAAGCAAACGTTCAAAGTATTTGAAAGGATTTTCTAAGTATTTGAACTGGTAAAGAGCACGGTATTAGCTTGAGTCTATCTGTGATAGGTTGAAACATGCACTCCTGTCTACGACTTAATGCAACTTGGGCCTGGATTTTTTCCTGACAATTGAACCCTGGCCGCAGTTATACCAGGTATCTTGTCTCTATGACTGGTTATGACATGGTTATGGCATGGTTATGGCATGGTTATGGCATGGTTATGAAGCATCATAGGCATCAGACTCACTGATCTCCAGCTGCCGGGCGATGCGGCCTTTGCTCTTGTCTCTGAAGTCCGTCTGAGCCTCGTTGTACTTGGTCATCACCTCCACAAACTTCTTGGCCAGGATGGCATGCTGGGAAAAGGTGGAAGTGGGTACAGGGGTTGTTATGGTAATCAGTGGGGAGGGAACCCGAGTCTCCAACCCCGGTTTCCAACAGGAAAAAACAAAGGGGACATGATTGACGTGCAAACCGATAGAGTTAAGGGTTTGGTTGAGGTTAGTTTGTTTCTTAAGGGTTACCTGGGACTTCCGTATCCTCATGTCTGCTGACGACCGTTCCTCTGTGTTTGTCTCAAGTTGCTTCTCGATACCTGCCAGGGATGGAACGCGCAACCATTACCATGACTACGGCCATCGACAACAACAAATAATTACTACGGTATTGCAGTAGATGGCATTCAAAAACACGTTATCTTGACACAAAAACTAAGTTTATACAATTGAATGATAATTGTGTTGGTCGTCAGAATACGGTTGGTTGTCAGAAAGACTATGGGTAAGATATGGTGCGTCTAATATTTATAGGGGCAGGAAGGACCGACTCTTGAGTTTGTTGCGAGCGGTGCCGGCTGCTTTCTTGATGTCGTTGGTGACTGCCTCCAAATCATCTTGAATCTCTGGTGAGCACAGTGAAAGACAAAAAAGAGTGGTTGTAACATAGAAGTATCAACAAGCCACAAACGATGAAAAATATGGAATGGAAAGAAAGGGAAAGAAAGTGGGGTGAGATAACAAAGAGATGAAGAGAGAGAGAGAGAGTGAAGGAGAGAGAGGGGGACAGAGAGAGAGAGGGATTGAATGCTGATGTTTACTCTGATCTGATGTAGGGGCGGAGAGGATGGTAGAGTACAGCTTCTTTGCTTGCGCCACACTCTCATCTATCTTATCAATGCTGCTGCGAATCTCCTCAATCTGAGACAGAGACAGGCAATGATGACACACTGGTGAACATACATACACACACACACACACAAACACACAAACACACAAACACACACACACACACACACACACACACACAGTATGGTGAACGCGCCCACACACACAAACCCACACACACATCAGGAGTATGGTCAGAAATACCTGGGCGAAGAAGTCATCCATAAAGGCTTGGTTCTCCACTGGAATCTCCACATCGTCCCCAGGCACATCACTTTTCTGTTGACACACACACACACAGACAGCCAGAGTTGTTGTGGTGGTGAGTTTGTGGTTAGATAATCACACTCACAGGTTTTTTAGCGGTTCTTCCATCACTGAAACAATGTGTTTTTAATCCACTATAACGTTCATTTTTTTACCAGACACAATAAGGCCTACATGGATGACCTTGAGACCTTGGAAGAGGTGCAGGAAATTAGGAGAAAACATTTGTAATCTTTCCTTAAATCAACCCTTTTGTTCCTCTCTCTGTATCCATCCCCCTCCATTTGTAACGCACCACCAATAAACAAGTGTACAGCCTAAATATCATCACACCCCAATTAAGCCTACCTACTTCCTAGAATAACTTCATGCTCTAATGTTTATTATCCCAGTGTTCAACTAGGCTATTTCTATTTCCGCTTTTCTAGGCCTGAAAATGGGATCAAACAGCTGATCGAATGTTGTGGACCAACCGCATCTAGTGCCTGAAAACAAATGAGTAAATCAGATAGGTCCCCAAAAACAAATGAGTAAATCAGATACGTCCCCCATCCCTTTTATACAATTCTATATGATTAGCAACGGTTCTATATTAAACTAATAGCAAGCAAGGCCAAGAAAACACGAACAAGTGTACAGAATGACAAAGCTTACCGCCTTCAACTGTTCCAATCGGTCCTTCATCTTCAAAACTGTGTTGTCACTGTCACAATATCTGAACTATCAAAAAGCGATATATTCTCATTTACAACTACTAAGAAAACGGTTACCAAATTAGACCATTACAATTTATTAGCCTACTGATTAATCCAGTGACTTCGACGAAAATACGTTTCAAAGTTAGTTGTAAAAATATTTAGTAGGCTAAATGGTCATTAGAATATGGTCATCAAATAAAAAAAGAACAATCTTTTTTTTACAAAATGTCTGTTCAATATGGCTGCAGCAGCGTCTCCAACCTGTAGTTTTACTAAGCCTATCCTCTCAAGAAGGATTAGAGCAACAGTTGTGTAGAGTGCGATTTATCTCTCTCTCTCTCTGATCAATAGCATGCGTAAAAACGCATGCAAAGTAAATATCATGCTTGCTCGCTGTTTTGGGCGCACTATTCAAACAGGGCACTGAATGGAAAGGTAATACATTAAATTCTAAATCTGTAAAGTCAACACACTAGGTTGTCCATCTATAAATAAAATAAAATGAGGGTGTATTTGTATTGTTATTTCTTGCAGGGGCGGTGTGTTCAATAGTGCGATATGGGCGACGCACTGCCAAACGGGAAAAGGAAGGGATTTTTTTTCTAATCAATTATATCACGGCAACAGTAGTTATCAGTGTTGTAATCTAGACGTCTGATCTGCCACAGTGCCACTAAATGTCCAATCAGGCTAAAGTCGTGCTTCAAATGCCCCCCCCTTTTGGGGCGATTTCAGTCAGGTTGAAAATCGCCCAGAAGTCTGTCATAGACTCCCATGTAAAATCTATTTTTTTCAAATATCAGAGCTTTCAATACAATCTCTATGGGTTTCTGAGGGCTTGCACTTACGCGCTTTCGTCATACGTAACATAACCATGAACGTAACTAAGAAAAGAGCGGGTAGCCTCGTCAATCAATTCACTACTACTATCAAAATGGCTAGGCTTCAGTGCAACTCGATTGTGTCTTTGAAAGAAGTTCCTTTTTGTCGGCGAACAAATGAAGATAAATTGGCAACGAAACAATTAGGACCTCCCAGACCAAATTTAATAATTCAACAGGTTTCTACTAAAGGGGGAAGTCCTACACCCGAGGATTTTCCAAAAATTGGTGTTACGAACGAAAAACCTGGCTAGCAGGCTGCGATGTAGCTAATGCAGTCTTCTGCTACCCCCCGCTTACTCTTTCACCCTGAAGGCGGCACGGCAGACAGCACCGCTTGGACAGCGACTGGTGTGTAACGGACATGCACCATCTTTCAGGAAAGATTAAGAAACATGAGCTGTCAAAGACCCACATGGATAGCTGTTTGAGATTGTCTGCTTTGGGGAGAGTGAACATTCCCACTCAACTGGATGAGGGATACAGGCTAGCTGTCCGCCGCCACAACGATGAGGTTAGTGTTGATAATCACAAGTTTACTGGAGAACTGAAACTAACAAGGCTGACAAGATAGGACCCTTTTGTCCATTGTTATTGGATAGGAACAGAACTTATAACCAGCTCCTGACCTAAATAGATCTTAGCACAACATTTTACTCAACATATCATATTCCATATTCACTATAACAAATATATTTACTCACGACATTAGCAAGAACCGCCACATCCTCAGCCGGCTAATCCAGTGTGTGAAGTTTTGCGGAGTGTTTGAGTTAGCTTTGCGAGGCAAAGATGAAACTGAGGGCTCCACCAACCCTGGTAAGCCAACACTTTTGAGATCAGTCAATAAATGCTTCTGGTATTGACTTATATGCTGCCCCTGTCTTCATGTTGTTGCTGGACATATCTTTTTTAAAATGTGTGTAGGTCACCTAAATCATCAGAAAAATTGCCCCCCCCTGAGAATTTTTTCAGGAGCCGCCACTGATTTCTTGACCCCATCTGCTTGTAAATATAGCTAAATAAGGCCAGGTCAACAAAAGAAAGTCATGCAATGATTATTGATTAAGGAATATATTTTTGTATTCCTTTTTTATTTGCAACACCATTCCCCCTGAAAATAGATGAGGTTACACAGGTTTCTGACAATAGGCCTAGATAGAATTCTCAAATGCAATGTGTTTAGAAGTTGCTAATACAATCAGTTGTTTCATGAAATCTTACTTTGGGCAGACTGAAACTGACTGTGATTGTGAGAACTTTTAGCTGACAAAGGCTTAGTCTTTGAGCTGTGGGTTTTCTCTAACATTTTACAGGGTCCTGGTGTCGTGATATCTGAGAAAGCTATAATGCAAAGTTTATCTGCCAGGTAGTATATACTACTATACTGCTCATCTTTCATCTACTTTAAATAATAAACCCCCCACTCCCTTTTTCCACCATCCCCTCTTCTTCTTCTCCTCCATTCAGTTCCTCTCTTTCCTCAGGTTTGAAGGCACACAGAAAGTAATTGCTTTGGCTGCACGTTTTATCATTCCATTCCTCTTAATCTCCATCCTAATCTCAGATATATTTCCTATTTTCTGCTGTCTCAACCTCTTACACATTAAAAGTTGCAAACCCTTCGTGTTTGTCTAGAAGGTATGTGCAATCCCCTGGGTACATTTGCAGCCTAAAATGTTGTCACCCTTGCACTTCTCAACAACAAAAACACTCCAGTTATTTTTTTACTTTTCCCGTTGAAAAACGATATCCCAAGTATAACTACGGTAATGTATGACCAAATTAAGAATTCAAAGAAAAGAACACCCTCCCTAAAATCAAACATGGGAGAGTTTTGATAATACTGTGGGGTTGCTTTGCTGCCTATGGTACTGGAGGCCTTCAACATGTGCAAGGCATCATGAAATCAGCAGATTATCAAGGGGTTTTGGAGTGCAGTGTTCAGCCCTGTGTCCAAAAACTAGGTCTCCGTTGAAGGTCGTGGGTATCCAGCAGGACAACGACTCCAAGAACACATAAAAAAGCGCCCAGGGCTGTTTCAAGAAGAAACACTGGAATGGAATGGTCAGCAATGAGTCCAGATCTGAGTCCCATCGAAAACCTACGGCGAGATCTGAAAAAAGCAGTTGGTCAAAGGCACCCATCAAACATTGAAGAATTGGGAGCAGTTTACAGCTGAAGAGAGGGCAGAATTGCCAGTAGAAAGGTACAGCAAGCTCATCGAGGGCTACAAGAAGCGTTTGCCGGCAGTTATGCTGACCAAAAGCTGTGCAACCAATTACTAGTACTGGGTGCTAATAATTTTGTCAATGCTATTTGTTTTTATTTTCTCAAATTAAATATTTCTCAAATTGTAGTTTCTCCCCCCAAAAAATTGGTTCTGCAATGTTGAAAATCGAATAACCAGGTGTGGAGACAAAGTTATTTTCAATTTTAATTTATTTTAGACAGAATTATTTAAGAAAAGTGCAAGGGTACCAATATATTAGGCCACAAAATGTACATCTGTCTGCTGGTTGTTTCTCAAGAGAGCAACTTGTCAAGACAACTTTTCATGACAGAACACAACATGAGGAGAAACGTACTACAGTGCCTTCAGAAAGTATTCACATCCCTACACTTTTTCCACGTTTTGTGTTACAGCCTGAATTTAAATGGATTAAATTTAGATTTTGTGTCACTGGCCTACACACAATACCCCATAATGTCAAAGTGGAATTATATTTTAGAAATGTTTACAAATTAAATAAAAATGAAAAGCTGAAATGTCTTGAGTCAGTAAGTATTCAACGCCTTTGTTATGACAAGTCTAAAATTCAGGAGTAAAAATGTGGTTAACAAGTTACATTACATGGACTCACTGTGTGAAATAGTGTTTAACATGGTTTTCGAATTACTACCTCATCTCTGTACCCCACACATACAGATAATTGTAAGGTCCCTCAGTAGAGCAATGAATTTAAAACACAGATTCAACCAAAAAGACCATGGAGGTTTTCCAATGCCTTGCAAAGGGCACCTACTGAGAAAAAAAAAAGCAGACATTGAATATATCCCTTTGAGCATGGTGAAGTTCACTGGAAGCTGCTAAGGGGAGGATGGCTCATAATTTCTGGAATGGAGCCAATGGAATAGCATCAAACACATGGAAACCATGTGCCTGATGCATTTGATACCATTCCACTGATTCCGCTCCAACCATTACCACAAGCCCGTCTTCCCCAATTAAGGTGCCACCAACCTCCTGTGGTGAAGTTATTACAGTTTGGATGGTGTATCAATACACCCAGTCACTAAAAAGATACAGGCATACTTCCTAACTCAGTTCCCGGAGAGGAAGGAAGCCGCTCAGGGATTTCACCATGAGGCCAATGGTGACTTTAAAACAATTACAGAGTTTAATGGCTGTGATAGGAGAAAACTGAGGATGGATCAACATTGTAGTTATTCCATAATACTAACCTAAATGACAGAGTGAAAAGGAAGCCTGCACAGAATAAAAATATCCCAAAACATGCATGTATTTATGAATTTACTATACAATTTTATGTTGTGGAACCTGTACATTTTCAATCCCTGTCAACCAAACCACAGGCACCTCTGAATAAAATGCTGTCAAACATCAGCCAGGTAGTCCCACAGGCAAGTGAAATTTGCTTTTTGCTCAATTCCAGTCACACACCTATTTTGTTCACCTGAATTGACACAGCAGATAGTTTATATTCAAATACTTTTTATTTAGTGTGATTTCATATCACCCTTAGTCACTATCGTATAGCGAGCGTACAAAGTCTTTCATTTGTGTGTGTGTGTGTGTGTGTAATGCCTACTGTGAGCAGTCAAATTCTACTCCCGTTTGTCTCTACTGAAATCTTCACGCTACGAGAGACACATTTTCAATTTGAAACACAAAAACAAAACATCGGGGAGGGGGGCTTTTACAATTAAAGGTCAAGGGTTAAGGTCAGCAATAGGCCACACCCCAAGAACACTGGAAAGGCCAGCGAAAGTTCACAGGTTAAAGGTCGTCGTCTTCATCTGGGAGCGCAGTTTCTGCGGCAACCTGGAGTGGTGAGGAAAAATAGAGTATTCATTATTTGTCACCTGTAAAATTAAGTTCCTGAAATAAATAACACTTCAAAACACTGACCCAGCCTGTGTGTGTACGGTGTATAGCGTGTGCGACTTCTGCATTTGTGTGTGTTCTGCATGCGTGTCACCTGCATGTGTGTGTGTGTACGTTCTCTGCACGTGTGTGTGTACTCACTTTAAGGTCGTTCTCGTACTGCGCGGCCAGGGAGGCATCCATGACGACTTCCGGGGGGGCAAGGGCGGGCATCTCCACAAACTCCAGGTTGGGGTCTCCTACCAGCTTCCTGGCCAGCCACAGGAAGGGCTTCTCAAAGTTGTAGTTACTCTTGGCTGAGATGTCGTAGTACTGATGGGGAAGTGGAGAGAGAGTCAGTCAACTAGGTATCGTCTTATCTATCCAGGCTCGCTCTCATTCACACACACAGTACCAGTCAAAAGTTTGGACACCTACTCATTCAAGGGTTTTTCTTTATTTTTACTATTTTCTACATTGTAGACAAATAGTGAAGACATTAAAACTATGAAATAACACATATGGAATCATGTAGTAACCAAAAAAGTGATAAACAAATCAAAATATATTTTATGAGATTCTTCAAAGTAGCCACCCTTTGCCTTTGCACACTCTTGGCATTCTCTCAAGAAGCTTCATGAGGTAGTCACCTGGAATGCTTTTCCAACAGTCTTAAAGGAGTTCCCACATATGCTGAGCACTTATTGGCTACTTTTCCTTCACTCCGCGGGTTGAGGTCAGGTGATTGTGGAGGCCAGGTCATCTGATGCAGCACTCCATCACTCTCCTTGGTCAAATAGCCCTTACACAGCCTGGAGGTGTGTTTTGGGTCATTGTCCTGTTGAAAAACAAATGATAGTCCCACTAAGCACAAACCAGATGGGATGGCGTATCGCTGCAGAATGCTGTGGTAGCCATGCTGGTTAAGTGTGCCTTGAATTCTAAATAAATCACAGACAGCACCCCCACACCTCCATGCTTCACGGTGGGAACCACACATGCGGAGATCATCCGTTCACCTACCAGACCAAAGGACAGATTTACACCGGTCTAATGTGTTTCTTGGCCCAAGCAAGTCTCTTATTCTTATTGGTGTCCTTTAGTAGTGGTTTCTTTGCAGCAATTCAACCATGAAGGCCTGATTTACACAGTCTCCTCTGAACAGATGATGTTGAGATGTCTGTTACTTGAACTCTGTGAAGCATTTATTTGGGCTGTATTTTCTGATGCTGGTAACTCTAATGAACTGATCCTCTGTAGCAGAGGTAACTCTGGGTCTTCCATTCCTGTGGCGGTCCTCATGAGAGCCAGTTTCATCATATGGCTTGAGGGTTTTTGCGACTGCACTTGAAGAAACTTTCAAAGTTCTTGAAATGTTCCAGATTGACTGACCTTCATGTCTTAAAGTAATGATGGATTGTCGTTTCTCCTTGCTTATTTGAGCTGTTCTAGCCATAATATGGACTTGGTCTTTTCCCAAATAGGGCTATCTTCAGTATACCCCACCCCTACCTTGTCACAACACAACTGATTGGCTCAAACGCAAAAATAAATTCCACAAATTAACTTTTAAGAAGGCACACCTGTTAATTGAAATGCACCTCATGAAGCTGGTTGAGAGAATGCCAAGAGTGTGCAAAGCTGTCATCAAGGCAAAGGGTGGCTACTTTGAAGAATCTCAAATATATTTTGATTTGTTTAACACTTTTTTGGTTACTACATGATTCCATGTGTGTTATTTCATTGTTTTGATGTCATCACTATTATTATACAATGTAGAACATAGTAAAAATAAAACACCCTTGAATGAGTAGGTGTGTCCAAACGTTTGACTGGTACTGCATATCTGATCAAATCTATTAAAAAAGGAACCAGGAAGGGAGAAACACAGCACTCCAGCTGAGGAATATAGACTTGTACAGACAGTGTTTTTTACCTGTCAACTACCACTCCTATCTAAACAAGTGTGTCAGGCTGGTGTTGCCATGGTTACCTGAAGGTTCTTCTTGCGGTGGAACACAATGCTCTTGGCTTTGACCTTCCTGTCCTTGATGTCCACCTTGTTGCCGCACAGGACTATGGGTATGTTCTCGCAGACGCGCACCAGGTCGCGGTGCCAGTTGGGCACGTTCTTGTATGTGACGCGAGATGTGACGTCGAACATGATGATCGCACACTGGGCTGGAGAGAGGTAGGGGAGAGAAAAGTGGAAGGGGGAGAGTGATCGAGTGTATCAGATAATCATTAAATGTGGTGCCCGTACCCATCCGAGTCATTTTGCACCAGAGGGCTCATAATGTGGGCAAGATTGTGTAGAGATCTGAGGAAAGGATTTGACCTACTCTGCATGTACTACAATACACAAACATGTGACCCACACAACTGTGACGTACCCTGTATGTAGTAGCCATCTCTGAGCCCCCCAAACTTCTCCTGGCCGGCTGTGTCCCAGACGTTGTACTTGATGGTCCCTCGAGTGGTGTGGAAGACCAAGGGGTGCACCTCTACCCCCAGAGTCGCTACAGGGGGAGAAGGGGGAGCGAGGGGCAGGTCAGCCATGGTTCAGGGATCTAGAAGGGTTTAAACTCTATGGATTGCGTTTTTTTTTATCACACTACCCACCTAGCTAAAGTTAGCCACAATAAAAATTGTAATTCGTAACCTATACGTTTTGCAAATTACATATACGAATTTTAATTCGTAACATATCATGCGAAATGAATTTCCTTCCCTTACAAAATGTAACATATCCTACCAAAGGGATCCTACCTCAGAGTCCAGGTTGAAAAACAATGATGAAGCATAGTATCTAAGACAGGCAGAAACTGCTTTTCCAATAGAAATCCCAGATTATGCTTTTAGGCGATGTCATGGCGACGTTGGCTAGCTAAGCTCATGCCAGAAACACGTCATCGTGTCTTTTTTTGTAGATAATTATAAAGTTTGCCTGCAAACTAAATTTCCTTATGGAGAGAATTAAGACTGATTATTGATTGGTGGGGTTATAAAGGAGAATAAGCAGAAGACGAAGAAGAGGTATGTAAAGCTGAGAGAAGACTATCGGGACTAAGAAACTCACCAACGTATTTCTTCTCAAACTCTCCCGTTAAATGCCTCTTCACGAAGGTAGTTTTTCCTGTGCCTCCATCACCGCACAACACTAGCTGAAACATGGATAGTAATTAAATAACACATTGGTCAAAAGGAATAGCAACTAAACACCAATGTAGTACTGGTTAGTGCTAGACAAAGGAACAATTCCAACCCAAAGGGTGTATCCCAAACGACACCTATATAGGTCTAGTACACTACTTTTGACCAGAGCCCTATGGGCCCTGGACAAAAGTAGTGCACTATATAGGGAGTAGGGTGCAATGAGACACAGTCAAAGACTCACCTTAAATTGTACATCTGGTTCTGCCATAGCGGTCTGTTCTCTGTGTTAGTGATTATATGCTGAAATAACAAGAGGACAAGATGAACATGTTAACAATTGGCAGTGTTTCTGTCCCAAATTGCACCCTTTTCCCTTTATAGTGCACTACTTTTGACAAGTATTAATCATCAAAAGACAGTATCAATCATCAATCAAGAAGCCACAAGTGGTGCTGCTGGTGTGATGCGGCTTCACAACAATACCTGCCAAAAGTGACTACAGACACCATGTCCTATTAGTGTTAACTACTTGAGTAATTCACATATTATTCAGTTATTGATGCTTGGTTGACATGACTGTCTTGACACTAGGAAAGCAATTTGAATGCGTTTTGTTTTTGACATGGTGGAGAGAGGCCGAAAAACCAGCCTGGTCTCAGACTAGGCGTAACATAGTAAAAATAAATCCAGGACACTCAAATTAGTGTAATATGTGACGTTTGGCATGGTTAAATAGACAGAAAGTTACTTAAGGCAAACACGAAAGGAGGTTGGTTGGTCAGGGTGGATGGGTAGGCGCATAACGCGAACGTCTGGAAACCCAAAAGTTGAGCGTTCGAATCTCATCACCGACAAATTTAGTATTTTAGGAAACACTTACTACTTTTTAGCGACTTTGCAACTACTTAGCATGTTAGCTAAACCTTCCCCTAAACCTAACTCCTAAACTTAACCCTAACTTTAACCCCCAACTAATGTTAGCCATCTAACTAACGTTAGCCACCTTACTAAAGTTAGCCACAATAAATTGTAATTCGTAACATATACGTATTACAAATTACATATACGAGTTGTAATTCGTAACATATAATGCGAAATGGATGACAGACATCCACAAATGAATTCCCTTCCCTTACGAAACATATCCTACCAAAGAGAAGGAGACACATTTACATTTACCATGTCTACCCCAGAATCCAGGTGGAAAAACAATGATGAAGCCTAGTATGCAAGACAGGCAGAAACTGCTTTTCCAATAGAAATCCGAGATGACGCTTTTAGGTGATGTCATGGCGACCTTGGCTAGCTAAACTCATGTGCAGGAACACGTCATCGTGTCTTTTTTTGTCGACAATTATAAAGTTTGCGTATAAAATATACTGAACAAAAATATAAACGCAACATGCAAAATTTTTAACGATTTTACTGAGTTACAGTTAATATAAGGAAATCAGACAATTTTTATAACAACTTGAGCCCCCCCCCGTTAGATTAAAGAAAACTCCCCCCGTCATACGAATACAAATGTTGTCGACCTTTAGAAAATGTCCATTATATTTACCGTTTCCATTACATGTTGCAATGCCTTTATTTGCGACATTCCATTTGTCGAAAAAACCTTGGCCAATGGAAACCTGCCTACTGTAGCCTAATGGAAGTGGTCCAACTGTACACACCGTATTGCTGCAGTTATAGCGTGCTATAGTTTCAGCACATGTGCAATCCAATGGGAAGTCCAGTCAACCCGCCTACCCCCATATTTAGCGAGCTACAGCACTTTTTCATGAGGCTTCGCGTTACACATGGTCCAGTAGCTAATAATTTGTTTTACGAAAATGTACCAAAACAAAAGTGTTGCATTTACAACTCTGCATGACCATGATACACTGAAGTTGCAGCTCGAACAAAACAAGTTGATATCTCTAGCTCGCGCCACTGGGAACCAATGTCCTGTGACTATGTTAACAAGCTATCAAACGTTAGCTAGCTAGCTAGACAGCTAAACTTTGTTTAGGACGAGGCA
The DNA here is from genome assembly GCF_020615455.1 of Coregonus clupeaformis. NCBI lineage: Eukaryota > Metazoa > Chordata > Actinopteri > Salmoniformes > Salmonidae > Coregonus > Coregonus clupeaformis. Next base: position 58,160,447 of record NC_059212.1, read on the forward strand.
TGAGTGTCAACACAATACAATAACGCTAATCCTGTATTCAGCTCTTTGAATTGATGTCTGTGTTTTGACATGGCTGAGTAAATTTGTAATATTTTCTAAACTCTTACGTCCACACTTACCCCCACGGTTTCGGATGGAATAGCAAGCTAGGCACTAAAGGTGCTATGGGCCTTCAAGCACCTTCGATGAATTTGGCTAATGTGGTGACGTTCTTTTTGCCTTTATCACGTGATCTCTGACATGGTCGAGAGAGAAGGTTGTTGATGGTTTTATCAAAGACAGTACTACATGTATATGAATATAGGCAGAAACTGTTTCTCCAATAGACGGGTTGGTTGTTTAGCAACAAAACTGACAGGTGTGCAACTATGGGGCAAAACAGACGGGGTTGGCTTAGATTGTTGACAACATGTAAACTACAATGAGTGAGTGTACAAAACATCCGGAACATCTCTTCCGATTACAGACTATCCAGGTGAAAGCTTTGATCCCTTATTGATGTCACCTGTTAAATCCACTTCAATCAGTGTAGATGAAGGGCAGGTTAAAGAAGGATTTTAAAGCCTTGAGACATGGATTGTGTATGTGTGCCATTCAGAGTGTGAATGGGCAAGACAAAATTCAGAGCTGCCAACTCTCACCCTTTCGCCGTGTGACACACGTTTTTGCCTGTTTTCACACGCACTCACGCCACACATCCAATTTCTCACGCAAAAAAAATCGGCCCAGACTTTCGTTCCTTTTTTCAAACTCCCCGACGATAGATGGCGCTGATGAGCGCCACTGAACCATATGCGCTGCACCTTGAAGTTAGCGACAGAAGAAGAGATACTATTGCCGCGAAAGACAACATGAGAAGAAACGGTCGCTACCTCAAGAAGTCTGATAAGAAGCTGAGCTGAGACTAGGTATGTAACAATGAAATGTCGTCCAATTGAGTACTCACTCTCTTAAACTTTAAATCTTGAAATAAATTATTTGTTTGTGCGTGTGAACATGATTTAGTGTGGTGAGTGTAAACTCAGCTGATTTCGAACAGGTAAGATGTATTCCAAAGAATTTAACATAAATACAGGAAATGTGTGCAATAGAAGTAGGTATGTTTTTGTAACTGAGAGTAGAGTTATTAAACCAACATGACCATTGTTGTTTAAGGTTTCAAAGATGTCCCGTAAGAGACCTTTGCCAGGACAAAAGCGAAACCTTTTATTTTATTTAAAGAACCAGCCAAGTGAGAAAAGACAGACAAACACACTGACAGAACAGCCAGAACGATTGATAGAAACGACAGGACAACAGACAGAGGAGCAACACAAAGGACAGAGAGAGCAGGAGACAGGACAGACTGACAAACAAGCAGAGGAGCAACAGACAGGACAGATTGACGCACATGCAGAGGAGCAACAGACAGGACAAATAGAACAACCAACAGGGCAGATGGAAGGAGACACAGAGGGACAGACAGTAGAGACCCCCCCCCCAATCCAACAGCAGGGCCAGAAGAGTCATGCTCTGGCTGGAGCAGCAAGATCCATTTTTAAAAATGAGTGGACCTCTTCATGGCCATTTATTACCAGAGGGAGCCTCAACACGCACTACTGGTGTGCAGTCTGCCGTATTGAAAACTCATGTTGCCACCAGGGTGTGACAGATGTAGTGCGCCATATAAAAAACAAAGGCCACCAAGATAAGAACTGTGTTGTACAGATAAGAACGTTGTGTGACCAAGATCCTGAGGCTGTATGAACCTCTGGCCAGCTACTACAAATCTGCTAGTATGGTCATCAATTTTCAATGTCATTATGCAGCAACTACATGGATTGTTAGTCACATACTTGTATTAATGACAACCTCTTGTTTTGTGTTATTTATTGATTGATTCAAGATGAAAATCAGGCCAGGTTCAAGAGACTTGTGCAGACATTCACTGACCCCATGACAGAAGTGTACCTGCTGTTCTTCCAAGCCACCGTACCAACGTTCACTTCTTTCAACTTGCTGCTTCAGAGAGAGCAGTCATCAATATTTTTGTTGCATGATGAGGTGGGATTGGATTTTGCTGTTTTTTTCCATTCTGTGTTTCTTGCTGATATCTGCAGGGATCCTCTAAAACAGGTTTCACCTACTATTTTTGTAAATGTCTGTTATAGATGGTGAAATTCGTATGCAAGCTATGTTCCAAGTTTATGGTTCCAGCAGCTCTGCAGTGCCATGGGGAGCCTTGTGAAATTGCCTTTAAAGAAAAGGCAAACCATTTACCAGGTTAGTATTTGACTATTATTATGATCAAACACTGTGATATGTGATATTTAGCCTTGTACCTTATACCGATATGCTGTATCTGTGACAGGAAGAAAGTTGAACATTGGGTTCACAACCAGGGCTAAACTTAACAGATTACTCGACGAGGGTGACATCACACCACAGCAGGTGGATTCATTCCATTAAGCTGTGTTGTGTTTCCTGACAAGTGCTGTGGACTATGCATTTAAGAAGCTGCCACTGGAAGAGCCACTGATCAAGCACGCACAATTTGTAGATGTACGGCAGAGGGCTGAAAGTGACATCGAAGATGTCCTGTACTTTGTTGAAAGGTTAGTTTTTTTTCTCTAATTATTGTCTATCATCTTAGCTAAAATACCCTGTGTTTTATGATGAGGTGTGTTCACTCCTAAACTGCACATGAGATATTCTTATGTGGCTTCTCCTCAAAGATGTGTATGAACTGCTGCTGGTTGATGACTATATACCTAAAACGTAACAACTTGTAACTCTACTTTCATAAATAGGTTTCCCCATCTCCTCCCATACCATGGGCCAGAGGAGCATGACCTTCTGGGTGAGGAGTTCCTAAATTATCAGACCATGCCAATGATATCCCTGCAGGACGAAACTGAAATGGAAAACTTCTGGGCTGAAATGGCAACCTGGAAGCATAAGGTACAATTTTTTTCCTTTTTTGTCTTTCCTTTTGGCAGGTGTGGCTTGTCTACATCTGTTGCTTAAAATTGTTGCATGCATATATGTGTCATGCATGTTGCAAATTATGCATGTTTTTATCTGAACTTTGTTAATGGATCAACCTACAGTATACTTACAGTATTAATCAATCAAAAATCAAGGTATGTTTTTCCATTGTGTTTTGGTGCATTTTCCATAGGTGACAGGAGCCAAAGAATTTGAGAGGCTTGCTGCCATCGCCAAGCTTGTCCTGGTGTTGCCCCATGCAAACGCAGATGCTGAGAGGGTGTTTTCAGTTGTGGGACTGAACAAAACCAAGAGAAGAAACAGCCTAGCATTGGATGGCACCCTGTCCTCAATAATGACCATAAAGATGGCCAATCTGGAGCCCTGCTTCAAATGGGAGCCCCCCTCCGATATCATCAAGGCCTCCAAGAAAGCCACAGGCCAGTATAACCATGCCGACAGATCATAGACAAAAGGCTCATTTGAGATGAGCCAGGTCTGCGCAGAATCGATCACCGGCGATCACCGCCCAATGCATGCTGGTTAGATTTGTGTCCGACTTGATCCCGACTTTCTCTGATGTCATGCACACGTGGGCAACGATAACCTCATGAGATCAGGGCGGCCGCAGTTCTGAGACGCAGGCAGTGCAATTGCTTTTCACCGACTGCAGGACCCAGGCGGACCCAGGACAAAATCTCACTCCAAGGTTTTTTTGAAAAGTTGGCAGGTATGCTGTCAGTAATGAACGTTTCTATAGAAAACTGAGTGTTTATCCCGCACAGGTGTTTCAAAGGGATATTAGTTCAAATCTGGAGCAAGCCCTATTAAACAACCTTATCTCAAAACCTGAATATGAATACATTTGCTGCAAATGTGCCATATGTCCATGCCTGTACATTTTGCCTAATTTACACAAACCTAAAACACAAGGCAATTATCCAGGCAGACCAGTGGTTGCAGGAATAGGCTCAATGCTGGAGCCATTGTCGAACTTCGTAGACTCTTTTATTAAATCTCATGTGCAAAGCATTGCCATCATATGTGAAAGACTCTATAGACTTCATAAATAAGATCTCACCAATAACAGGATTAACAGAAGACTGTATTTTGGTCACATTAGATGTCGAGAGTCTTTATACCAGTATTCCCGACATGGGGGGTGTGGCAGCCCTAGGTCACTATTTGAGAGAAATACCCACCAACAAACTTGATTCTAGAGCTGGCTGAATATGTTTTGATGTAGAACAATTTCAGGTTTGATGATGAATACTACCTCCAAAGGAATGGAACATCGATGTGCTCCACATTCGCTCCAAGCTATGCTAACCTTTATGTGGGTCAATTTGAAGAACGTTTTGTTAAAAATGAACATTCAAATCCATTGTTGAATAAAATCCTGAATTGGTATCGATATATTGACAACATTTTTTGCATATGGGGAGGAACAGGAGAAGAGCTGTCAGACTTTATGGCATTACTCAATGACATTGACCCTAATCTCACATTCACTATTGAATGTGACAGGTAACGTGTTGATTACCTCGATATGTGGATTGAGAAATCAAATGGAACCCTGTTTACAACTCTGTACAGAAAAGAAACGGACATAAATACTCTAGTACAGGGGGACAGCTTCCACCCTGAGCCATTAAAAACAGGACTTCCAAGACTGCGCCGTATATGCCACTCCACAGAGGACTATCTAGAAAAAGCAGCGGGGATGCGCAATAGGTTTCTAAGAAGAGGCTACTCTCCACAATATGTGGATGAAGCTCTTAATTTGGCATTAGGGAAAACAGGAGATGAACTGCTACAAAAAAGACCCACTAGAGCTAAAGAAAACTCTGTAATGTTCACCTCCACATATACTTTGAACTCGCGCAAAGCGGGAGATGCTGTCAATAAACACTGGCATGTTTTATCATCGGACTCAGCTCTGACAGCTGGATTGAAGAACTCACCACTTATTGTAGATAGGAGAGGTCGCAATTTACTCGACAGATTGGTCCATGCCAACTGCCAGCCATAAAAGAAAATGAGCCAGGCTCTTTTACGCCCTCTTCCGAATGGTAGCTATAAATGCAGAGGCTGCGCACGGTGCAACAATATGATGAAGTGTGAATATTTCCGCCTCCCACATACAGGAAAACGGTTCCAAATAAATTCCATTATTACGTGCTCCTCCACCCATGTTATCTACATGATTAAATGTCCATGTGGGCTGTGTTATGTAGGTAAAACCTCTCGTTCTCTCAAACAGGGAATTTGTGAACATAAAAGTTCAATCAGGAGAAACGACAGGGATTATCCAGTCGATGCACATTGTTATATTTGGTAACACATGTTTATTTTCTCTAGACTCCAACTCCATTTGATGCTTTGAACGGATGTGGGTGGAGCAATGTCTACATAAGGGTGTAAAATAAAAACGCTCGCAAAAGCTCTGAGAAATCCTTGAGGCCGATACATAATAAAGAGCAGCGATACTAGCAAGAGCAGTGTGCGGGTTTCATCTATTTTTTTCTCATGTTATTCAATTGTTACCTTGCACCTGCAACAAAGATAGCTCAGATGTGAGAGTGCCTTTTGAATGATTATTTTAACAAATAAAAATAAATCAGCTATGCAAACATTGCATAGGCCTACAAAAGAACATGAGTAAACGTCCAGAAAACGTAACACATGGCGAACATATAATGCAAACACTTATAGTGCATTCGGAAAGTATTCAGACCCCTTGACCCTTTCCACATTTTGTTAAGTTACAGCCTTATTCTAAAATTGATTAAATAAATGTTTTTCCTCATCAATCTACACACAATATCCCATAATGACCAAGTGAAAACAGGTTTTTAGACATTTTAGCAAATTTATAAAAATTAAAAACAGAAATACCTTATTTACATAAGTATTCAGACCCTTTGCTATGAGACTCGAAATTGAGCTCAGGTGCATCCTGTTTCCATTGATCATCCTTGAGATGTTTCTACAACTTGATTGGATTCCACCTATGGTAAATTCAATTGATTGGAAATGATTTGGAAAGGCGCACACCTGTCTATACAGTGGGGGAAAAAAGTATTTGATCCCCTGCTGATTTTGTACGTTGCATCAGTCTATAATTTTAATGGTAGGTTTATTTGAACAGTGAGAGACAGAATACATTTTAAAAAATCCTGAAAAATGCATGTAAAAAATGTTATAAATTGATTTGCATTTTAATGAGGGAAATAAGTATTTGACCCCTCTGCAAAACATTACTTAGTACTTGGTGGCAAAACCCTTGTTGGCAATCACAGAGGTCAGACGTTTCTTGTAGTTGGCCACCAGGTTTGCACACATCTCAGGAGGGATTTTGTCCCACTCCTCTTTGCAGATCTTCTCCAAGTCATTAAGGTTTCGAGGCTGACGTTTGGCAACTCGAACCTTCAGCTCCCTCCACAGATTTTCTATGGGATTAAGGTCTGGAGACTGGCTAGGCCACTCCAGGACCTTAATGTGCTTCTTCTTGAGCCACTCCTTTGTTGCCTTGGCCGTGTGTTTTGGGTCATTGTCATGCTGGAATACCTATCCACGACCCATTTTCAATGCCCTGGCTGAGGGAAGGAGGTTCTCACCTAAGATTTGACGGTACATGGCCCCGTCCATCATCCCTTTGATGCGGTGAAGTTGTCCTGTCCCCTTAGCAGAAAAACACCCCCAAAGCATAATGTTTCCACCTCCATGTTTGACGGTGGGGATGGTGTTCTTGGGGTCATTGGCAGAATTCCTCCTCCTCCAAACACGGCGAGTTGAGTTGATGCCAAAGAGCTCCATTTTGGTCTCATCTGACCATAACACTTTCACCCAGTTCTCCTCTGAATCGTTCAGATGTTCATTGGCAAACTTCAGATGGGCCTGTATATGAACTTTCTTGAGCAGGGGGGACCTTGCGGGCGCTGCAGGATTTCAGTCCTTCACGGCGTAGTGTGTTACCAATTGTTTTCTTGGTGACTATGGTCCCAGCTGCCTTGAGGTCATTGACAAGGTCATGCCGTGTAGTTCTGGGCTGATTCCTCAACGTCCTCATGATCATTGCAACTCCACGAGGTGAGATCTTGCATGGAGCCCCAGGTCGAGGGAGATTGACAGTTCTTTTGTGTTTCTTCCATTTGCGAATAATCGCACCAACTGTTGTCACCTTCTCACCAAGCTGCTTGGCGATGGTCTTGTAGCCCATTCCAGCCTTGTGTAGGTCTACAATCATGTCCCTGACATCCTTGGAGAGCTCTTTGGTCTTGGCCATGGTGGAGAGTTTGGAATCTGATTGATTGATTGATTGCTTCTGTGGACAGGTGTCTTTTATACAGGTAACAAACTGAGATTAGGAGCACAGTGCTCCTAATCTCAGCTTGTTACCTGTATAAAAGACACCTGGGAGCCAGAAATCTTTCTGATTGAGAGGGGGTCAAATACTTATTTCTCTCATTAAAATGCAAATCAATTTATAACATTTTTGACATGTGTTTTTCTGAATTTTGTTGTTGTTATTCTGTCTCTCACTGTTCAAATAAACCTACCATTAAAATTATAGACTGATCATTTCTTTGTCAGTGGGCAAACGTACAAAATCAGCAGGGGTGAACATACACATGCGCACAGACACACACATCAGGAGTATGGTCAGAAATACCTGGGCGAAGAAGTCATCCATAAAAGCTTGGTTCTCCACTGGAATCTCCACATCGTCCCCAGACACATCACTTTTCTGTTGACACACACACACAAACAGACAGAGTTGTTGTGGTGGTGCGTTTGTAGTTAGATAATCACACTCACAGGCTTTTTAGAGGTTCTTACATCAGTGAAACAATGTGTTTTGAATCCACTATAAAGTTCATTTTTTTACCAGACACAATAAGGCCTACATGGATGACCTTGAGACCTTGGAAGAGGTGCAGGAAATGAGGAGAACACATTTGTCATCAACCCTTTTGTTCCCCTCTCTGTAACCACCATTTGTAAAGCACCACCAATAAACAGGTGTACAGCCTAAATATCATCACACCCCTATTAAGCCTACCTACTTCCTAGAATAACTTATTGCTCCAATGTTGGTGTTCTTGGGGTCATTGGCAGAATTCCTCCTCCTCCAAACACGGCGAGTTGAGTTGATGCCAAAGAGCTCCATTTTGGTCTCATCTGACCATAACACTTTCACCCAGTTCTCCTCTGAATCGTTCAGATGTTCATTGGCAAACTTCAGATGGGCCTGTATATGAACTTTCTTGAGCAGGGGGACCTTGCGTGCGCTGCAGGATTTTAATCCATGACGGTGTAGTGTGTTACTAATGGTTTTCTTTGAGACTGTGGTCCCAGCTCTCTTCAGGTCATTGACCAGGTCCTGCCGTGTAGTTCTGGGCTGATCCCTCACCTTCCTCATGATCATTGATGCCCCACGAGGTGAGATCTTGCATGGAGCCCCAGACCGAGGTTGATTGACCGTCATCTTGAACTTCTTCCATTTTCTAATAATTGCGCCAACAGTTGTTGCCTTCTCACCAAGCTGCTTGCCTATTGTCCTGTAGCCCATCCCATCTCACAGTTGAAGTGTACCTATGATAAAAATTACAGACCTCTACATGCTTTGTAAGTAGGAAAACCTGCAAAATCAGCAGTGTATCAAATACTTGTTCTCCCCACTGTAATAGCAAGCAAGGCCATGAAAACATGAACAAGCGTATAAAAATACAAAGTTTACCGCCTTCAACTGTTCCAATTGGTCCTTCATCTTCAAAACTGTGTTGTCACTGTCACAATATCTGAACTATCAAAAACCAATATTCTAATCTACAACCACTAATAAAACAGTTACCAAATTAGACCATTACTGTCATGACTTCCTCCAAAGCTGCCTCCTCTGCTTGTTCGGGAAGGCTTCGGTGTTTGTTGTCACCGGCTTTCTAGCCACTGCCGCTCCTCATCTCATCATTCCATTTGTTTTGTCTTGATTATAACACACACCTGTATAAGTGTTCCCTCTGCCCCCTTGTCTTTGTGTGTGATTGTTTATTGTGGAGGTTATATGAGCTCGGTGGAGCTCCTTGTACTTTGTATCGACTTATATACGGAATAAACCTTTATTCTGTGATTTACCCTCCTGCCTCTGACTCCGTCCAAATCACACGCCACAGAATCACACACCCGCCATGGAGTCAGCAGGAGAAGAGCCCATGCCCGGAGTCGTGGCAAAGGGTCCACGAGCATTCCAGGATGCTAGCCAGCTTGGGAGAAGCGATGGATCGGGTTCTCCAGGTCGTCCAACACCTGTAGAGGAGGGGACATGACCCGTCGGAACCAGCTGAGCAACCGGATCCGGCCACCCACACTCCAGCACCCGCGGGATTCATCTATCCCGACCGAGGGAGTTTGACGGGACGGCTTCCCGCTGCCAGGGATTCCTCCTGCAGCTGGACCTCTACTTCGTGAACATCAGCCCGGCTCCATCGGAGCGGGAGAAGGTGTCTGCCCTCGTCTCCTGGCTCTCGGGGAATGCCCTGGAGTGGGCCAACGTGGTCTGGAGAGGAGGAGGAACCGCGTTGGACAACTACGGGGAGTTCGCCCTCTTCTGGGCAGTCATCGACCACCCGCCCAAAGGAAGAGAGGCGGGCGAGCGTCTGGTCCAGGTGAGGCAGGGGACGAGGACCGCGCAGGACGATGGTTACCCAAAGGTTCCATAGAGAGCACGTCACATTTTTTATTATTTTGTCCCACGATTTCCCTGTTGTGTTGGGTCTCCCCTGGTTAGCACTGCACAACCACACCTTTTCATGGCACAGAGGGTTCTGACATGGTGGTCGTGAGAGTGTAAGGGTAGGTGCCTATCTGTTTCCATTGGTACAACCACGGTGGAAAGTCCAGACACTTCCTCCACCGTGCGAATCTCCCCAGAATACCTTGATTTGGCGCAAGCGTTTTCCAAAACGCAGGCGACCAAAATACCACCTCATCGGGGCGGGGGGGTTGCGCTATAAATCTACGAGTAGACGCTGTGCCTCCCAGGAGTCATGTATATCCCCTGTTGCAGGCTGAAACTGAGGCGATGGAGACATACATCTCCAAGTCCCTGCGCCAGGGGTTCATACGTCCCTCCACTTCGCCCTCCTCCTCGAGTTTCTTTTTTGTGAAGAAGAAAGACGGAGGTCGGTGCCCGTGCATTGATTACCGAGCAATGAACAATGGGACAATACGTTATAGTTATCCTCTGCTCCTCATCCCATCTGTGATCGAGTCAATGCATGGGGCGCGCTTCTTCACAAAATTAGATCTCCGGAGTGCGTATAACCTGGTGCGTGTCCGAGAGGGGGACGAATGGAAGACATCATTCAGTATAACCACGGAGCATTACGAATACCTGGTGATGCCGTACGGTTTGATGAATGCTCCATCCGTTTTCCAGTCCTTTGTGAACGAGGTGTTTCGGGACATGCTTGGTCACGGTGTAGTGGTTTACATCGATTACATTCTGGTGTATTCCACTACACGCGCCGAGCATGTGTCCCTGGTTCGCAAAGTTCTGGGCCGACTGTTGGAAAATGACCTTTATGCCAAGGCAGAGAAGTGTCTGTTTTCCCAGCAGTCCGTCTCCTTCCTCAGATACCGCATTACCACCTCAGGTGTGGAGATGGAGGGAGATCGCATTTCAGCCGTGCGTAATTGCCGACTCCAACCACGGTAAAGGAGGTGCAGCGCTTAATTGGCTTTGCCAACTACTATCGGAGGTTTATCTGGGGCTTTGGCAAGGTCGCAGTTCCCATCACATCTCTGTTAAGGGGTGGGCCGTCCCGGCTCCGCTGGTCTGCTAAGGCTGACAGGGCCTTCAGTAACCTGAGGGTTCTGTTCACCTCAGCCCCGGTACTGGCCCTTCCTGATCCATCACTACTGTTCATAGTGGAGGTGGATGCGTACGAGGTAGGGATAGGCACTGTCCTGTCTCAACGCTTGGGGATGCCACCCAAGCTCCGCCCCTGTGTCTTCTTCTCCAACAAGCTCAGCCCAGCGGAGCAGAACTACGACGTTGGTGATCGGGAACTGTTGGCTGTAGTCAGAGCCCTGACATTGTGGAGGCACTGGCTCGAGGGCGCGAAACACCCTTTCCTCGTCTGGACGGACCACCGTAACCTGGAGTACATCCGGGCAGCGAGGAGGCTGATCCCTCGCCAGGCCAGGTGTGCCCTATTCTTCACCCGGTTTTTGGTTTACTCTGTCATACATCCCGGGTACGAAGAACATGAAGGCAGACGCGCTGTCACGACTGTATGACACAGAGGAGAGGCCCATAGACAACACCCCAATACTCCTGGCCTCCTGCATTGTGGCGCCTGTAGTATGGATGCGGACATAGAGTGGACGGTACGCACAGAGCCATCTCCACCTCAGTGTTCAGCTGGGCTGCAGTACGTGCCGTCTCTTGTCCGTGACCGTCTGATCTGTTGGGCCCACACGTCTCCCTCCTCTGGTCACCCAGGTATCGGTCGTAGAGTGCGCTGCCTGACTGGAAGGTACTGGTGGCCTGCATTGGCTAAGGACGTGAGGGTGTATGTCTCCTCCTGCTCGGTGTGCGCCCAGAGTAAGGCACCTAGGCACCTCCCAGCGGGTAAATTACAGCCCTTACCAGTTCCACAACGGCCATGGTCCCACCTGTGTATTGACTTTCTAACTGATCTTCCCCTCTCTCAGGTAACACCACCATCCTGGTCGTTGTGGACCGCTTTTCAAAAGCCTGCTGCCTCCTTCCTCTGCCCGGTCTCCCCACGGCCCTGCAGACGGTGGAGGCCCTGCTTACTCACGTTTTCCGGCACTACGGTGTGCCAGAGGACATAGTGTCTGACCGGGGTCCCCGGGGCAGGTGGAACGGGTGAATCAAGATGTGGGTAGGTTCCTGCGGTCATACTCTTGCCATGGGCCGAATATGCCCATAACTCTTTTCGCCACTCCGCCATTAACCTAACTCCCTTTCAATTTGTCTTAGGTTATCAGCTGGTTCTGGCACCGTGGCATCCGAGCTAGACCGAAGCTCCTGCGGTGGATGACTGGTTTTGGTGCACGGAGGAGACGTGGAACGCTGTTCATGTTCACCTCCAGCGCGCCTTGCGTCGCCAGAAGGCCAACGCTGCCCGCCACCATACTGAGGCCCCGGTTTTTGTACCGGGTGATCGGGTCTGGCTCTCGACCCGGAATCTGCCCCTCTGCCTGCCCTGCCGTAAGCTGAGCCCGAGGTTTGTGGGGCCGTTCAATGTCCTGAAGAGAATCAACAAGGTTACATATCGGTTACTAATCCCTCCCGATTACCGTATTAACTCCTCGTTTCATTTGTCTCTCCTCAGGCTGGTGGTGGCTGGTCCGCTCCAGGAATCGGAGGAGCGGGAGGTCCCTCCGCCCCCTCTGGACATCGAGGGGGTGCTGGCGTACTCCGTCCGTTCCATCCTGGATTTGAGGCGTCGGGTGGGGGGCCTTCATTACTTCGTGGAGTGGGAGGGGTACGGTCCGGAGGAGCGGTGTTGGTTCCCGATGAGGGATATCCTCGATCCCTCCCTGTTGCGGTATTTCCACTGTCGCCATCTAGCTTGCCCTGCTCCACGTCCTCCTGGCCGTCCCCGAGACTGGTGTCGGCGCGCTGCTGGAGCTGCATGTCAAGGGGGTGGGGTACTGTCATGACTTCCTTCGAAGCTGCCTCCTCTCCTTGTTCGGGCAGGCTTCGGCGTTCGTCGTCACCGGCCTTCTAGCCACTGCCGCTCCTCATCTCATCTCATTATTCCATTTGTTTTGTCTTGATTATAACACACACCTGGTTTCAATTCCCCTAATCAGTACCTGCATAAGTGTTCCCTCTGCCCCCTTGTCTTTGTGTGTGATTGTTTATTGTGGAGGTTATATGAGCTCGGTGGAGCTCCTTGTACTTTGTATCGACTTATATACAGAATAAACCTTTATTCTGTGATTTACCCTCCTGCGCCTGACTCTGTCCAAATCACACGACACAATTACAATTTATTAGCCTACTGATTAATCCAGGGACTTGGCCGAAAATACGTTTCAAAGTTAGTTGTAAAAAGATTTAGTAGGCTAAATGGTCATTTAGAATATGGTCATCAAATAAAAAATAACAATCCTTTTTACAAAATATCTGTTCAATATGGCTGCAGACGCATCTCCAACCTGTAGTTTTACTAAGCCTTTTCTCTCAAGGAGGATTAAAGCAACAGTTGTGTAGAGGGTGATTCATCTCTCTCTTTCTCTCTCTCTTTCTCCTTCTCTCTCTCTCTCTGATCAATAGCATGTGTAAAAGCGCATGCAAAGTAAATATCACGCATGCTCGCTGTTTTGGGCGCACTACTCAAACAGGGCACTGAATGGAAAGGTAATAGGTTAAGTTCTAAATCTGTAAAATCAACCCACTGGGTTGTCCATTTATAAATAAAATGAGGCTGTATTTGTATTGTTATTTCTTGACCCCATCTGCTTGCTAAATATTGCTAAATAAGGCCAGGTCAACAAAAGAAAGTCATGCAATGGTTATTGATTAATGAAGATATTTTTTTATTCCTTTTTTGTTTGCTATTCAAGCAATGCTTAATGTTTAATAGTACAAACAAGTGAAGCAGAAAAGCAGATAGTGAGAACTTTTAGCTGACAAAGGCTTAGTCTTTGAGCTGTGGGTTTTCTCTAACATTTTACAGGGTCCTGGTGTCGTGATATCTGAGAAAGCTATAATGCAAAGTTTATCTGCCAGGTAGTATATACTGCTATACTGCTCATCTGTCATCTACTTTAAATAATAAACCCCCCACTCCCTTTTTCCACCATCCCCTCTTCTTCTTCTCCTCCATTCGGTTCCTCTCTTTCCTCAGGTTTGAAGGCACACAGAAAGAAATTGGTTTGGCTGCACGGCTTATCATTCCATGCACCTTTTCCTGAGATGGATAGATAAAATGAAAAAAGTTAGTTTTATCCATTATTAATCCCTTTTAGAGAGTATTGAGCTATATGAGTAGCTAAGTAGTCTTGTCCAAGCCAGAAAGGCAGGAGCCTATCTACTGTTTCTGCAGCGTGAGGCTTTTGATGTAGCGTTTAATACACCCCCTGGACACTAGACTATCGCAGGCCCTTACCCCCAATCCTTCTCTTTAATGCTGAGTGCCAAGCAGAGAGGAATCTGGCCCCTTTTCGTATGACTCAACCTGGGATCGAACACCCAAACTTCCAAACTCAGGACAGTCACTCTAACCACATGGCCACTGAGCTATATAATACAAAACTTGTGAGATCTGTCATACTTCAAATTATACCTCCCACTCCCTTTTCCACAATAGTTAACACAATTCAGAATACATCAGCATACTGGGTTTGGTGTAGCTGGTAGCCTAGCGGTGAAGAGCGTTGGTTCAAATCCCAGAGCTGACTAGGTGAAAAACCTGTTGATGTGCCCTTGAGCAAGGTAGTTAACCCTAATTGCTATTGTAAGTCGCTCTGGAAAATGACTAAAATGTCAAATGTAATTTCAAAATATTTTCATATCGACTCTTTCCCTTGCCCCCTACTCCCTCCCTCCCTCCCTATCTGCCCACCTTCCTCCCTTCCATCCCTCCCTCCCCTCCCTCCCCTCCCATTATCCCTGCTTTCTCTTGCTTACTCTGCCAGTTCATTTCCATGCAATTTCCGTCACCGGATGGTTGCTTGGGGTTCTGAAGCCAGGAAAAGTAGTCCATGCTGGACCCATCAGTCCAGAGATATTGGTGAGGCTATGAGAGAGGGAGCAACAGAGACAGAGAGAGAGAGAGAGAGAGAGAGACAGATAGAGAGGGACAGAGATAAAGAGAGAGAGACAGCGATCAATCATAAGGACAGAAGGAGTTGGGTGGCATGAACACGGTTGCCCACCTGTTTTTTTATAATGATGATCAATTTAAATGGTGAACACTATGGGCGGTTTCCTGGATACAGATTAAGCCTAGTCCTGGACTAAAAAGCAGACTCAATAAAGAATCTCCATCAATAATTATTTTTAGTCCAGGACTAGACTCTGTCTGGGAAACTGCCCCTATTCAGTCTAAAATCGTCACCTGCTTGGGGTTGGATACTGCAAAACCACCGAGCCAGATGCGAGGGGAATTTCTGCTGAAAGTCTGAGCAAAAACATCCACGTCCTTGTTCTCCTGGCTGGAGTGGATTGATATCAGATGAGATTTGTCCTTTTGAGAGCGGCAGTATGCCTGTGTGTGTGAGAGAAAATGAATGAATGAATGAATGAGAAAGCGAAAGATAGAGAGTTGTCTTCATCATAATAGATTTAGAGTTAGGGTTAGACACTAATGCACAACACTGAAAACTTGTTTAGACAATAGTGTAGATACCCAGAACTAGAGTGCTGCTTTGAGAGTTAGTTATGATGGTAATTTAGATAATTCTGCATATCATGCAGAGAAAAAGAGGTACACTACAGTTTCTCTACCTTTAACGAAAAGAGACCTTGGTCTCAATGGGACTCTCTTGCCTAAATAAAGGTTAAATAACTGAGAGAACATGGGTCTGTAGACTAAAACCATAGAGAAGTCTGAATTCACCTCAGCAGATGTAAAGTCCAATTGTTCCTGGAAGTGCTTAGCACATTTGGACCCCAGTTCATACCAGGTAGAATGGCCAGGACATGGGAGAAAGTTCTTGAACTTCCCAGAAACCCGCTTAGGTTCTTAAAGAAAAGGGGAGAACAAGGGAGAGATTAGAAGGACGGATATGAGAGGCTCCGTCCATATACTCTCAGGGCTGGTTTCCCACCCACATGGGAAAATACTCCAGTTAACTAAAGAATATTACAGTACTTACTATAGAATTCCATAGTAAACTGTAGCATACTGTAGAATACTATACTACACACTGTAGTATCCCACGGCCATTTGTAGTACTTACTATAGAATGTTGTAGTATACTGTAGAATACTATGGTAAATACTACAGTATTATCCACACAAAAACACAGTAGTAAATATTACAGTAATTTCCGCAAAAACACTACAGTCTGCAAAAACACTACATTTTTTAAAACTATAGTAAATACTACAGTATCTTATTTGCATATACCCTGCCCATTCCCCTCGCCCATATCGCAATTTGTTCCACCCATAGGTGAGAAACCGACATGCCAAGTATAGACCTTAAATTGTGTTTCCTACAGATTATAGAAAAGAGCTGAAGCGCTGGGGTCTTTTCAGACCTACCTACAGGCTATGGAAAATTAGCTCTTAGTATTTCTCCAGTAGGTTTCCTGAAGGAGAAAGCCTCGACTTCTATGTCAAAGATAATAAAACAAATACTACAGTAATATCCACAAAAAGACTGCAGTAAGTACTGTAGTATTGTCACGCTTGTTTAATGACGGGACAGACCAAGGCGCAGCATGATATACGTACATGTTTATTAACGTAATAAACACTCGACTAAACGATACAAAACGTGAAGTCCAAGGTAGCACACACAACATACCTTACAAGGAACAAGATCCCACAACTAGACAGTGCCAATAGGCTGCTTAAGTATGGTCCCCAATCAGAAACAACGAGCGACAGCTGCCTCTGATTGGGAACCACACCGGCCAACATAGAACTACACATACTAGAACACAAACATAGAAAACGCACAACAAAGAATATACACACCCTGACTCAACATTTAAGCGTCCCCTGAGTCAGGGCGTGACAAGTATATACATTTACATTTTAGTCATTTAGCAGACGCTCTTATCCAGAGCGACTTACAGGAGCAATTAGGGTTAAGTGCCTTGCTCAAGGGCACATCGACAGATTTGACTACAGTTATAATTTACACAGTATTTATACCATAATTAACTGTAAATACTACATTAAAATCAGCAAAAACGGTACAGTGAAAACTATAGTATTTATATGTATACTATAGTATATATGTTTTTATGTGGGCAGACACAGAACTTTACATGAAGATTCTCATTTGATCATGCTTTTCAGTCCAGTACTAGGCTTAATCTGGGTCAGAGTAACCGGCCCTCAAAATATATCTTCTATTGAGAGAATCTACATCAGTCACTGTGGTGTTGAGATGATGAGGGCAGGCTACTGTACCAGTGGAGTTTAGGCCATTGAGCACCATGGCAGACGCCCCGAGTAGCATCATGGCCAGAATGGGTAGAACCTTCATCATGGGATCTTCACTTCTCTTCAACTGTTGGGAAAAGAGCAAAGTTATTATACATATATTTTTAAAGGAGACCGGGAGTTCTGACCTGTGGGGGCACGTGACCAGACTCCGGCACACTCAGAGACAATGAGAAATACAGATAATATAGAGACAAAGGAGAAAGCAAACAGAAAGAGGTGGAATAACATTGGAGAAGAGGTGCATTTTCTCATTACAGAATCGAATATTTTGGTTTTACCTTGGTGTATGGAAATGTCAACGTCTTTTTCCTATATTCTTGCTTCTTCTCCTCGCCTCATATGCTCTCTTTCACTCAGCTCTGCCTCCTTATATACTTATTCCATACCTCTTAATCTCCTTTGTATTTCCTCTTTTCTGATGTCTCAACCTCTTACTCATGAAAAGTTGCAAACCCTCTGGTTTTGTCAAGAAAGTATGTGCAATCCCTGGGTACATTTGCAGCCTAATATATTGTCCCCCTTGGTCTTTTCAACAACAAAACAACTCTATATCCCAAGTATAACTACAGTAATGTATGACAAAATTAAGAATTCAAAGAAAAGAACACCCTCCCTACAATCAAACATGGGAGAGTTTCGATAATACTGTGGGGTTGCTTTGCTGCCTCTGTTACTGGAGGCCTTCAACATGTGCAAGGCATCATGAAATCAGCAGATTATCAACAGGTTTTGGAGTGCAGTGTTCAGCCCTGTGTCCAAAAACTAGGTCTCCGTCGAAGGTCGTGGGTATCCAGCAGGACAACGACCCCAAGAACACATAAAAAAGCACCCAGGAACGGTGCTGCGGAACACTGGACTGAGCTTATTATGACAGTGGTCCACACAGACCTGGTTCTGGAGAGCTGTGGCTTCCTGCCATTTATTTGTCCCATTCAATATTTTTGCAGTGTAGATATATGCAATATAGGAAAACGGTGCTGTCTGGATCTCTGGAAACAGGTCTGAGTGTGAACCACTGATCTAGATCAACTGTTTGGCTGGACGCGTGTGTGTGTCAGAGAGGCTGTCGAATATCTACACAATGTGTGTGTCAGTCTATCAAACTGCATCTGTTTAGAACCGAAATGTGTGTGTGTGTGTTTTATGGTGATCTGCAAAGTATGGTCGGTCAGGCAGTGTTCTGCTTGGCCCCTAAGACCCTCACAAACTTTTGTCGGGCTGTATCACCGCCTGGTACGGCAACCACACTGCCGGCAACTGCAGGGCTCTCCAGAAGGTGGTGCGGTCTGCCCAACGCATCACCGGGGGAACACTGCCTGCCCTCCAGGAAACCTACAGCACCCGATGTCACAGGAAGGGAAAAAAGATAATCAAGAACATCAACCACCCGTGCTATGGCCTGTTCACCCCGCTATCATCCAGAAGGAGAGGTCAGTACAGGTGCATCAAAGCTGGGACCGAGAGACTGAAAAACAGCTTCTAACTCAAGGCCATCAGACTGTTAAATAGCCATCACTAGCCGGCCTCCACCCAGTACCCTGCCCTGAAATTAGTCACTGTCAATAGCCGGCTACCACCAGGTTACTCAACCCTGCACCTATGTACATAGACATGGAATCACTGATTACTTTAATAATGAAACACTGGTCACTTTAATAATGTTTACATACTGTTTTACTCATTTCATATGTATATACTGTATTCTACTGTATTCTAATGAATGCCACTCCAACATTGCTTGTCTTAATATTTATATATTTCTTAATTCCATTGTTTTACTTTGAGATGTGTTTTTATTGTTGTGAATTGTTAGATACTACTGCACTGCTGGAGCTAGGAACACAAGCATTTCGCTACACCCGCAATAGAATCAGAAAAATATGTGTATGTGACCAACAAATGTGATTTCAAATCAAATCAAATCAAATGGCATTTGTCACATGCGTGGAATACAACAGGTGTAGACCTTTCCATGAAATGCTTACTTACAAGCCCCTAACCAACAATGCAGTTTTAAGAAAATAGAGTTAAGAAAATATTTACTAAATAAACTACAATAAATATATTAAAGTAATACAATAAAATAACAATAACGAGGCTGTATACAGGGGGTACCGGTACAAGTCAATGTGCGGGGGTACAGGTTGGTTGAGGTAATTGAGGTAATTTGTACATGTAGGTAGGGGTAAAGTGACTATGCATAGATAATAAACAGCGAGTAGCAGCAGTGTAAAAACAAAGGGGGCGATCAATGCAAATAGTCCGGGTGGCCATTTTATTAATTGTTCAGCAGTCTTATGGCTTTGGGGTAGAAGCTGTTAAGGAGGCTTTTGGAACTAGACTTGGCGCTCTGGCACTGCTTGCCATGCGGTAGCAGAGAGAACAGTCTATAACTTGGGTGACTAGAATCTTTGACAATTTTTTGGGCCTTCCTCTGACACCGCCTAGTAAAGAGGTCTTGGATGGTAGGAAGCTTGGCCCCAGTGATGTATTGGGCCATACGCACTACCCTCCGTAGCGCCTTACGGTCGGATGCTGAGCAGTTGCCATACCAGGTGGTGAACGGCTCAGGATGCTCTCTATGGTGCAGCTGTATAACTTTTTATGGATTTGGGACCCATGCCAAATCTTTTCAGTCTCCTGATGTGGAATAGGCGTTGGCGTGCCCTCTTCACAACTGTCTTGGTGTGTTTGGACCATGATAGTTTGTTGGTGATGTGGACACCAACGAACTTGAAGCTCTCGACCCGCTCCACTACAGCCCCGTCGATGTGAATGGGGGCGTGTTCGGCCCTCCTTTTCTTGTAGTCAATGATCAGCTTCTTTGTCTTGCTGACGTTGAGGGAGAGGTTGTTGGCCTGGCACCACACTGCCAGGTCTCTGACCTTCTCCCTATAGGCTGTCTCCTCGTTGTCGGTGAACAGGCCTACCACCGTTGTGTCATCAGCAAACTTAATGATGGTGTTCGAGTCATGCTTGGCCACGCAGTCGTGGGTGAACAGGGAGTACAGGAGGGGACTAAGCACGCAACCCATGAGGGTCCCCCGTGTTGAGGATCAGCGTGGCAGATGTGTTGTTGCCTACCCTTAACATCTGGGGGCGGCCCTTCAGGAAGTCCAGGATCCAGTTGCAGATGGATGTGTTTAGTCCCAGGGTCCTTAGCTTAGTGATGAGCTTTGTGGGCACTATGGTGTTGAACAATGAACAGCATTCTCAAATAGATGTTCCTTTTGTCCAGGTGGGAAAGGGCAGTGTGGAGTGCAATTGAGATTGCGTCATCTGTGGATCTGTTGGGGTGGTATGCGATTTGGAGTGGGTCTAGGGTTTCCGGGAGGATGTTGTTGATGTGAGTCATGACCAGCCTTTCAAAGCACTTCATGGCTACCGACGTGAGTGCTATGGGGCGGTAGTCATTTAGGCAGGTTACCTTTGCGTTCCTTGGCACAGGGACTATGGTGGTCTGCTTGAAACATGTAGGTATTACAGACTCGGTCAGGGAGAGGTTGAAAATGTCAGTAAAGACACTTGCCAGTTGGTCCGCAGATGCTCTGAGTGCACGTCCTGGTAATCCGTCTGGTCCTACGGCCTTGTGAATGTTGACCTATTTAAAGTTCTTGCTCACATCGACTATGGAGAGCGTGATCACACAGTTGTCTGGAACAGCTGGTGCTCTCATGCATGCTTCAGTGTTGCTTGCCTCGAAGTGAGCATAAAAGGCATTTAGCCCGTCTGGTAGGCTTGCGTCACTGGTCAGCTCGCGGCTGGGTTTCCCTTTGTAGTCCATAATAGTTTGCAAGCCCTGCCACATCTGACGAGCGTTAGAGCCAGTGTAGTAGCATTCAATCTTAGTCCTGTATTGACGCTTTGCCTGTTTGATGGTTCATCTGAGGGCATAGCGGCATTGTGTCCCGCTCCTTGAAAGCGGCAGCTCTAGCCTTTGGCTCAGTGCGGATGTTGCCTGTAATCCATGGCTTCTGGTTGGGATATGTACGTATGGTCACTGTCGGGACGACATTGTCGATGCACTTATTGATGAAACCGGTGACTGAGGTGGTATACTCCTCAATGCCATTGGTTGAATCACGGAACACATTCCAGTCTGTGCTAGCAAAACAGTCCTGTAGCGTAGCATCCGCGTCATCTGACCACTTCCGTATTAAGCGAGTCACTGGTACTTCCTGTTTTTGATTTTAATTGTAAGCAGGAATAAGGATATATATATATAATTATTTTCAGATTTGCCAAATGGAGGGTGAGGGAGAACTTTGTACATGTCTATGTGTGTGGAGTAAAGGTGGTCCAGAGTTTTTTTCCCTCTGGTTGCACATATATATATGCTGGTATAAATTAGGTAAAACGGATTTAAGTTTGCCTGCATTAAAGTCCCCGGCCACTAGGAGGGCCGCTTCTGGATGAGCATTTTCTTGTTTGCTTATGGACTTATACAGCTCCTTGAGTGCGGTTTTAGTGCCAGCATCGGTTTCTAGTGGTAAATAGACAGCTACGAAAAATATAGATAGATTGGTAGATAGTGTGGTCCACAGCTTATCATGAGGTACTCTACCTCAGGCGAGCAATACCTTGAGAATTCATTAATATTAGACTATGCACACCAGCTGTTACAGTGGGGAAAAAAAGTATTTAGTCAGCCACCAATTGTGCAAGTTCTCCCACTTAAAAAGATGAGAGAGGCCTGTAATTTTCATCATAGGTACACGTCAACTATGACAGACAAAATGAGGAAAATAAATCCAGAAAATCACATTGTAGGAGTTTTAATGGATTTATTAGCAAATTATGGTGGAAAATAAGTATTTGGTCAATAACAAAAGTTTCTCAATACTTTGTTATATACCCTTTGTTGGCAATGACACAGGTCAAACGTTTTCTGTAAGTCTTCACAAGGTTTTCACACACTGTTGCTGGTATTTTGGCCCATTCCTCCATGCAGATCTCCTCTAGAGCAGTGATGTTTTGGGGCTGTCGCTGGGCAACACAGACTTTCAACTCCCTCCAAAGATTTTCTATGGGGTTGAGATCTGGAGACTGGCTAGGCCACTCCAGGACCTTGAAATGCTTCTTACGAAGCCACTCCTTCGTTGCCCGGGCGGTGTGTTTGGGATCATTGTCATGCTGAAAGACCCAGCCACGTTTCATCTTCAATGCCCTTGCTGATGGAAGGAGGTTTTCATTCAAAATCTCACGATACATGGCCCCATTCATTCTTTCCTTTACACGGATCAGTCATCCTGGTCCCTTTGCAGAAAAACAGCCCCAAAGCATGATGTTTCCACCCCCATGCTTCACAGTAGGTATGGTGTTCTTTGGATGCAACTCAGCATTCTTTGTCCTCCAAACACGACGAGTTGAGTTTTTACCAAAAAGTTATATTTTGGTTTCATCTGACCATATGACATTCTCCCAATCCTCTTCTGGATCATCCAAATGCACTCTAGCAAACTTCAGACGGGCCTGGACATGTACTGGCTTAAGCAGGGGGACACGTCTGGCACTGCAGGATTTGAGTCCCTGGCGGCGTAGTGTGTTACTGATGGTAGGCTTTGTTACTTTGGTCCCAGCTCTCTGCAGGTCATTCACTAGGTCCCCCCGTGTGGTTCTGGGATTTTTGCTCACCGTTCTTGTGATCCTTTTGACCCCACGGGTGAGATCTTGCGTGTAGCCCCAGATCGAGGGAGATTATCAGTGGTCTTGTATGTCTTCCATTTCCTAATAATTGCTCCCACAGTTGATTTCTTCAAACCAAGCTGCTTACCTATTGCAGATTCAGTCTTCCCAGCCTGGTGCAGGTCTACAATTTTGTTTCTGGTGTCCTTTGACAGCTCTTTGGTCTTGGCCATAGTGGAGTTTGGAGTGTGACTGTTTGAGGTTGTGGACAGGTGTCTTTTATACTGATAACAAGTTCAAACAGGTGCCATTAATACAGGTAACGAGTGGAGGACAGAGGAGCCTCTTAAAGAAGAAGTTACAGGTCTGTGAGAGCCAGAAATCTTGCTTGTTTGTAGGTGACCAAATACTTATTTTCCGCCATAATTTGCTAATAAATTCATTAAAAATCCTACAATGTGATTTTCTGGATTTCTTTTCTCAATTTGTCTGTCATAGTTGACGTGTACCTATGATGAAAATTACAGGCCTCTCTCATCTTTTTAAGTGGGAGAACTTGCACAATTGGTGGCTGACTAAATACTTTTTTCCCCCACTGTATTGACAAAAAGACACACACCACTACACCTCATCTAACTGGAGGTAGCTGTTCTTTCTTGCTGATGCATGGAAAACCCAGCCAACTGCATTTATCCGTGTGGTCGTTCAGCCACAACTCATTGAAACTTAAGATATTACCATTTTTAATGTCCCATTGGCAGGATAGTCTCGAACTGAGCTCATCCAGTTCTCAGTTTATTCAGTTGATTTGATTAGATTTGTGTGTGCGCACACGCCCGAGTCCGCCAGCATGTCTGTCTATCGATAGAGATAATCAGCTTGTATTTTGGCAAAGACCTCGGCCTCCCATTTGTCAAGCGGTTCCTCTTTGTTGTAGAGCTCCTTGTCGGTCTCTGCAGAAAACTACAAGTTGAGGAGAGAGAGAGAGAGAGAGAGAGAGAGAGAGAGACTCACTTTTTACTCCAGTCTAGAAGCATTTTGCCTCTTCTATTAAAATGCAGATAACGATTGTAGGCGATGCCATGGCGATGTTGGTTAGCTAAGCTTATGCATACAAAAATGTCATGGAGACTAATGGTGGTCTTGTGCCGAACTGCGCATGTGCAGGCCGTCAAATCAAAGGCACTCCTTCTATATAAAGTTGTTTTGACAAATGAAAACTTGTCAGTTTCACGAGGTTGGAGTAATAACATGTTCAAATACTGAAAACATTGGCTCGACTCTAGGTTGTGCCTTTAGATTGAAAAAATGAACAACTAAGGAACCATTTTTCAGTTACCTCATTGACTTCTCAAACCGCAAACCCTGTCATGGTCTGCTTGGTCTGTTTCGCAAGCATTCTCAGAAGTCTCATGATGTTGCGACTCTGGGTTTACAAACTCGGTGCTGGTATAGTATTCTAAAATGACACTGTCGGCCTCTACAAGTAAACATTAGCTCTGTTAAGAAATGTATTATAGGCCAGCGCTCTTACATAAGACATGTTGGAAGTTGGGAGAGTTATATTTGGGTGTTGTGGTGAGGGAGGCCCTGCTCTCTCCTTTCCCAGATGTTTAGTTCATTTCATTTCGATTTCCTTTGCATTATTGTAGCCATTTTCTGCAGCCTGTCAACTATGCCTCTGTCTATCCCTGTTCTCTCCTCTCCGCACAGGCTATACAAACGCCTCACACCGCGTGGCTGCTGCCTCTCTAACCTGGTGGTCCCTGCACGCACCACCCACGTGGAGTTCCAGGTCTCAGGCAGCCTCTGGAACTGCCGTTCTGCTGCCAACAAGGCAGAGTTCATCTCAGCCTATGCTACCCTCCAGTCCCTCGACTTCTTGGCGCTGACGGAAACATGGATTACCACTGAAAACACTGCTACTCCTACTGCTCTCTCCTCTTCTGAACATGTGTTCTCGCATACCCCGATAGCATCTGGTCAGCGGGGTGGTGGCACAGGAATCCTCATCTCTCCCAAATGGACATTCTCTATTTTTCCCCTGACCCATCTGTCTATCTCCTCATTTGAATTCCATGCTGTCACAGTCACTAGCCCATTTAAGCTTAATATCCTTGTCATCTATCGCCCTCCAGGTTCCCTTGGAGAGTTCATCAATGAGCTTGACGCCTTGATAAGTTCCTTTCCTGAGGATGGCTCACCCCTCACAGTTCTGGGGGACTTCAACCTCCCTACGTCTACCTTTGACTCATTTCTCTCTGCCTCCTTTTTTCCACTCCTCTCCTCTTTTGACCTCACCCTCTCACCATCCCCCCCTACTCACAAGGCAGGCAATACACTTGACCTCATCTTTACTAGATGCTGTTCTTCTACTAATCTCACTGCAACTCCCCTCCATGTCTCCGACCACTACTTTGTATCCTTTTCTCTCTCGCTCTCCTCCAACACTACTCACTCTGCCCCTACTCAGATGGTAATGCGCCGTCGCAACCTTCGCTCTCTCTCTCCCGCTACTCTCTCCTCTTCCATCCTATCATCTCTTCCCTCTGCTCAATCCTTCTCCCTCCAATCTCCTGATTCTGCCTCCTCAACCCTCCTCTCCTCCCTTTCTGCATCCTTTGACTCTCTATGTCCCCTATCCTCCCGGCCGGCTCGGTCCTCCCCTCCAGCTCCGTGGCTTGATGACTCATTGCGAGCTCACATAACAGGGCTCCGGGCAGCCGAGCGGAAATGGAGGAAAACTAGACTCCCTGTGGACCTGGCATCTTTTCACTCCCGCCTCTCTACATTTTCTTCATATGTTTCTGCTGCTAAGGCCACTTTCTACCACTCTAAATTCCAAGCATCTGCCTCTAACCGTAGGAAACTCTTTGCCACCTTCTCCTCCCTGCTGAATCCTCCTCCCCCTCCCCCCCTCCTCCCTCTCTGTGGATGACTTCGTCAACCATTTTGAAAAGAAGTTTGACGACATCCGATCCTCGTTTGTTAAGTAAAATGACACTGCTGGTCCTGCTCACACTGCCCTACCCTATGCTTTGACTTCTTTCTCCCCTCTCTCTCCAGATAAAATCTTGCGACTTGTGACGGCCGGCCGCCCAACAACCTGCCCGCTTGACCCTATCCCCTCCTCTCTTCTCCAGACCATCTCCGGTGACCTTCTCCCTTACCTCACCTCGCTGATCAACTCATCCTTGACCGCTGGCTTTGTCCCTTCCGTCTTCAAGAGAGCGAGAGTTGCACCCCTTCTCAAAAAACCAACACTCGATCCCTCTGATGTCAACAACTACAGACCAGTATCCCTTCTTTCTTTTCTCTCCAAAACTATTGAGCGTGCCATCTTTAGCCAACTCTCTTGCTATCTCTCTCAGAATTACCTTCTTGATCCAAACCAGTCAGGTTTCAAGACTGGTCATTCAACTGAGACTGCTCTTCTCTGTGTCACGGAGGCTCTCCGCACTGCTAAAGCTAACTCTCTCTCCTCTGCTCTTGTCCTTCTAGACCTGTCTGCTGCCTTTGATACTGTGAACCATCAGATCCTCCTCTCCACCCTCTCCAAGCTGGGCATCTCCAGGGCGGCTCACTCTTGGATCGCGTCCTACCTGACCGGTCGCTCCTACCAAGTGGCGTGGCGAGAAGCTGTCTCCGCACCACGTGCTCTCACCACTGGTGTCCCCCAGGGCTCAGTTCTAGGCCCTCTCCTATTCTCGGTATACACCAAGTCCCTTGGCTCTGTCATATCCTCACATGGCCTCTCCTATCATTGCTACGCAGACGACACACAACTAATCTTCTCCTTTCCCCCTTCTGATAACCAGGTGGCGAATCGCATCTCTGCATGTCTGGCAGACATATCAGTATGGATGACGGATCACCACCTCAAGCTGAACCCTGGCAAGACGGAGCTGCTCTTCCTCCCGGGGAAGGACTGCCCGTTCCATGATCTCGCCATCACGGTTGATAACTCCGTTGTGTCCCCCTCCCAGAGTGCGAAGAGCCTTGGCGTGACCCTGGACAACACCCTGTCGTTCTCTGCTAACATCAAGGCGGTGACCCGATCTTGTAGGTTCATGCTCTACAACATTCGGAGAGTACGACCCTGCCTTACACAGGAAGCGGCACAGGTCCTAATCCAGGCACTTGTCATCTCCCGTCTGGATTACTGCAACTCGCTGTTGGCTGGGCTCCCTGCCTGTGCCATTAAACCCCTACAACTCATCCAGAATGCCGCAGCCCGTCTGGTGTTCAATCTTCCCAAGTTCTCTCACGTCACCCTGCTCCTCCGCACACTACACTGGCTTCCAGTTGAAGCTCGCATCTGCTACAAGACCATGGTGCTTGCCTACGGAGCTGTGAGGGGAACGGCACCTCCGTACCTTCATGCTCTGATCAGTCCCTACACCCAAACGAGGGCATTGTGTTCATCCACCTCTGGCCTGCTGGCTCCCCTACCTCTGCTGAAGCACAGTTCCCGCTCAGCCCAGTCAAAACTGTTCGCTGCTCTGTCACCCCAATGGTGGAACAAGCTCCCTCACGACGCCAGGACAGCGGAGTCACTCACCACCTTCCGGAGACATTTGAAACCCCACCTCTTTAAGGAACACCTGGGATAGGATAAAGTAATCCTTCTACCCCCCCCCAAAAAAAACTGTCTATAAGGTGAATGCACCAATTTCTAAGTCGCTCTGGATAAGAGCGTCTGCTAAATGACGTAAATGTAAATGTAAATGTAATGTTGAAATATTCTAGCAACTTCCAACTAAAGTGTGGTCCAGACAACCCTGCTCGCTACAATGTGCAAACGTCCAAAATTACCTGAGAAATAACAAAGTGAATGCGTGTCTCTACTCTTTCAGGTGCTCACAAGCTCATTTCACAACAAAGTCATTACATTGTACCGGCTACTGTACAATAAAGAAAGTATCTCCTCGTTGTAACAATAGCTATGTTTCCATTAACTTGTCCAGTGATTTGTCGACATTTAGAAAGTTTGCATAGAAAATAGATTTGACTAATTGCCTTGTCTCGATATAAACAGCTGGACGTAATGACGTCACACTCAAAAAATTTAAATAAACTAGTGTCGAATAAACATGAAGTGGTTGAAGTGTTTCCATTACCCATTTAGGCAAATTGTGCATTAATAAATTGGCGACAGCCTGTATGTTCTCCCACCTGCAGTGCCTTCAGAAAGTATTCACACCCCTTGACTTTTTCCACATGTTGTTGTGGTACAGCCTGCATTTAAAATGGATTAAATTGAGATTTTGTGTCTCTGGCCTACAGACAATACCCCATAATGTCAAAGTGGAATTATGTTTTCAGAATTTTTTTGTGCAAATTAATACAAAATGAAAAGCTGAAATCACTTGAGTCAATAAGGATTCAACCCCTTTGTTATGGCAAGCCTAAGTATGTTCAGTAGTAAAAATGTACTTAACAAGTCACATAATAAGCTGTATGCACTCACTCTGTGTGCAATAACATTGTTTAATATGATTTTTGAATGGCTACCTCATCTCTGTACCACACACATACAATACCTATAATATTCCTCAGTCGAGCAGTGAATTTCAAACACAGATTCAACCACAAAGACCAGGAAGGTTTTCCAATTCCTCGCAAAGAGCACCTATTGGTAGATGGGTACAACAATTGAAGTTGGGTGGTGTATCAATACACCCAGTTACCACAAAGTGTGATGATGTGATTTGAAGGAGTCAGGCACAGGAGGGTAAATCACAGAATAACAGGTTTATTCCGTTGACACAGCGGTACGCAGCAATGCGTCAAACACTCCAGTGCGGAAATATACAGCGCACTGGAAACAACAAGGCACACAGTGAATATCCCGGCGATACAAATACAAGAGCTCCACCGAGCTAAACTAAACTCCACAATAAACAATCACACACAAAGACAAGGGGGAAGAGGGAACACTTATACAGGTACTGATGAGGGGAATTGAAACCAGGTGTGTGTAAAAAACAAGACAAAACAAATGGAATGATGAGATGAGGAGCGGCAGTGGCTAGAAGGCCGGTGACGACGAACGCCGAAGCCTGCCCGAACAAGGAGAGGAGGCAGCTTCGGAGGAAGTTGTGAAACAAAGATACAGACGTCCTTCCTAACTCAGTTCCGGGAAAGGAAGGAAACTGCTCAGGGATTTTGCCATGAGGCCAATTGTGACTTTAAAACAGTTACGGAGTTTAATGTCTGTGATAGAAGAAAACTGAGGATGGATCAACATCATTGTAGCTACTCCACAATAGTAAACTGTTAGGTTCTGAACAAACAGAGTAAAGACTCAACCGGACAACTAGAAAAAGCTCAAACCAAGTTTATTCACCCCACTGGGTGTCTTAGCTGCAAGCACATGTTGCACATGATCAAACAATCATTTATATGTCAAGATGAGATTAGGGCTGTAACATCTCAGATCTGTTGCTCTATACTGCCTAAATGTTGCGCTGTGGTCTTCGCGGTCGAGCAGTCTGCTAGCAGTTCCTGTTTATCTGGTCCCTTCTCCGTGATGTTTATCAGTGACCTCCTGTTCACCATACTCGACAGAACTGGGTCATATACTCTGTTTCCCTTTTCTCTCACAGTAACTTTCCACACACCTAGTTCCTCCTTACCATTCCTTGACCCCTAATATATACATTCCTTATACATGTAAAGTAATCAATAAGTTTTAGTATGGTAACATGAATAAGTATATTTCAAGCTAGAATCCAACAAAACTAAAAAAAGAAGGAAGCCTGTATAGAATAAAACGATTCCAAAATATACATCCTGTTTGCAATAAGGCAATAAAGTACAACTGCTAAAGAATTGCCAAATTAATTGACTTCATGTCCTGAATACAAAGCGTTATGTTTGGGGCAAATCCAACACAATACATCACTGAGTACCACTTCACATTTTCATGCATGGTGGTGGCTGCGTTCAGCAGGGGCACAGCGTTGTGGAACGTTCAGATAGAAATATGGTATGTAGAACAAACATTCCTCTCTGACAAGCAGAATAAAGAATCATGTCAACTCTATTCATGTAATTTCTTTCTGCACATTTCCACAACGTTTCCCTATTGAATGTGCCCCAGGGCATGGTCTGGCTGCTGGTACAGGAGACTGAAGGCGCTTCTCTCTGTGGGTGAACTGAGCTTATTATGACAGTGCTCCACACAGACCTGGTTCTGGCTTCCTGCTGTTTATTTGTCCCATTCATCCAAGTCACATTCTATATTTATGCAGTATAGATATATTCAATATAGATCCACTGTGTTTTCTGGATCTCTGGAAACAGGTCTGGGTGTAACCCACTGATCTGGATCAACTGTGGCTGGACGCGTGTGTGTGTCAGAGAGGCTGTCGGATATCTATACAATGTGTGTGTCAGTCTGTCAAACTGCATCTGTTTAGAACTGAAGTGTGTGTGTATTTTATGGTGATCCACAAAGTATGGTCGGTCAGGCAGTGTTCTGCTTGGCCCCTAAGACCCACACAAACTTTTACAGATGCACCATTGAGAGCATCATGTCGGGCTGTATCACTGCCTGGTACGGCAACTGCACCGCCCGCAACCGCAGGGCTCTCCAGTGGGTGGTGCGGTCTGCCCAACGCATCACCGGGGGCACACTGTCTGCCCTCCAGGACACCTACAGCACCCGATGTCACAGGAAGGTGTGGTGTCCAAGACAACGTTGCTAATTATGCTGTGATGATAAGAAGTCCGCTTACACTGTTCTTTGATTATAAAGACTTATTGTATCAAAGTTCACAGTATTAATTTACAGATATCTGCAGTTATATCTGGAGAGAAACGGCCAATCTGTTGATCCCATATGTTGTCTCTCCCTTCTTTGTTTAAGACATGGTATTTATATCCTATGTGACATAATATGGCGTGATTTTAATAAACCAATCCCTGGCTTTCCACATATCTCCCCATATCCTCTATTCCAAGAAACCTATGTAGTAATGCTTTCCAGATGTTTCCGAAAGCAGAGCCAAGTTTCCTCTAACACACTTTTTGCAAACCTCAGCAAAATCATAGACCCTCAGACACTACAAAGGGAAAAAATATCATCAAGAACATCAACCACCCGAGCCACGGCCTGTTCACCCCCCTATCCAGAAGGCGAGGTCAGTACAGGTGCATCAAAGCTGGGGCTGAGAGACTGACAAACAGTTTCTATCTCAAGGCCATCAGACTGTTAAATAGGCATCACTAGATGGCCTCCACCCAGTACCCTGCCCTGAACTTCGTTACTGTCACTAGCCGGCTACCACCCAGTTACTCAACCCTGCACCTTAGAGGCTGCTTTACTATGTACATAGACTTGGAATCACAGGTCACTTTAATAATGTTTACATACTGTTTTACTCATTTCATATGTATATACTGTATTCTACTGTATTCCAATCAATGCCATTCCGACATTGCTCTTCCTAATATTTACAGTACCAGTCAAAAGGTTGGACACACCTACTCATTCCAGGATTTTTCTTTATTTTTACTATTTTCTACATTGTAGAATAATAGTGAAGACATCAAAACTATGAACTAACACATTTGGAATCATGTACTAACCAAAAAAGTGTTAAACAAATCAAAATATATTTTATATTTGAGATTCTTCAACGTAGCCACCCTTTGCCTTCATGACAGCTTTGCACACTTTTGGCATTCTCTCAACCAGCTTCATGAGGTAGTCACCTGGAATGCATTTCAATTAACAGGTGTGCCTTGTTCAAAGTTAATTTGTGGAATCTCTTTCCTTCTTAATGCGTTTGAGCCAATCAGTTGTGTTGTGACAAGGTAGGGGTATACAGAAGATAGCCCTATTTGGTAAAAGACCAAGTCCATATTATGGCAAGAACAGCTCAAATAAGCAAAGAGAAACGACAGTCCATCATTAATTTAAGACATGAAGGTCAGTCAATACAGAACATTTCAAGAACTTTGAAGGTTTCGTCAAGTGCAGTCGCAAAAACCGTCAAGGGCTATGATTAAACTGGCTCTCATGAGGACCACCACAGGAAAGGAAGACCCAGAGTTACCTCTGCTGCAGAGAATAAGTTCATTAGAGTTACCAGCTCAGAAATTGCAGCCCAAATAAATGCTTCACAGAGTTCAAGTAACAGACACATCTCAACATCAACTGTTCAGAGGAGACTGCGTGAATCAGGCCTTCATGGTCGAATTGCTGCAAAGAAACCACTACTAAAGGACACCAATAAGAAGAAGAGACTTGCTTAGGCCAAGAAACACAAGCAATGGACATTAGACCGGTGCAAATCTGTCCTTTGGTCTGATGAGTCCAAATTTGAGATTTTTGGTTCCAACCGCCGTGTCTTTGTGAGACACAGAGTAGGTAAACGGATGATCTCCACATGTGTGGTTCCCCCCGTGAAGCATGGAGGAGGAGGTGTGATGGTGTGGAGGTGCTTTGCTGGTGACACTGTCTGTGATTTAATTAGAACTCAAGGTACACTTAACCAGCATGGCTACCACAGCATTCTGCAGCGATACGCCAACCCATCTGGTTTGCGCTTAGTGGGACTATCATTTGTTTTTCAACAGGAGATTGACCCAAAACACACCTCCAGGCTGTGTAAGGGCTATTTGACCAAGAAGGAGAGTGATGGAGTGCTGCATCAGATGACCTGGCCTTGACAATCACCCGACCTCAACCCAATTGATATGGATTGGGATGAGTTGGACCGCAGAGTGAAGGAAAAGCAGCCAAAAAGTGCTTAGCATATGTGGGAACTCAATCCCAGAACAACAGCAAAGGACCTTAATATAATATGCCATTTAGCAGACACTTTTATCCAAAGCGACACACAGTCATGCGTGCATACTCTGTAGCTCAGCGTGCATACAGCTGAGCTACAGAGGACCTTGTGAAGATGCTGGAGAAAAGTACAAAAGTGCAGGTACAAAAGTATCTATATCCACAGTAAAACGAGTCCTATATCGACATAACCTGAAAGGCCGCTCAGCAAGGAAGAAGCCACTGCTCCAAAACCGCCAAAGAAAAGCCAGACTACGGTTTGCAACTGCACATGGGGACAAAGATCGTACTTTTTGGAGAAATGTCCTCTGGTCTGATGAAACAAAAATAGAACTGTTTGGCCATAATGACCATCGTTATGTTTGAAGGAAAAAGGGGGTTGCTTGCAAGCTGAAGAACACCATCCCAACCGTGAAGGACGGGGGTGGCAGCATCATGCTGTGGGGGTGCTTTTCTTTAGGAGGGACTGGTGCACTTCACAAAATAGATGGCATCATGAGGAAGGAAGATTATGTGGATATATTGAACCAACATCTCAAAACGTCAGTCAGGAAGTTAAAGCTTGGTCGCAAATGGATCTTCCAAATGGACAATGACCCCAAGCATACATCTAAGGTTGTGGCAAAATGGCTTAAGGACAACAAAGTCAAGGTATTGTAGTGGCCATCACAAAGCCCTGACCTCAATCCTATAGAATATTTGTGGGCAGAACTGAAAAAGCATGTGCGAGTAAGGGGGCCTACAAACCTGACTCAGTTACACCACCTCTGTCAGGAGGAATGGGCCAAAATTCACCCAATTTATTGTGGGAAGCTTGTGGAAGGCTATCCGAAACATTTGACCCAAGTTAAACAATTTAAAGGCAATGCTACCAAATACAAATTGAGTGTATGTAAACTTCTGACCCATTGGGAATGTGATGAAAGAAATAAAAGCTGAAATATATCATTCTCTCTACTATTATTCTGACATTTCACATTCTTAAAATAAAGTGGTGATCCTAACTTACCTAAGACAGGGAATTTTAACTAGGATTAAATGTCAGGAATTGTGAAAACTGAGTTTAAATGTATTTGGCTAAGGTGTATGTAAACTTCCGACTTGAACTGTATTTGCGGAAAACAACATACAGTGAGGGAAAAAAGTATTTGATCTGATTTTGTACGTTTGCCCACTGAAAAAGAAATGATCAGTCTATCATTTTAATGGTAGGGTTATTTGAACAGTGAGAGACAGAATAACAACAAAAAAATCCAGAAAAATGCATGTCAAAAATGTTATAAATAGATTTGCATTTTAATGAGGGAAATAAGTATTTGACCCCCTCTCAATCAGAAAGATCTCTGGCACCCAGGTGTCTTTTATACAGGAAACGAGTTGAGATTACGAGCACACTCTTAAAGGGAGTGCTCCTAATCTCAGTTTGATACCTGTATAAAAGACACCTGTCCACAGAAGCAATCAATCAATCAGATTCCAAACTCTTCACCATGGCCAAGACCAAAGAGCTCTCCAAGGATGTCAGGGACAAGATTGTAGACCTACACAAGGCTGGAATGGGCTACAAGACCATCGCCAAGCAGCTTGGTGAGAAGGTGACAACAGTTGGTGCGATTATTCGCAAATGGAAGAAACACAAAAGAACTGTCAATCTCCCTCGGCCTGGGGCTCCATGCAAGATCTCACCTCGTGGAGTTGCAATGATCATGAGAACGGTGAGGAATCAGCCCAGAACTACACGGTAGGATCTTGTCAATGATCTCAAGGCAGCTGGGACCATAGTCACCAAGAAAACAATTGGTAACACACTACGCCGTGAAGGACCGTGAAGGACTGAAATCCTGCAGCGCCCGCAAGGTCCCCCTGCTTAAGAAAGCACATATACAGTGGTGAGAACAAGTATTTGATACACTGACGATTTTGCAGGTTTTCCTACTTACAAAGCATGTAGAGGTCTGTAATTTTTATCATAGGTACACTTCAACTGTGAGAGACTAAATCTAAAACAAAAATTCAGAAAATCACATTGTATGATTTTTAAGTAATTAATTTGCATTTTATTGCATGACATAAGTATTTGATCACCTACCAACCAGTAAGAATTCCGGCTCTCACAGACCTGTTAGTTTTCCTTTAAGAAGCCCTCCTGTTCTCCACTCATTACCTGTATTAACTGCACCTGTTTGAACTCGTTACCTGTATAAAAGACACCTGTCCACACACTCAATCAAACAGACTCCAACCTCTCCACAATGGCCAAGACCAGAGAGCTGTGTAAGGACATCTATGATAAAATTGTAGACCTGCACAAGGCTGGGATGGGCTACAGGACAATAGGCAAGCAGCTTGGTGAGAAGGCAACAACTGTTGGCGCAATTATTAGAAAATGGAAGAAGTTCAAGATGACGGTCAATCACCCTCGGTCTGGGGCTCCATGCAAGATCTCACCTCGTGGGGCATCAATGATCATGAGGAAGGTGAGGGATCAGCCCAGAACTACACGGCAGGACCTGGTCAATGACCTGAAGAGAGCTGGGACCACAGTCTCAAAGAAAACCATTAGTAACACACTACGCCATCATGGATTAAAATCCTGCAGCGCACGCAAGGTCCCCCTGCTCAAGCCAGCGCATGTCCCGGCCCGTCTGAAGTTTGCCAATGACCATCTGGATGATCCAGAGGAGGAATGGGAGGTCATGTGGTCTGATGAGATACAATGTGATTTTCTGGATTTTTGTTTTAGATTCCGTCTCTCACAGTTGATGTGTACCTATGATAAAAATTACAGACCTCTACATGCTTTGTAAGTAAGAAAACCTGCAAAATCGGCAGTGTATCAAATACTTGTTCTCCCCACTGTACATGCTCGTCTGAAGTTTGCCAATGAACATCTGAATGATTCAGAGGAGAACTGGGTGAAAGTGTTGTGGTCAGATGAGACCAAAATCGAGCTCTTTGGCATCAACTCAACTCCCCGTGTTTGGAGGAGGAGGAATACTGCCTATGACCCCAAGAACACCATCCCCACTGTCAAACATGGAGGTGGAAACATTATGCTTTGGGGGTGTTTTTCTGCTAAGAGGACAGGACAACTTCACCGCATCAAAGGGACGATGGAAGGGGCCATGTACCGTCAAATCTTGGGTGAGAACCTCTTTCCCTCAGCCAGGGCATTGAAAATGGGTCGTGGATGGGTATTCTAGCATGACAATGACCCAAAACACATGGTCAAGGCAACAAAGGAGAGGCTCAAGAAGAAGCACATTAAGGTCCTGGAGTGGCCTAGCCAGTCTCCAGACCTTAATCCCATAGAAAATCTGTGGAGGGAGCTGAAGGTTCGAGTTGCCAAACATCAGCCTCGAAACCTTAATGACTTGGAGAAGATCTGCAAAGAGGAGTGGGACAAAATCCCTCCAAAGATGTGTGCAAACCTGGTGGCCAACTACAAGAAACGTCTCACCTCTGTGATTGCCAACAAGGGTTTTGCCACCAAGTACTAAGTCATGTAATAATTGCGCCAACAGTTCTTGCCTTCTCACCAAGCTGCTTGCCTGTTGTCCTGTAGCCCATCCCAGCCTTGTGCAGGTCTACAATTGTATCCCTGATGTCCTTACACAGCTCTCTGGTCTTAGCCATTGTGGAGAGGTTGGAGTCTGTTTGATTGAGTGTGTGGACAGGTGTCTTTTAACTTTATCTTAACTTGTAGTTTAGGACAAGGCTAGGATACTTCATGTTTAGTTATTTAATTGTAGAATGTCTGTCAATTATGCTACAATTTGATGAGCAAGTACTAAAACCATTGTAGTAATTTCCAATTTTTTTTAGGTCACGGTGATATATTATGAATAGCGAACGAGGGATCAAGCAACTTTGACTTTGGCTTTATTCATTCAGTGGTGCTGAAAGAAAATTGCTACAGGTGGCTAAATCGGTCCGCTAATACAGGAATAGTAAAGGACCAGTGCAATACTCTTGTTGGAATTTTTTTAAAAATTATTATTATTTGAAGAAGAAAAAAAGAAACCTGCACACTGCTCTTGCTACTATTGCTGCTCTTTATTAAGCTTTACGTATCGGCCTCAAGGCTTTCCTCAGAGCTATTTTGAATATTTTCACTCACATCCGTTCAATGCATAGAATGGGGTTGGAGTTGAGGGAAAATAAACATGTGTTACCAAATATAACAACACATTTGCTAAAATGTCTAAAAACCTGTTTTCGCTGGGTCATTATGGGGTAGACTGATGAGGAAAAACATTTATTTAATCAATTTTAGAATAAGGCTGTAATTTAACAAAATGTGGAAAGGGTCAAGGGGTCTGAATACTTTCCGAATGCACTGTAAGTGTTTGCATTATATGTTTGCCATGTGTTAAGTATTCTAGACGTTTACTCATGTTCTTTTGTAGGCCTATGCAATGTTTGCATAGCCGAAGTATTTGTTAAAATAATAATTCAAAAGGCACTCTCACATCTGAGCTATCTTTGTTGCAGGTGAAAGGTAACAATTGAATAACATGAAGGAAAAAAAAGACGAATAGGACGTACCAAGTAGTCAATTGATCCACTACGAGAGATCAAATCACTTACCACGCACTGTGCGAGTACCCTCTCATTCACACAAGACGCCAATAAGATCCTCTTCCCTACCCCCAACATGGACAACCTATCTCCACACTCTACTGGAGAACTTAAAATCCAACTTCAGAGACTCAGAGAGAAATATACTTGTTTGTTCCTGCATGGCACTGCTCTTAGTGAGTATTGGCGCAACAAGCGCATTCCAAGAGGAATGAGAATACAGAAGGAGCCCACAATAGGGAAAAACGACGAAACCCCAGAAATGGGGTGAACTCCTAAACAAATGTTCCTTAGATTTAATGCTACTTATTGTTGAACATGTGTCGAAGTAAGTAAAAAGGGTTGAAGTTAAGATCAGTGAACATGAGGTTATAATGAAGGAGATTCTAGGCCCAGACTTCACAGCCATTGACGACTCAATCAACCAGTCCATTGGGAAATACAGAGACCTCCTACAAGCAGAGGACTACCAGCTCAATCAGGTCTACGCATTGGAAGTCCCAAGGACGGGAGCACCAAGAGGCCGACTTAGGGACGCACCACTGACCAGGGGACGCAGTTACGCAGCAGCTGGGAGACGCGGACATAGAGGCATCCACTGAAAGCGAATTCCCTACAGACAGCGACTCCAGCTATCATCGCACACAAACTTTTTTTTAGCCCGAAAGCAGTACAACCAGGCTCCACGAAAGAAAATAAATTATGTAGGAAAGGCAAGCAGTCAAAGAGTGGACCAGAAACACAGGCCTTGGACACGGAGCTACAGCAGGAAGCTGTAATTAACCACTCCAAAAACAGCTCACTGACGCACAAGTCTCAGTCTTATCTAAGGGCCTGTCTTTTGTACCTACATGTATAGACAAACCATTTGATACGAAAGTAGATCTGTTTAAATTCTTTCGCAAGATTAACCTTAAAAACGTGCTTTATCAAAATACTGTTTCTGGCATAGAAACCCAACAAAGATGTGTTACTCATTTTAAGCCCAAAAACTAATTATGTCCTATGGTTAACAACTCCTCGATTAATACCTATTGTAGGTTAGTCGAACAAAAGCCAT
This sequence comes from Coregonus clupeaformis, assembly GCF_020615455.1. Lineage (NCBI taxonomy): Eukaryota > Metazoa > Chordata > Actinopteri > Salmoniformes > Salmonidae > Coregonus > Coregonus clupeaformis. The sequence continues at coordinate 58,198,652 of NC_059212.1, forward strand.
GTCTGTATATACGAGAAAAACAAACCATATTCAGAAGAACCTCACCAGGACAGAAGAACAGGCACTTAATGAACTAATTAAAGACTCATCTTCATCAAACCTGCAGACAAGGGGGGTGCTGTGGTCGTTTTTACACTAGGCCTATGAAAAATACAAAGAAGAGATTCAGAAACAACTCAGTAATTAACGTTTGATCCCACACAGGTGTTCCAAAGGGATATTAGCTGAAATCTGGAGCAAGCCCTATTAAACAACCTTATCTCAAAACCTGAATATGAATACCTTTTCTGCAAATGTGCCATATGTCCATGCCTGTACATTTTGCCTAATTTACACAAACCTAAAACACAAGGCAATTATCCAGGCAGACCAGTGGTTGCAAGAATAGGCTCAATGCTAGAGCCATTGTTGAACTTTGTAGACTATTTTATTACATCTCATGTAAAAAGCATTGCCATCATATGTGAAAGACTCTATAGACTTCATAAATAAGATCTCACCAATAACGGGATTAACAGAATACTGTATTTTGGTCACATTAGATGTCGAGAGTCTATATACCAGCATTCCCCCCATGTGGGGTCTGGCAGCCCTAGGTCACTAATTGAGAGACCGAGATACTAACCAACAAACTTTATTCTAGTGACGGCTGAATATGTTTTGACGTATAACAATTTCAGGTTTGATGATGAATACTACCTCCAAAGGAATGGAACATCGATGTGCTCCGCATTCGCTCCAAGCACCTTTATGTGGGTAAATTTGAAGAACGTTTTGTTAACAATTAAAATGAAAATCCATTATTGAATAAAATCCTGAAGTGGTATCGATATATTGACACCATTTTTTGAATATGGGGAGGAACGGGAGAAGAGCTGTCAGACTTGATGGCATTACTCAATGACATTGACCCTAATCTCAAATTCACTATTGAATGTGACACGTAAAGTGTTCATTACCTCGATATGTGGATTGAGAAATCAAATGGAACCCTGTTTACAACTCTGTACAGAAAAGAAACGGACAGAAATACTCTAGTACAGGGGGACAGCTTCCACCCTGAGCCATTAAAAACAGGACTTCCAAGACTGCGCTGTGTATGCCACTCCACAGAGGACTATCTAGAAAAAGCAGCGGGGATGCGCAATAGGTTTCTAAGAAGAGGCTACAAATTAAGATGAAGCTCTTAATTTGGCATCAGGGAAAACAGGAGATGAACTGCTACAAAAAAGACCCACCAGAGCTAAAGAAAACTCTGTAATGTTCACCTCCACATATACTTTGAACTCGCGCAAAGTGGGAGATGCTGTCAAGAAACACTGGCATGTTTTATCATCGGACCCAGCTCTGACAGCTGGATTGAAGAACCAACCACTTATTGTATATAGGAGAGGTCGCAATTTACACGACACAATGGTCCATGCCAACTGCCAGCCTCTTCCGAATGGTAGCTATAAATGCAGAGGCTGCGCACGGTGCAACAATATGATGAAGTGTGAATATTTCCGCCTCCCACAGACAGGAAAACGGTTCCAAATAAATGACATAATTACGTGCTCCTCCACCCATGTTATCTACATGATTAAATGTCCATGTGGGCTGTGTTATGTAGGTAAGACCTCTCGTTCTCTCAAACAGGGAATTTGTGAACATAAAAGTTCAATCAGGAGAAACGACAGGGATTATCCAGTCGCAGTACATTTTAATGACCAAAAACATGACATTTCTACCTTTAGATTTTGTGGCATAGAGAAAGTCAAGATATTAGACAGGGGAGGTGATATAAATAACACAAAATAGAATGTTTCGGATTTTCACCCTCCAGACATTATTCCCAAAAGGTCTTAATGATGAAATGCCCATGCATGTTATGTTGTAAATGTGAACATGAACTAATGCCACCACTTCAGTCTACTCTGACGTTTTTTCTTGCACTCTACCCAATGATTTATGAAAACTTACTTGATAGGTCGATGTCCTCATTGTGGTTTTACAGACGTGTTTAATACGTTTTATGTACACACTTTATTATAATATTTATGAAATGCACATTGTTATATTTGGTAACACATGTTTATTTTCCCTCGACTCCAAACCAATTTGACGCATTGAACGGATGTGGGTGTAGCAATGTCTACATACGGGTGTAAATGAAGAACACTCACAAAAGCCTTGAGGCCGATACGTAAAATAAAGATCCGCGATACTAGCAAGAGCAAGAACAGTGTGCGGGTTTCTTCTTTATTCTCATGTTATTCAATTGTTACCATGCACCTGCAACAAAGATAGCTCAGATGTGCGAGTCCCTTTTGAATTATTATTATTTAAAATAAAAACATCAGGAGGTGCTGCAGCAGCCTCAGCACCCCTTCTTCGGCTATGCAAACATTGCATAGGCCTACAAAATAGCATGAGTAAACATGTAGAATACATAAAACATGGCAAACATATAATGCAAACGCTTAAATACATAATAGGCTACAGAACCTTTCTTCTCTTGATGGGAAAACTGTATTGTGTAAAAATTTGATTTAAAAAATGACTTTGAATAAATGTAAGATCTACAGCGAGCTCTTTAGCCTATATATTCAGGAATCATTTTCAACATGGGACAGCTCCTGTAATGACACAGTTAAGTTTCAGTTTGTAACGAGTGCACTGAGTGGTGTTTTGGGAAAGGGTTGTGACATCTTCGGCCGTTATTTTTAAGATGCATCGTTAAAACACTTGTAGGCCTAAACCTAAATTCAATCGCTATCGGAAACCTGGCCGTGGTCTGTTTCGAAAGCGTTCCCGGGAAGTCTCGCGATGTTGCGCCTCTGGATTTTCACAATAAATGAACAATTGGTTGTCAAATAACTATAATATCTTTATTTTTCATAAAGGTGCTGATTCGAAGTATTAAAAAAACAATTGAAATTGTATACAATATTTCAACTTTTCCATCTTACATCATATGGACTGAAATTGATGCTTCAACTGGTCACAGGTTCTTATTGAAATGTACTGAAATTGATGTTTCAACTGGTCACAGGTTCTTATTGAAGCCTGCTATGCACCCTGGTCAAAAGTAGGGCACTATATTGGTAATAGGGTGCCATTGTACTGCACTGAGCCAATCCACTAAACACACTCGAACACATCATCCACAGATACTGGCACACATATATCAATGGCATGAACCTAAACAATAAATCAACCAAGTTGAGGTCCAATGCAGCTGTTTTATCTCATTTCTGGGTAACAGTTAACTACCTTACTGTGATTGTTTTCAATAAAAAAATAAAAAAAACCTTAGCAAATAGCTATTTCTCAAGCAAGAACTTTGATAGGACTGTCTGGGAGTGGTATGAGTGGGGAGGGGAAAACTGAAAATGATCTGTTATTGGCAGAGGCTTGGAACGCTCTTTCTTATTGGTCCATTAACTGGTCCTGTATGGCTCAGTTGGTAGAGCATGACACTTGCACCATCAGGGTAGTGGGTCCGATTCCTGGAGTCTCTCATACATAAAATGTATGTACATTGGATAAAAGCGTCTGCTAAATGGTCTGTATATATAACTAATCTCCCACCTGAAAAACAGGCAGTCTTTTCAAACAGCTCTTACACTAAAAGGGAATTATCATACATTCCACAGTATTCTTCCAACCTCATAGTGTGGAAATATATATAAAACACAGGAAAATCACATTTTTGACTTTAAAAGACAACACTGCAGGCCATTTGAAAACTTAGGACAGAACAATATTTATTCTTCATAACTTGAAGTCCACAAGTATTTAACCTTTGTACAATTCTCATGACAACAAACCCCCATTTAACTTTGTGTTTGCAGCGGGCTAATATCTACTAGATTGAGGATAATAATTATAATAGAGCCTGAGTCTCTCATGTGCCAACTGGTTGTGTAACGCTTTCTGACAAAATGATAACCCTCCGCCCCCTTAAAAAATTAACTGAGTAGGACTGCGTCCCAAATGGCACCCTATTCCTTATATAGTGCACTACTTTTGACCAGTCTTGTCGGCCCTGGTCAAAAGTAGTGCACTATATAAGGAATAGGGTGCCATTTGGGACACAAAGTAGGTAGTTGTCCCTAACCACTAACACATGGAAAGATTTGTTTGGTTAGGGACAATATCTTACCTCAAATCAGATAGACAGTACTGTTGAGCATAGAGACATCACGGGTGCGTTCACCAGGGCACAGCGTTGTGGAACGTTCAGATAGAAATATGGTATGTAGAACAAACATGCCTCTGACAAGTAGAATAAATAATCATGTCAACTCTATTCATGTCATTTCTTTATGCAACTTTCCACAACGTATTCCTATTGAATGTGGCCCAGGATAGGCATCTGTGGGCTGGCTGCCGGTACAGGAGTCTGAGGGTGCTTCTCTCTGTGGGTAAGCTGAGCTTATTATGACAGTGGTCCACACAGACCTGGTTCTGGAGAGCTGTGGCTTCCTGCTGTTTATTTGTCCCATTCATCCAAGTCCCATTCTATATTTATGCAGTATAGATATATTCAATATAGATAATACTACGCCATTTAGCAGACGCTTTTATCCAAAGCGACTTACAGTCATGTGTGCATACATTTTTACGTATGGGTGGTCCCGGGGATCGAGCCCACTACCCTGGCGTTACAAGCGCCGTGCTCTACCAATTGAGCTACAGAGGACCACATAGATCCACTGTGTTTTCTGGATCTCTGGAAACAGGTCTGGGTGTAACCCACTGATCTGGATCAACTGTGGCTGGACGCGTGTGTGTGTCAGAGAGGCTGTCGGATATCTATACAATGTGTGTGTCAGTCTGTCAAACTGCATCTGTTTAGAACTGAAGTGTGTGTGTATTTTATGGTGATCCACAAAGTATGGTCAGTCAGGCAGTGTTCTGCTTGGCCCCTAAGACCCACACAAACTTTTACAGATGCACCATTGAGAGCATCATGTCGGGCTGTATCACTGCCTGGTACGGCAACTGCACCGCCCGCAACCGCAGGGCTCTCCAGTGGGTGGTGCGGTCTGCCCAACGCATCACCGGGGGCACACTGTCTGCCCTCCAGGACACCTACAGCACCCGATGTCACAGGAAGGGAAAAAATATAATCAAGAACATCAACCACCCGAGCCACGGCCTGTTCACCCCCCTATCCAGAAGGCGAGGTCAGTACAGGTGCATCAAAGCTGGGGCTGAGAGACTGAAAAACAGTTTCTATCTCAAGGCCATCAGACTGTTAAATAGGCATCACTAGATGGCCTCCACCCAGTACCCTGCCCTGAACTTCGTTACTGTCACTAGCCGGCTACCACCCAGTTACTCAACCCTGCACCTTAGAGGCTGCTTTACTATGTACATAGACTTGGAATCACAGGTCACTTTAATAATGTTTACATACTGTTTTACTCATTTCATATGTATATACTGTATTCTACTGTATTCCAATCAATGCCATTCCGACATTGCTCTTCCTAATATTTACAGTACCAGTCAAAAGGTTGGACACACCTACTCATTCCAGGATTTTTCTTTATTTTTACTATTTTCTACATTGTAGAATAATAGTGAAGACATCAAAACTATGAGCTAACACATATGGAATCATGTAGTAACCAAAAAAGTGTTAAACAAATCAAAATATATTTTATATTTGAGATTCTTCAACGTAGCCACCCTTTGCCTTCATGACAGCTTTGCACACTTTTGGCATTCTCTCAACCAGCTTCATGAGGTAGTCACCTGGAATGCATTTCAATTAACAGGTGTGCCTTGTTAAAAGTTAATTTGTGGAATTTCTTTCCTTCTTAATGCATTTGAGCCAATCAGTTGTGTTGTGACAAGGTAGGGGGGGGTATACAGAAGATAGCCCTATTTGGTAAAAGACCAAGTCCATATTATGGCAAGAACAGCTCAAATAAGCAAAGAGAAACGACAGTCCGTCATTAATTTAAGACATGAAGGTCAGTCAATACAGAACATTTCAAGAACTTTGAAGGTTTCTTCAAGTGCAGTCGCAAAAACCGTCAAGGGCTATGATTAAACTGGCTCTCATGAGGACCACCACAGGAAAGGAAGACCCAGAGTTACCTCTGCTGCAGAGAATAAGTTCATTAGAGTTACTCAGAAATTGCAGCCCAAATAAATGCTTCACAGAGTTCAAGTAACAGACACATCTCAACATCAACTGTTCAGAGGAGACTGCGTGAATCAGGCCTTCATGGTCGAATTGCTGCAAAGAAACCACTACTAAAGGACACCAAAAAGAAGAAGAGACTTGCTTAGGCCAAGAAACACAAGCAATGGACATTAGACCGGTGCAAATCTGTCCTTTGGTCTGATGAGTCCAAATTTGAGATTTTTGGTTCCAACCGCCGTGTCTTTGTGAGACACAGAGTAGGTAAACGGATGATCTCCACATGTGTGGTTCCCCCCGTGAAGCATGGAGGAGGAGGTGTGATGGTGTGGAGGTGCTTTGCTGGTGACACTGTCTGTGATTTAATTAGAACTCAAGGTACACTTAACCAGCATGGCTACCACAGCATTCTGCAGCGATACGCCAACCCATCTGGTTTGCGCTTAGTGGGACTATCATTTGTTTTTCAACAGGAGATTGACCCAAAACACACCTCCAGGCTGTGTAAGGGCTATTTGACCAAGAAGGAGAGTGATGGAGTGCTGCATCAGATGACCTGGCCTCGACAATCACCCGACCTCAACCCAATTGATATGGTTTGGGATGAGTTGGACCGCAGAGTGAAGGAAAAGCAGCCAAAAAGTGCTTAGCATATGTGGGAACTCAATCCCAGAACAACAGCAAAGGACCTTAATATAATATGCCATTTAGCAGACACTTTTATCCAAAGCGACACACAGTCATGCGTGCATACATTTATGTGTATGGGTGGTCCCGGGGATCGAACCCACTACCTTGGCGTTACAAACGCCGTGCTCTACCAGCTGTGCTACAGAGGACCTTGTGAAGATGCTGGAGAAAAGTACAAAAGTGCAGGTACAAAAGTATCTATATCCACAGTAAAACGAGTCCTATATCGACATAACCTGAAAGGCCGCTCAGCAAGGAAGAAGCCACTGCTCCAAAACCGCCAAAGAAAAGCCAGACTACGGTTTGCAACTGCACATGGGGACAAAGATCGTACTTTTTGGAGAAATGTCCTCTAGTCTGATGAAACAAAAATAGAACTGTTTGGCCATAATGACCATCGTTATGTTTGGAGAAAAAAGGGGGTTGCTTGCAAGCTGAAGAACACCATCCCAACCGTGAAGCACGGGGGTGGCAGCATCATGCTGTGGGGGTGCTTTTCTTTAGGAGGGACTGGTGCACTTCACACAATAGATGGCATCATGAGGAAGGAAGATTATGTGGATATATTGAACCAACATCTCAAAACGTCAGTCAGGAAGTTAAAGCTTGGTCGCAAATGGATCTTCCAAATGGACAATGACCCCAAGCATACTTCTAAGGTTGTGGCAAAATTGCTTAAGGACAACAAAGTCAATGTATTGTAGTGGCCATCACAAAGCCCTGACCTCAATCCTATAGAATATTTGTGGGCAGAACTGAAAAAGCATGTGCGAGTAAGGGGGCCTACAAACCTGACTCAGTTACACCACCTCTGTCAGGAGGAATGGGCCAAAATTCACCTATTGTGGGAAGCTTGTGGAAGGCTATCCGAAACATTTGACCCAAGTTAAACAATTTAAAGGCAATGCTACCAAATACAAATTGAGTGTATGTAAACTTCTGACCCATTGGGAATGTGATGAAAGAAACAAAAGCTGAAATATATCATTCTCTCTACTATTATTCTGACATTTCACATTCTTAAAACAAAGTGGTGATCCTAACTTACCTAAGACAGGGAATTTTAACTAGGATTAAATGTCAGGAATTGTGAAAACTGAGTTTAAATGTATTTGGCTAAGGTGTATGTAAACTTCCGACTTGAAATGTATTTGCGGAAAACAACATACAGTGAGGGAAAAAAGTATTTGATCTGATTTTGTACGTTTGCCCACTGAAAAAGAAATGATCAGTCTATCATTTTAATGGTAGGTTTATTTGAACAGTGAGAGACAGAATAACAACAAAAAAATCCAGAAAAATGCATGTCAAAAATGTTATAAATAGATTTGCATTTTAATGAGGGAAATAAGTATTTGACCCCCTCTCAATCAGAAAGATCTCTGGCACCCAGGTGTCTTTTATACAGGAAACGAGTTGAGATTACGAGCACACTCTTAAAGGGAGTGCACCTAATCTCAGTTTGATACCTGTATAAAAGACACCTGTCCACAGAAGCAATCAATCAATCAGATTCCAAACTCTCCACCATGGCCAAGACCAAAGAGCTCTCCAAGGATGTCAGGGACAAGATTGTAGACCTACACAAGGCTGGAATGGGCTACAAGACCATCGCCAAGCAGCTTGGTGAGAAGGTGACAACAGTTGGTGCGATTATTCGCAAATGGAAGAAACACAAAAGAACTGTCAATCTTCCTCGGCCTGGGGCTCCATGCAAGATCTCACCTCGTGGAGTTGCAATGATCATGAGAACGGTGAGGAATCAGCCCAGAACTACACGGGAGGATCTTGTCAATGATCTCAAGGCAGCTGGGACCATAGTCACCAAGAAAACAATTGGTAACACACTACGCCGTGAAGGACTGAAATCCTGCAGCGCCCGCAAGGTCCCCCTGCTTAAGAAAGCACATATACAGTGGAGAGAACAAGTATTTGATACACTGCCGATTTTGCAGGTTTTCCTACTTACAAAGCATGTAGAGGTCTGTAATTTTTATCATAGGTACACTTCAACTGTGAGAGACTAAATCTAAAACGAAAATCCAGAAAATCACATTGTATAATTTTTAAGTAATTAATTTGCATTTTATTGCATGACATAAGTATTTGATCACCTACCAACCAGTAAGAATTCCGGCTCTCACAGACCTGTTAGTTTTCCTTTAAGAAGCCCTCCTGTTCTCCACTCATTACCTGTATTAACTGCACCTGTTTGAACTCGTTACCTGTATAAAAGACACCTATCCACACACTCAATCAAACAGACTCCAACCTCTCCACAATGGCCAAGACCAGAGAGCTGTGTAAGGACATCTATGATAAAATTGTAGACCTGCACAAGGCTGGGATGGGCTACAGGACAATAGGCAAGCAGCTTGGTGAGAAGGCAACAACTGTTGGCGCAATTATTAGAAAATGGAAGAAGTTCAAGATGACGGTCAATCACCCTCGGTCTGGGGCTCCATGCAAGATCTCACCTCGTGGGGCATCAATGATCATGAGGAAGGTGAGGGATCAGCCCAGAACTACACGGCAGGACCTGGTCAATGACCTGAAGAGAGCTGGGACCACAGTCTCAAAGAAAACCATTAGTAACACACTACGCCATCATGGATTAAAATCCTGCAGCGCACGCAAGGTCCCCCTGCTCAAGCCAGCGCATGTCCCGGCCCGTCTGAAGTTTGCCAATGACCATCTGGATGATCCAGAGGAGGAATGGGAGGTCATGTGGTCTGATGAGATACAATGTGATTTTCTGGATTTTTGTTTTATATTCCGTCTCTCACAGTTGAAGTGTACCTATGATAAAAATTACAGACCTCCACATGCTTTGTAAGTAGGAAAACCTGCAAAATCGGCAGTGTATCAAATACTTGTTCTCCCCACTGTATATATATATACAGTGGGGAAAAAAGTATTTAGTCAGCCACCAATTGTGCAAGTTCTCCCACTTAAAAAGATGAGAGAGGCCTGTAATTTTCATCATAGGTACACGTCAACTATGACAGACAAATTGAGAAAAAATAATCCAGAAAATCACAATGTAAAAATTTATATGAATTTATTTGCAAATTATGGTGGAAAATAAGTATTTGGTCACCTACAAACAAGCAAGATTTCTGGCTCTCACAGACCTGTAACTTCTTCTTTAAGAGGCTCCTCTGTCCTCCACTCGTTACCTGTATTAATGGCACCTGTTTGAACTTGTTATCAGTATAAAAGACACCTGTCCACAACCTCAAACAGTCACACTCCAAACTCCACTATGGCCAAGACCAAAGAGCTGTCAAAGGACACCCGAAACAGAATTGTAGACCTGCACCAGGCTGGGAAGACTGAATATGCAATAGGTAAGCAGCTTGGTTTGAAGAAATCAACTGTGGGAGCATTTATTAGGAAATGGAAGACATACAAGACCACTGATAATCTCCCTCGATCTGGGGCTCCACGCAAGATCTCACCCCGTGGGGTCAAAATGATCACAAGAACGGTGAGCAAAAATCCCAGAACCACACGGGGGGACCTAGTGAATGACCTGCAGAGAGCTGGGACCAAAGTAACAAAGCCTACCATCAGTAACACACTACGCCGCCAGGGACTCAAATCCTGCAGTGCAAGATGTGTCCCCCTGCTTAAGCCAGTAATTGTCCAGGCCCATCTGAAGTTTGCTAGTGTGCATTTGGATGATCCAGAAGAGGATTGGGAGAATGTCATATGGTCAGATGAAACCAAAATATAACTTTTTGGTTCGTCGTGTTTGGAGGACAAAGAATGCTGAGTTGCATCCAAAGAACACCATACCTACTGTGAAGCATAGGGGCGGAAACATCATGCTTTGGGGCTGTTTTTCTGCAAAGGGACCAGGACGACTGATCCGTATAAAGGAAAGAATGAATGGGGCCATGTATCGTGAGATTTTGAGTGAAAACCTCCTTCCATCAGCAAGGGCATTGAAGATGAAACGTGGCTGGGTCTTTCAGCATGACAATGATCCCAAACACCCTGCCCAGGCAACGAAGGAGTGGCTTCGTAAGAAGCATTTCAAGGTCCTGGAGTGGCCTAGCCAGTCTCCAGATCTCAACCCCATAGAAAATCTTTGGAGGGAGTTGAAAGTCCGTGTTGCCCAGCGACAGCCCCAAAACATCACTGCTCTAGAGGAGATCTGCATGGAGGAATGGGCCAAAATACCAGCAACAGTGTGTGAAAACCTTGTGAAGACATACATAAAACGTTTGACCTGTGTCATTGCCAACAAAGGTTATATAACAAAGTATTGAGAAACTTTTGTTATTGACCAAATACTTATTTTCCACCATATTTTGCAAATAAATTCATTAAAAATCCTACAATGTGATTTTCTGGATTTTTTTTCTCATTTTGTATGTCATAGTTGATGTGTACCTATGATGAAAATTACAGGCCTCTCTCATCTTTTTAAGTGGGAGAACTTGCACAAAAGGTTTTCACCTGCACACTATTGTTTCAGCCTCAATTACACTGGAAAGACGTTAGACTTCTTCACTGAGAAAATAAAAGCTTACACAGATTAATTTTGCTAATTGGCTACTCTGTGACTTGACCCAGTGCAATCACCCTACCTGTAGTTGATCGATCACAGCCTTGAACCACGTGACTTCCGTCTCGCTTCCGCATTGTCTCCGTGCTGCTGTGCTGTTTGTTGCTACTTGGCTACCTGCCAAACTATTCACGTTTTACTTTTAATAAACGTTTAATCAATCTCTGTGTTCAACAAATTTACCAACTTTTTAGTTTTGTCCTCACTCATCTTTTTTCGTTAAACTTTTTCACCCCGGACGTTTTATCCCGAGACAGAAGAGTCATTTTCCTGTGCGTTTTAGCTGCCAATTTTACTTTATTTTCCATTTTTCCATCGCAACTTTTTTCCCTTATTCAACTTTTTCACTCCGGACGCTTTATCTGGACATGGTTCGTCAACATCTTCAACAGCCGAAGCTAAGTAGTAACATTAACATGATGTCTTCTAATTGCAGTCGCTGTACTCATAATATACAGGAGAACGATCGCCTTACGGCGAGAATAGCTGTGCTACAAGCCCAGCTTCAGACGCAATCGTTAGGCAAGGGTAATGTCAGTGTAGGAAAGGAAGAAACAGCGTCTGTGCCACCAGTAAGTACAGACAGTAACGTTAGTATAAATCCCCCCGCACAGTCCCCGCAGCCGGACAACTTTCTCATGGCTTCTGGAGGGAAATACTGTTGGAATGCTCAACCGGTGTCGCTCATTCAGCCGACAGAAACCTTCAACCGGTTTTCCCCATTATGTAGCGAGTCGGAGTCTGAGTCTGAGTCTTCTCTTGTCTCTACTCCTCCCGTTACGGGGTCTGAGACGCCGAAGGCTCCCACCATTAGCTCTGACAAATTGAAAACCCTAGTCATTGGCGACTCCATTACCCGCAGTATTAGACTTAAAACGAATCACCCAGCGATCATACACTGTTTACCAGGGGGCAGGGCTACCGACGTTAAGGCTAATCTAAAGATGGTGCTGGCTAAAGCTAAAACTGGCGAGTGTAGAGAGTATAGAGATATTGTTATCCACGTCGGCACCAACGATGTTAGGATGAAACAGTCAGAGGTCACCAAGTGCAACATAGCTTCAGTGTGTAAATTAGCTAGAAAGATGTGTCGGCATCGAGTAATTGTCTCTGGCCCCCTCCCAGTTAGGGGAAGTGACGAGCTCTACAGCAGAGTCTCAGCACTCAATCGCTGGTTGAAAACTGTTTTCTGCCCCTCCCAAAAGATAACATTTGTGGATAATTGGCCCTCTTTCTGGGACTCACCCACAAACAGGACCAAGCCTGACCTGCTGAGGAGTGACGGACTCCATCCTAGCTGGAGGGGTGCTCTCCTCTTATCTACCAACATAGATAGGGCTCTAACTCCTCTAGCCCCACAGTGAAATAGGGTGCAGGCCAGGCAGCAGGCTGTTAGCCAACCTGCCAGCTTAGTGGAGTCTGCCAATACCATAGTCAGTGTAGTCAGCTCAGCCATACCCATTGAGACTGTGTCTGTGCCTCGACCTAGGTTGGGCAAAACTAAACATGGCGGTGTTCACCCTAGCAATCTTATTAGGATAAAGACCTCCTCCATTCCTGCCATTATTGAAAGAGATCGTGATACCTCACATCTCAAAATAGGGTTACTTAATGTTAGATCCCTCACTTCAAAGGCAGTCATAGTCAATGAACTAATCACTGATCATAATCTTGATGTGATTGGCCTGACTGAAACATGGCTTAAGCCTGATGAATTTGCTGTGTTAAATGAGGCCTCACCTCCTGGTTACACTAGTGACCATATTCCCCGTGCATCCCGCAAGGGCGGAGGTGTTGCTAACATTTACGATAGCAAATTTCAATTTACAAAAAAAAAAAGGCGTTTTCATCTTTTGAGCTTCTAGTCATGAAATCTATGCAGCCTACTCAATCACTTTTTATAGCTACTGTTTACAGGCCTCCTGGGCCATATACAGCGTTCCTCTCTGAGTTTCCTGAATTCCTATCAGACCTTGTAGTCATAGCAGATCATATTCTAATTTTTGGTGATTTTAATATTCACATGGAGAAGTCCACAGACCCACTCCAAAAGTCTTTCGGAGCCATCATCGACTCAGTGGGTTTTGTCCAACATGTCTCTGGACCTACTCACTGCCACAGTCATACTCTGGACCTAGTTTTGTCCCATGGAATAAATGTTGTAGATTTTAATGTTTTTCCACAAAATCCTGGACTATCGGACCACCATTTTATTACGTTTGCAATCGCAACAAATAATCTGCTCAGACCCCAACCAAGGAGCATCAAAAGTCGTGCTATAAATTCTCAGACAACACAAAAATTCCTTGATGCCCTTCCAGACTCCTTCTGCCTACCCAAGGACGTCAGAGGACAAAAATCAGTTAACCACTTAACTGAGGAACTCAATTTAACCTTGCGCAATACCCTAGATGCAGTTGCACCCCTAAAAACGAAAAACATTTGTCATAAGAAACTAGCTCCCTGGTATACAGAAAATACCCGAGCTTTGAAGCAAGCTTCCAGGAAATTGGAACGGAAATGGCGCCACACCAAACTGGAAGTCTTCCGACTAGCTTGGAAAGACAGTACCGTGCAGTACCGAAGAGCCCTCACTGCTGCTCGATCATCCTACTTTTCCAACTTAATCGAGGAAAATAAGAATAATCCAAAATTTCTTTTTGATACTGTTGCAAAGCTAACTAAAAAGCAGCATTCCCCAAGAGAGGATGGCTTTCACTTCAGCAGTAATAAATTCATGAACTTCTTTGAGGAAAAGATCATGACCATTAGAAAGCAAATTACGGACTCCTCTTTGAATCTGCGTATTCCTCCAGGGCTTAGCTGTCCTGGATCTGCACAGCTCTGCGAGGGCCTGGGATCGGGAGAGACACTTAAGTGTTTTAGTACTATATCTCTTGACACAATGATGAAAATAATCATGGCCTCTAAACCTTCAAGCTGCATACTGGATCCTATTCCTACTAAACTGCTGAAGGAGCTGCTTCCTGTGCTTGGCCCTCCTATGTTGAACATAATAAACAGCTCTCTATCCACCGGATGTGTACCAAACTCACTAAAAGTGGCAGTGATAAAGCCTCTCTTGAAAAAGCCAAACCTTGACCCGGAAAATATAAAAAACTATCGGCCTATATCGAATCTTCCATTCCTCTCAAACATTTTAGAAAAAGCTGTTGCGCAGCAACTCACTGCCTTTCTGAAGACAAACAATGTATACGAAATGCTTCAGTCTGGTTTTAGACCCCATCATAGCACTGAGACTGCACTTGTGAAGGTGGTAAATGACCTTTTAATGGCGTCAGACCGAGGCTCTGCATCTGTCCTCGTGCTACTAGACCTTAGTGCTGCCTTTGACACCATCGATCACCACATTCTTTTGGAGAGACTGGAAACCCAAATTGGTCTACACGGACAAGTTCTGGCCTGGTTTAGATCTTACCTGTCGGAAAGATATCAGTTTGTCTCTGTGAATGGTCTGTCCTCCGACAAATCAACTGTACATTTCGGTGTTCCTCAAGGTTCCGTTTTAGGACGCAGACTCGGTCTCAACCTTTAAGTCTTTACTGAAGACTTATCTCTTCAGTAGGTCATATGATTGAGTGTAGTCTGGCCCAGGAGTGTGAAGGTGAACGGAAAGGCTCTGGAGCAACGAACAGCCCTTGCTGTCTCTGCCAGGCCGGTTCCCCTCTCCACTGGGGTTCTCTGCCTCTAACCCTGTTGCAGGGGCTGAGTCACTGGCTTGCTGGTGCTCTTTCATGCCGTCCCTGGGAGGGGTGCATCACTTGAGTGGGTTGAGTTACTGACGTGATCTTCCTGTCTGGGTTGGCGCCCCCCTTGGTTTGTGCTGTGGTGGAGACCTCTGTGGGCTATACTCGGCCTTGTCTCAGGATTGTAAGTTGGTGGTTGAGGATATCCCTCTAGTGGTGCGGGGGCTGTGCTTTGGCAGAGTGGGTGGGGTTATATCCTTCCTGTTTGGCCCTGTCCGGGGTTTCTTCGGATGGGGCCACAGTGTCTCCGGACCGCTCCTGTCTCAGCCTCCAGTATTTATGCTGCAGTAGTTTATGTGTCGGGGGCTGGGGTTAGTTGGTTATACCTGGAGTACTTCTCCTGTCTTATCCAGTGTCCTGTGTGAATTTAAGTATGCTCTCTCTAATTCTCTCGTTCTCTCTTTCTCTCTGAGAACCTGAGCCCTAGGACCATACGTCAGGACTACCGGGCATGATGACACCTTGCTGTCCCCAGTCCGCCTGGCCTTGCTGCTATTCCAGTTTCAACTGTTCTGCCTGCGGTTACGAAACCCCTACCTGTCCCAGACCTGCTGTTTTCAACTCTTAATGATCGGCTATGAAAAGCCAACTGAGAGACCTGAGCCCTAGGACCATACGTCGGGACTACCGGCCGTGGTGACTCCTTGCTGTCCCCAGTCCGCCTGGCCTTGCTGCTATTCCAGTTTCAACTGTTCTGCCTGCGGTTATGGAACCCCTACCTGTCCCAGACCTGCTGTTTTCAACTCTTAATGATCGGCTATGAAAAGCCAACTGAGATTTATTCCTGATTATTATTTGACCATGCTTGTCACTTATGAACATTTTTGAACATCTTGGCATGGTTCTGTTATAATCTTCACCCGGCACAGCCAGAAGAGGACTGGCCACCCCTCATAGCCTGGTTCCTCTCTAGGTTTCTTCCTAGGTTTTCGCCTTTCTAGGGAGTTTTTCCTAGCCACCGTGCTTCTACACCTGCATTACTAGCTGTTTGGGGTTTTAGGCTGGGTTTCTGTACAGCACTTCGAGATATTAGCTGATGTAAGAAGGGCTATATAAAATAAAATTGATTGATTGATTGATTGACTAAATACTTTTTTTCCCCACTGTATATATATATATTTTTTACACCCCCCTTATTTTTGGGGGCACATAACTACCTCCATACTTCCACTCGTTTAATACACCATCATGTTCATCGTGTAGGCCAAACCGTTTGGACACTACAGACATTACGTGAGAAGACCGATTTTCGGGATGTCTCATTGTCTGACAAACACCGCTGTAGCTCGGCCACCTGTCACCGCAGATGGAAGGCCAACATAGACATAGGCAGATGCTGTGGATTGAGACAAAGGCCATGCAAATATCTCTAACTTAAACTGACGTATTTTAATGGTGATTAAGACATTTATTTTCATTGTTAGAGCGGCGACTAGAGTATCTGGTCAATATAATGAATAATCTGTGGCTAAGTGTCACCACTTGCCTTCCGAGTCACGTTACACACAGAAGATCTCTGCTAAACATAGAATGAAGATGATTATCTGTTTCTCTGTGGTTGCTGAAAACGTCATAGTTGAATATAAATAGCCTAAACATTTTTGCAATGTTATAAAGAAGTGTAGCAAGGATGCATTTTTGTTGATGAAAACCGAGATAACCTAATTATATGATAGCTAGATTATGCTACACATTGACATCACTTTCATGGGCAATCGATAGACCTAGGCTACGTAGTATTAAGCCATTTGGCTACACCTGAGCCACTTCAATATTCGCTGTAGCCTAACCAATCACCAAAAGGTCAACATATTAGGTCTGACAACGTCGCTTAACTTGTAGTTTAGGACAAGGCTAGGATACTTCATGTTTAGTTATTTAATTGTAGAATGTCTGTCAATTATGCTACAATTTGATGAGCAAGTACTAAAACCATTATAGTAATTTCCAATTTTTTTAGGTCACGGTGATATATTATGAATAGCGAACGAGGGATCAAGCAACTTTGACTTTGGCTTTATTCATTCAGTGGTGCTGAAAGAAAATTGCTACAGGTGGCTAAATCGGTCCGCTAATACAGGAATAGTAAAGGACCAGTGCAATACTCTTGTTGGAAAAAATGTTTAAATTATTATTATTTGAAGAAGAAAAAAAGAAACCTGCACACTGCTCTTGCTAGTATTGCTGCTCTTTATTAAGCTTTACGTATCGGCCTCAAGGCTTTCCTCAGAGCTATTTTGAATATTTTCACTCACATCCGTTCAATGCATAGAATGGGGTTGGAGTTGAGGGAAAATAAACATGTGTTACCAAATATAACAATACATTTGCTAAAATGTCTAAAAACCTGTTTTCGCTGGGTCATTATGGGGTAGACTGATGAGGAAAAACATTTATTTAATCAATTTTAGAATAAGGCTGTAACTTAACAAAATGTGGAAAGGGTCAAGGGGTCTGAATACTTTCCGAATGCACTGTAAGTGTTTGCATTATATGTTTGCCATGTGTTAAGTATTCTAGACGTTTACTCATGTTCTTTTGTAGGCCTATGCAATGTTTGCATAGCCGAAGTATTTGTTAAAATAATTATTCAAAAGGCACTCTCACATCTGAGCTATCTTTGTTGCAGGTGAAAGGTAACAATTGAATAACATGAAGGAAAAAAAAGACGAATAGGACGTACCAAGTAGTCAATTGATCCACTACGAGAGATCAAATCACTTACCACGCACTGTGCGAGTACCCTCTCATTCACACAATACGCCAATAAGATCCTCTTCCCTACCTCCAACATGGACAACCTATCTCCACACTCTACTGGAGAACTTAAAATCCAACTTCAGAGACTCAGAGAGAAATATACTTGTTTGTTCCTGCATGGCACTGCTCTTAGTGAGTATTGGCGCAACAAGCGCATTCCAAGAGGAATGAGAATACAGAAGGAGCCCACAATAGGGAAAAACGACGAAACCCCAGAAATGGGGTGAACTCCTAAACAAATGTTCCTTAGATTTAATGCTACTTATTGTTGAACATGTGTCGAAGTAAGTAAAAAGGGTTGAAGTTAAGATCAGTGAACATGAGGTTATAATGAAGGAGATTCTAGGCCCAGACTTCACAGCCATTGACGACTCAATCAACCAGTCCATTGGGAAATACAGAGACCTCCTACAAGCAACAAAGATCAAGAAATATCAGCGAGACACAGAGGACTACCAGCTCAATCAGGTCTACGCATTGGAAGTCCCAAGGACGGGAGCACCAAGAGGCCGACTTAGGGACGCACCACTGACCAGGGGACGCAGTTACGCAGCAGCTGGGAGACGCGGACATAGAGGCATCCACTGAAAGCGAATTCCCTACAGACAGCGACTCCAGCTACCATCGCACACAAACTTTTTTTTAGCCCGAAAGCAGTACAACCAGGCTCCACGAAAGAAAATAAATTATGTAGGAAAGGCAAGCAGTCAAAGAGTGGACCAGAAACACAGGCCTTGGACACGGAGCTACAGCAGGAAGCTGTAATTAACCGCTCCAAAAACAGCTCACTGACGCACAAGTCTCAGTCTTATCTAAGGGCCTGTCTTTTGTACCTACATGTATAGACAAACCATTTGATACGAAAGTAGATCTGTTTAAATTCTTTCGCAAGATTAACCTTAAAAACGTGCTTTATCAAAATACTGTTTCTGGCATAGAAACCCAACAAAGATGTGTTACTCATTTTAAGCCCAAAAACTAATTATGTCCTATGGTTAACAACTCCTCGATTAATACCTATTGTAGGTTAGTCGAACAAAAGCCATGTCTGTATATACGAGAAAAACAAACCATATTCAGAAGAACCTCACCAGGACAGAAGAACAGGCACTTAATGAACTAATTAAAGACTCATCTTCATCAAACCTGCAGACAAGGGGGGTGCTGTGGTCGTTTTTACACTATGAAAAATACAAAGAAGAGATTCAGAAACAACTCAGTAATTAACGTTTGATCCCACACAGGTGTTCCAAAGGGATATTAGCTGAAATCTGGAGCAAGCCCTATTAAACAACCTTATCTCAAAACCTGAATATGAATACCTTTGCTGAAAATGTGCCATATGTCCATGCCTTTACATTTTGCCTAAATTACACAAACCTAAAACACAAGGCAATTATCCAGGCAGACCAGTGGTTGCAAGAATAGGCTCAATGCTAGAGCCATTGTTGAACTTCGTAGACTATTTTATTACATCTCATGTGAAAAGCATTGCCATCATATGTGAAAGACTCTATAGACTTCATAAATAAGATCTCACCAATAACGGGATTAACAGAAGACTGTATTTTGGTCACATTAGATGTCGAGAGTCTATATACCAGCATTCCCCCCATGTGGGGTCTGGCAGCCCTAGGTCACTAATTGAGAGACCGAGATACTAACCAACAAACGTTATTCTAGAGACGGCTGAATATGTTTTGACGTATAACAATTTCAGGTTTGATGATGAATACTACCTCCAAAGGAATGGAACATCGATGTGCTCCACATTCGCTCCAAGCAATGCTAACCTTTATGTGGGTAAATTTGAAGAACGTTTTGTTAACAATTAAAATGAAAATCCATTATTGAATAAAATCCTGAAGTGGTATCGATATATTGACAACATTTTTTGAATATGGGTAGGAACGGGAGAAGAGCTGTCAGACTTTATGGCATTACTCAATGACATTGACCCTAATCTCAAATGCACTATTGAATGTGACACGTAAAGTGTTCATTACCTCGATATGTGGATTGAGAAATCAAATGGAACCCTATTTACAACTCTGTACAGAAAAGAAACGGACAGAAATACTCTAGTACAGGGGGACAGCTTCCACCCTGAGCCATTAAAAATAGGACTTCCAAGACTGCGCCGTATATGCCACTCCACAGAGGACTATCTAGAAAAAGCAGCCGGGATGCGCAATAGGTTTCTAAGAAGAGGCTACTCTCCACAATATGTGGATGGAGCTCTTAATTTGGCATCAGGGAAAACAGGAGATGAACTCCTACAAAAAAGACCCACCAGAGCTAAAGAAAACTCTGTAATGTTCACCTCCACATATACTTTGAACTCGCGCAAAGTGGGAGATGCTGTCAAGAAACACTGGCATGTTTTATCATCGGACCCAGCTCTGACAGCTGGATTGAAGAACCAACCACTTATTGTATATAGGAGAGGTCGCAATTTACTCGACAGATTGGTCCATGCCAACAGCTAGCCTCTTCCGAATGGTAGCTATAAATGCAGAGGCTACGCACAGCGCAACAATATGATGAAGTGTGAATATTTCCGCCTCCCACATACAGGAAAACGGTTCCAAATAAATGACATTATTGCGTGCTCCTCCACCCATGTTATCTACATGATTAAATGTCCATGTGGGCTGTGTTATGTAGGTAAAAAGTTAAATCAGGAGAAACGACAGGGATTATCCAGTCGCAGTACATTTTAATGACCAAAAACATGACATTTCTACCTTTTAGATTTTGTGGCATAGCGAAAGTCAAGATATCAGACAGGGGAGGTGATATAAATAACACAAAATAGAATGTTTCGGATTTTCACCCTCCAGACATTATTCCCAAAAGGTCTTAATGATGAAATGCCCATGCATGTTATGTTGTAAATGTGAACATGAGCTAATGCCACCACTTTAGTCTACTCTGACGTTTTTTCTTGCGCTCTACCCAATGATTTATGAACACTTACTTGATAGGTCGATGTCCTCATTGTGGTTTTACAGACGTGTTTAATACGTTTTATGTACACACTTTATTAGAATATTTATGAAATGCACATTGTTATATTTGGTAACACATGTTTATTTTCCCTCGACTCCAAACCAATTTGACGCATTGAACGGATGTGGGTGTAGCAATGTCTACGTATACGAAGAACACTCACTAAAGCTCTGAGAAGGCCTTCGAGGCCGATACGTAAAATAAAGAGCGGCGATACTAGCAAGAGCAAGAACAATGTCCGGGTTTCTTCTTTATTCTCATGTTATTCAATTGTTACCATGCACCTGCAACAAAGATAGCTCAGATGTGCGAGTGCCTTTTGAATTATTATTATTTAAAATAGAAACATCAGGAGGTGCTGCAGCAGCCTCAGCACCCCTACTTCGGCTATGCAAACATTGCATAGGCCTACAAAATAGCATGAGTAAACATGTAGAATACATGGCAAGCATATAATGCAAACGCTTAAATACATAATAGGCTACAGAACCTTTCTTCTCTTGATGGGAAAATTGTATTGTGTAAAAATTTGATTTAAAAAATGACTTTGAATAAATGTAAGATCTACAGCGAGCTCTTTAGCCTATATATTCAGGAATCATTTTCAACATGGGACAGCTCCTGTAATGACACAGTTAAGTTTCAGTTTGTAACGAGTGCACTGAGTGGTGTTTTGGGAAAGGGGTGTGACATCTTCGGCCGTTATTTTTAAGATGCATCGTTAAAACACTTGTAGGCCTAAGCCTAAATTCCATCGCTATCGCAAACCTGGCCGTGGTCTGTTTCGAAAGCGTTCCCGGGAAGTCTCGCGATGTTGCGACTGTGGAGTTTCACAATAAATGAACTATTGATAGTCAAATAACTATAATATCTTTATTTTTCATAAAAGGTGCTGATTCGAAGTATTAAGAAAACAAGATAAATTGTATATAATATTTCAACTTTTCCATCTTACATCATATGGACTGAAATTGATGCTTCAACTGGTCACAGGTGCTTATTGAAATCGACTGAAATTGAGGCTTCAACTGGTCACAGGTTCTTATTGAAGCCTGCTATGCACCCTGGTCAAAAGTAGGGCACTATATTGGTAATAGGGTGCCATTGTACTGCACTGAGCCAATCCACTAAACACACTCGAACACATCATCCACGGATACTGGCACACATATATCAATGGCATGAACCTAAACAATAAATCAACCAAGTTTTGAGATTCAAGAGCAACCTTCATGTCATTGTAACCTTATTTAGATAGAAAGCTAGAAAGTAATGCGTGACTTTACGTTCTTGAAGGTCCAATGCAGCTGTTTTATCTCAATATCAAATCATTTCTGGGTAACAGTTAACTACCTTACTGTGATTGTTTTCAATTAAATTTATTTCTCAAGCAAGAATTTTGATAGGACTGTCTGGGAGTGGTCTGAGTGGGGAGGGGAAAACTGAAAATTATCTGTTATTGGCAGAGGCTTGGAACGCTCTTTCTTATTGGTCGATTAACTGGTCCTGTATGGCTCAGTTGGTAGAGCATGGCACTTGCACCATCAGGGTAGTGGGTCCGATTCCTGGAGTCTCTCACACATAAAATGTATGTACACATGACTATAAGTCGCTTTGGATAAAAGTGTCTGCTAAATGGTCTGTATATTTATACAACTAATCTCCCACCTGAAAAACAGGCAGTCTTTTCAAACAGCTCTTACACTAAAAGGGAATTATCATACATTTCACAGTATTCTTCCAACCTCATAGTGTGGAAATATATATAAAACACAGGAAAATCACATTTTTGACTTTAAAAGACAACACTGCAGGCCATTTGAAAACTTAGGACAGAACAATATTTATTCTTCATAACTTGAAGTCCACAAGTATTTAACCTTTGTACAATTCTCATGACAACAAACCCCCATTTAACTTTGTGTTTGCAGCGGGCTAATATCTACTAGATTGAGGATAATAATTATAATAGAGCATGAGTCTCATGTGCCAACTGGTTGTGTAACGCTTTCTGACAAAATGATAACCCTCCGCCCCCTTAAAAAATTAACTGAGTAGGACTACGTCCCAAATGGCACCCTATTCCTTATATAGTGCACTACTTTTGACCAGTCTTGTCGGCCCTGGTCAAAAGTAGTGCACTATATAGGAAATAGGGTGCCATTTGGGACACAAAGTAGGTAGTTGTCCCTAACCACTAACACATGGAAAGATTTGTTTGGTTAGGGACAATATCTTACCTCATATCAGATAGACAGTACTGTTGAGCATAGAGACATCACGGGTGCGTTCACCAGGGCACAGCGTTGTGGAACGTTCAGATAGAAATATGGTATGTAGAACAAACATGCCTCTGACAAGTAGAATAAATAATCATGTCAACTCTATTCATGTCATTTCTTTATGCAACTTTCCACAACGTATTCCTATTGAATGTGGCCCAGGATAGGCATCTGTGGGCTGGCTGCCGGTACAGGAGTCTGAGGGTGCTTCTCTCTGTGGGTAAGCTGAGCTTATTATGACAGTGGTCCACACAGACCTGGTTCTGGAGAGCTGTGGCTTCCTGCTGTTTATTTGTCCCATTCATCCAAGTCCCATTCAATATCTATGCAGTATAGATAAACGTTTCTGTCTGGATCTCTGGAAACAGGTCTCGGTGTGAACCACTGATCTGGATCAACTGTACAGTATGGATGGATGTGTGTCTGTGTCAAAGAGGCTGACGGATATCTATACAATGTGTGTGTCAGTCTGTCATACCGAATCTGTGTGTTTTATGGTTATCAGCAGAGTATGGTCAGTCGGTCGGTGTGGGTGTGTATGTGCGCGCGTCAGCCAGCCTGTCTATCGATAGAGGTAATCAGCTTGTATGTTGGCAGCGATCTCGGCCTCCCACTTGTCTCCGTTGTTGAGCAGTTTCTCTTTGTTGTAGAGCAGCTCCTCATGGGTCTCTGTGGAAAACTCAAAGTTGGGGCCCTGAGGGAGGGGGAACGAAAAGGGAGAATAAGAGTGGGGGGGGTTTCAATCAGAGACACCAGACCAAATAGTTTCACAGGTCCTTTACGCCAACATCATTCTCTACAGGAATCTGAACGTCCAGACATCTACAGAGGAAGCTATGCTAGAGGGGGTTTTGTGCCAAATGGCACACTATTTCCTACATAGTGCACTACTTCTGGTCAAATGTAGTGCACTACGCAGGGAATAGGGTGCCATTTGGGACACCGACCACAGTAGTGAGGTAGAAGGTCCTGCTCACCTCCACGATGGCGTCAACAGGACAGGCCTCCTGGCAGAAGCCACAGTAAATACATTTGGTCATGTCGATGTCGTAGCGCGTCGTCCTCCTGCTGCCGTCCGAACGGGGCTCTGCCTCGATGGTGATGGCCTATGCATATGGGGGGGGTAAATCATGTTTAGGGCAGTGAGCTTGAAGGTGTTGTAGTATAGCAGACATAGGATGTGTCCCAAATGGCACCTTATTCTGTAAATGATGCACTTCTTTTGACCAGGGCCTATAGGGTGCACTATGTAGGGATCTATGCATGTGTGCCATTTGGGACACAGACATAGAGGTATTTACGTTGCAAAGTGCAAGTGTTTTAATGCCCTGGGAGTGGTAGGGATATGCAGATGTGAATAGTACAGGCGTTTAAACACTATAGGGGCCGGTTGCACCAGTTGGTCGTACCTCTACATCCAACATAAAATGCGCTCAACGCCGGATAAAAAAATTATACCCGTTGCACCACCTGGGAGTAAGCCTACTATGAGCCGTCTAGTAGGGAGCAGGCCTAGGGTGTTAAATTGAGCCTATCTTCATCATGATACCGATAGAAAGAATAGCAATCTATTTCTAAAAGCATGTGAATCTCGCGTTCATATTTCACAACCTCCACTGACTTTTGGAGTTGCCTATGCACGAGTCATCAGCAAAAAAATACTGTGGTTTAGGCAACGTTATAGCACACTAAATGTTTCTGATCAGTGATAAATGAGTTGCCAACTCCACTTATTTGCCAAGCCAGAGACCAATTAACCAAATATACAGACAGAGATTCAGTGAAACAAAATCACGTCAGACAAGAGTAAGCTACTATGCGAGTAAACAGCAAAATCATCCACTTGTTATAGGCTACATAACATGCTAGCAAAATGTTCTGATCAGTGCTAAAGAAGAGAGGAGTAATCTAGACTAAAGATAGGTTTCCCGCTTATAAATATCTGGGCATTTGGATTGACAAGGATTGAACGTTTTAAAAACATACTTTAAAGTGGGCTTCGTTTTTTAGAAATAGATCTTGCTTCTCCCTAAACAGCAGGAAGCAGATTGTACAGTCAACTTTCCTGCTAATTCTTGACTATGGTGAGTGACACCATTTACCAGAATGCAGCAGTCACTACTCTTAAACCTTTAGATGCTGTCTACCATAGCGCCCTTCGCTTTATCACAGATGACAGTTTTAATACACATGACTGCATCCTGTATCAAGAGAATGGCTGGTCCTTATTAATGTCCCGTAGATCACTTCACTAGTCCCTTTTTGTTTAAAAAAAGCTCTACTACACAAGCATCCGACTTACCTAACTTTGTTGTTGAAGTATAAAAACATGAGATACCAAACCCGTTCACGTCGAGGTTCCTCGGGTCTCTCCACCGGATTAGGTAAATCCGCCTTCAGTTTTAATGCCCCCCGATTTTTTGGAATAACCTACAGATCTCCCTGCGTCTTGATTCCCTGGTGTCGCTAGGGCAGTTTAGGAGTCTACTGTTGAATTTGTTAAATGAGAATTGCATTTGTTTTGATTGAATGTAAAAAAAAAAAAAGTTGAATTTGTATTGTTATATATATATATAAACTTTTTTGGGGAATGTTCGTGTTGAATTTGTTGTCCTCAGGGCACTATTGAAAATGAGACCCTTGTCTCAATGGGCTCCCGATTTAAATAAATATAATATTAATTCCCACAGTAATTCTTTATGGATCCATCCAGTTGTGGTTAAGAAAAGGTTAATGCATAGTGGTGGGCTATGCAAAGGGATGGACTGTTCTATCTCTATGGAAGTGACATGCCTCGCAAAGTTTAGAACTGCCACGATGATGGTAACAGCCTAGTAACGGGTGCTGCCTAGCAACCATCATTATGAAGCATTAAATCTCATGAACGCACATTGCTTACACCAGACTTAGCTGTGACTAGTCTTATTTTGGGTTGGTGCAACAGGTGTAAATTCTGATCACAAAGTCTGACGTAGCTATGCCCGACCTAACATTTTAGACCACGTTTTAACACCCAACTGGTGCAACAGGCCAAAGGTGTGTTTCTATGTACCTGGGCGGGGCAGATGGCTTCACACAGCTTGCAGGCGATGCAGCGCTCCTCTCCAGAGGGGTACCTGCGCAGGGCGTGCTCACCGCGGAAACGTGGCGACAGGGGCCCCTTCTCAAACGGGTAGTTTATAGTGGCCGGCTCTCTGAACAGGTAGCTCATGGTCATGCCCAATCCTGGGGGAGCAGGAAGTGATGTTATACACTGCACTGGCTGCATCCAAAATGGCACCGGAGAGGTACAGATTTCAGGTAAAGACTACTTTGACAGCATGTAGCCTTTATTTTACATTTTGGTCACTTAGTAGACACTCTTACCCAGAGCAACCTACAAGTGCATTCAACTAAGGTAGGCAAAACAACCACATATCACAGTCATTGCAAGGCTGGTTCCTGATCTTTTGGTGCCCACAAAAGTTGTCATAGGAGTTGGCAAAATAGCAACAACAAAAATCTGGGACCAGGTTATTCAGTGGCTGTGTCTGAAATGACACCCTATGGGCCCTGGTCAAAAGTAGTGTGTTATATAGGGAATACAGCGCCATTTCAGACATGGCGGTCGGTGTCATGTGGAGGTCAGTGTCATGAAGAGTCAGGAGTGAAACTGACCTCTGAAGAGCTCCGTCCACAGCAGAGTCTGAGCGGCTCGGTCTGTTATGGACTTCATGTCTGTGGGCAGATCCTGAGCATTCACATACTCTACAGAGAGAGGGAGAGAAAAAGACAGTGAGAATAATGTTGAGTGCGTGTCTAAACATTCATACTAATCAAAGGCAAACAAAGTGCAGCTGTGTGGGGATCACAGTGGTAAGGTGTTTATGAGAGACACTGGGTGTGCTCGTTTTGAATTTCCCGGTGCCCCGGATGGGTGGGGATTTCCCTTTAGGACTAATATGATGTGCAAATGCCGCCCACCTGGGGCACCCGGTGATGCAAATCGAACGTGCCTTGAGAGCCGGGGAAGAGGCAGTACTTACTGAATCCCTCTCTCTGGGCTGACAGACTGATTGGACGCACCAGAATGTGTCCAGCCGCAAAGGTGCCTGTGAAAAAATAAAGGAGTCAAATTATGACAAGGCAGAGGATGGAATGGATCTACCAGGGAAATGTTTACCACAAGTGGTCAACAATTAGCAAGTAGACTTCAATGGCAGATAACAAATAATAGCATTGACTCATCTTCCATTTAGGGCATTTAGCAGACAGTCTTATCCAGAGCAACTTACAGTCAGTATCTTCATAGATACTTGAGATGGGCTTTGGCTATTTGTAACCACTGTTTACCCCAAATAACTGAGTATCGCCTACATTTTCTCTTGAACTGTTGCCTGCAGTGATAACCAGAGTGACTTTTCTATCAATAAAGTAGTGCACCACATCATCAATATCCATCCTCCAAACATCCATTCATTCATTTATCCGTCCATCCCTCCCTCCTCAGGTGAGGTCTTACCTGGCCGGGATACGGAATATAGTACACGCAACGCCGCAGACATGCCTGGAACATGCCAACAACACACGAAGAAGAAAGGGGTAGAGAAATAAAAACAGAAACATGTTATTATTAATCATGTGACATGCAACAGGTGCAATACAGGGTATGTGCATATAAATTGGCCAATGGTTTTTTTGAGGTCACTGACCTATTAAACAGACAATGTGAAATCTGTTGATACATGCACTCATTCAGAAAACCTGTATTGGTCTTACTTTGTTTGTCATGACATAATGTAAAAATCTGCCTTATGTTATCATCCAATATCTTGTCTGTTTTTCAACAAACAAACCATAGGTAGCTAGCTAACTAAGTTCCATAGCTAAAAGGTTAGTATATGTGCTTGTTACGAAAATCGTTAATGTGTGATGATCATTACGACCCTTATGTCAGCGCTCAGCTGGTCCTTGTGATGACAACATGCGATGCGAGAGAGAAGAAGCTACACTGCTGAATATCTGTTGACTGCATAGGTTAGTTAGGTTAACGTTAGCTCGCTAGTTGAGGACATGAGTGTTCTAGCAAGACAACTGTGTTCCCCGAAAACAAATGCCAACCGTCTACCCAGGTGTCCCAGGCTCCGTTCAACGCTATTTTTACTGCGTGACTTGATATATTATAGCAAAATGTATTACTTCCAAAAAGCAAAATACAATAACGCTTTACACTATGACAATTGCATGTTGTTAGATAGGTAACGTTACTAGCTAGCGTTAGCGAGCCGGCTAGCAACAACCGGCTAGCCATAAAATCCTCAAGGACTTTTCCAATGACTGACGTTATGTCGCTTTAGCTGTGAAAGCAGCGGTCATACAAGCACCAAAATACAGTAGAAATATCAACAAAGATATGATGTGTAGTAAAATATATTTTAAACCATTGCTAATAATAATGTAGTTGATAAATAACTTGAAACTCACTGACCTGTCGCTATTTGGCCTTCTAAACCAGAACAGCGGACGATTTGGGAAGTGCAATTTGCGTGGGCAGGAAGTGAAAGAACGTTATGACAGAGATCTCGCGTTGGACGTCAAAAAGTCGCCATGTTTGATGTGGCGCAGGTGGTAAGGTCAAAAGGTTGAGAATATTTAACATTTACATTTTAGTCATTTAGCAGACGCTCTTATCCAGAGCGACTTACAGTTAGTGAGTGCATACATTTTCATACAGGCCCCCCGTGGGAAACGAACCCACAACCCTGGCATTGCAAGCGCCATGCTCTACCAACTGAGCTACAGGGGACCTGATTTTCTATCCTAAAATACAGTGCTACATAAAATTATTAAATGTATTGTTGTTGTTTTGAATTGATTGTGCTTCATTCAGTATTTAGTAGTGCTATTTTAAACACACACACACAATGCTTGATAAGGGATTTGCCAGTGACAAATGAAGCAGGATAGTTTTAATTGGAGATGGTGTTTTTGATGATGCTCTCGCTTTGTGTAATCTTCACTCTCCCATTCATAATC
Source organism: Coregonus clupeaformis (assembly GCF_020615455.1). Taxonomy (NCBI): domain Eukaryota; kingdom Metazoa; phylum Chordata; class Actinopteri; order Salmoniformes; family Salmonidae; genus Coregonus; species Coregonus clupeaformis. Next base: position 58,227,896 of record NC_059212.1, read on the forward strand.
CCCTCTTATCTCCTCATGGTTGTGGACTCTAACCATTCGTCTTAAAAGTAAGTACGGTACTGTATTACAATGACATTCATTATTCTATAATATCAATGATTTTCTACAGGTGAGGCTTTCAAGATTGTATAATTTCACTAACCAACAGTAATTGACTGCATTCAGTTATATCTTTAAAACTTATAATCACTGATTTTTCTCTTCTTCAGTGAACGAGTGGGCCAACAGCACAGCAGTAATGATGGAGCAGTCCTGGACGAGGGTTGAGAGGTCAGTGCTGGTGGCACTTCTGAGCGTGGAGATGGTGTTGGGGGTCATTGGGAACTGTCTGGTACTACTGGTAAAAATCATGGTAGGTAACTGTTATTATTTCCAACTGAGTGTGTGTGTGTGACTTCTCACACACACACTTCTCTCCCTGACCTACTGTTAGGATATCTAACCAAGTACTCGTATATCCTCGTTATAACCCAGTGTTCTGACTGTAGCTTACTTCTGTGAGTGTGTTGTAGTTTACATATGCCTGCCTGATTGTGGCACTCTTTTACAAAATGTTGTAGTGCAAACAAACTCTATCTGCTGATAAAGAGGCACTGAGCAATGCCAATGAGTAGAGCCTATGTAACAAATTAAATTAAAAAAGAGTATGAAATAGAATAATCTCTCTCTCCGTCTCTTTCTCAGTGTAGGGGTCGGTTTCCCTGTAGATACTGGGTCCCCTTCGTCAGTCTGACCCTCTCCGACCTTGGCTCCTCCCTGCTCATCATCTCTGGCTCCTTATTGGCTATACTGACTAAGGGTCAGAGGTCACCATTGTGCGAGGTCGTCAGCTTGCTCAAATTCGCCTTCATCACTTCCTCAATTGGAAGCATAGGTGAGACTCTCCTGTGCCTGGGTTGTTGGCGTTTTGAATCCACATTTCACATGGAGAAACAACAGTGTTACAGGACTGACTTTGAGGAACACTTACTGCGTTAACCAACTTCTCTTCACACACACCTTTTACCTTCCATTCTCACTATTCACTTCTAAACACCCACTCCTCTTCTCACACATGCATCTTTTACATCTAATTCAACAATCTTCAATCCTCTTACATATATTCTGTATCCCAAATGGCACTCTATTCCCTATGTAGTGCACTACTTTTAAAAACACTCATTCCTCCCCTCTCCACAGCGATTCTCTGCGTCCAGCGAGCCAAGGGCATGGCCGCCACAGGAAGTGGCGCCTCTGTTGTCGTGGCGCTGGCTTGCCTGGCTTCCTGGTTGACAGGGGCGGTGTTTGGGAGCATCCCTGTGGTCTACAATTGGATCAGGTGAGGGAGGGGTGTGGTGAGGGTCTTGTCGTTATTTGGGTCATACTAGACATACAGTGTGGAAGGCTAGGTCATTTATCACTTCTCTTCTCTTCCATCAATGTACTCGGGTCCATCTTTAGCCCAGTTAGCCAATCTAAATTAGGGGTTTTGCACAGAATTATAATTATTTGGGAAATAATGGGGGCCCAAGGAAAAATGGGCTGGTGTCAGGCCCTCAAGGAAAAAAATTGTCCGGTCTGTTAGAAATGTCCAGGCCGAATTTGGTCCAGTCCGTCCCTGCCTCTGAACTCTCTGTCTCTCTCTAACTCTCAGGTACGACCCTGCAGAGATGCTGTGTGCAGTGTTCTGGGACAGCAGTTACTCTGACATGCTGGTCTACATCCTCTGTGCTTTCTCCATCTGCATCTTCCTCCCCTTCCTCCTCATCCTCTTCTGCTCTCTCTTCACCGCTGCTGGCTGTGGGAGGAACTGCGACAGGTATGTGTTGTGATTTGTGAGCATTTGGGTGCATCGCAATAGCCTGAAATGGTCTCCTCCCCCTCGTCTCATTTACATCATCTGCATTTATGTGAAATAACTGCACATCAATTTCCTGATGCATTCACACCATTCTTGCGATACCAAAGTATCTTATTCAAGCTGGAAACAGAGGTTCCATTCACATATACTAGAAAATGACAGATCAGTGCAGATGATGGAAAGGCGATTAAGAGAGAAGGCAACCTCCGATAGAATGAGAGGCACCCAGATTAGTACCTTCCTCAGTAATGGCTCTCTTTCCCTCTCTCCTTCATAGTGACCCAGATGACCTCTCCTCTGTCACTCCTCTGATGGTGGCCTTCTACCTGTTCTGCAACACTCCCTTCGCTGTGTCTGAGGTGACACACGCACACAAACGACACACACACACACACACACACACACACACACACACACACACTCTTCAGATTAATCTTGTCATGCTCCCCCCTGAAGCCAATGGTTATTTTTGACCTCTCTCACTTCCCCACAGCTGATTCTCCTGGGTAGACTGGACCTATCCCCTGCACCTAATTGGCTGAGAACCCTGTCGTCCGTGATGTCCTACCTAGACTGCGGGTTGAACCCAATCATCTACTGTGTCAATCAGAACTTCCGGGAGGCGGGACTTGCTCTGTTCTGGACCAGTAGGAAGTTGTTATTCTCTGAGCCTGTGCTGACAAGCGTGACAACGTTAGAATTGTAAAGATTGACCACAAAATAAATTCTGTAAAGTTGGTGGCTAAAATATTTATCATAAAACAGATTTAATTCCTCCAATTTGAGATATTATGACAATGACTAGAAATACATGTTGCACTGATCTTGATATTGCTTATGAGACTAGATGTTAACGAACGGGACATCATGCATTGGTTGAAATTACAAAGAAAAAACTAATATATATCTTCATCAATCTTAAATCATTGGCTGACTCAGTTTTCTGAATTGTTGTTTTGTTGCTGTCTTTTCCCCTCTGCATTTTATCAAACCAGCCTACCTACACCTAAATATTTTAGTTTTTTTCCCCAAATCTGAATTAGGTGTGATTGGCCTACTATCTAGAATATAACTTCAGTGAATTACAGACACAGTTGTCATTTGCCCTTGAAGTGGGCTGTTTCTTCTACACAATTTCTGCTCCCTTAAGTTCATGAAGACAATTGAATGAATTAACATACATTAGTTGCGGCCAGACTCAGACCTATTGCCCCATGATATTGATTGCCATTGACAATCCATGGATAGACCTATTCAGTCCGTTTTGGTGCTATGCTTGTGACGTGCGTGAGAAAGCAGAAACTGTAGTGGAACTGCAGAACGTCACACACTTTGGACCAGAAGTGTCCGGTGAGATGTTGGAACGGTTGGTACCGGGCCAGGGTGTGATCCATCAGTTTCAGCAACACGAACCCACAGCAGGACAGCACGGCGAGACCCAGGTATCTCTGGGAGTGGCAGTCTCCATGGTTACGGTTTACCCCGACACCTTTGATGACCGCGAAGGCCACGTGACACCCGAGGGCCACCTCGAACCCATGGTCGTGCACCAGCGAAAGGCCATAGCTGAGAATGGAGCACAACTCGACCGTTAACGCGTACCGTGGCCGCCAACCGTGCTCTATAAAATGGCACCACACCGGCACCCACGCGAAGATGGGAAGCGTGAACCACTGGTCCAAAACAGCGGGTGCGCGAAGGAGCGTCGCGAGGCGCACCCACTGCACAGGTGCGTAGGCAATGGCCATGAGTGCGAACATGTCTTTGACGTAACCTGCCCTAGTGTCTCTTTTACCGTCCGTCCGTTGAAGTAGCCAGTAAAGGCCCATGAAAATGTATCCCAAATTGACCAATGAGTTGAATGGCATTGCCAGGTAACAGGGTAGGTAGTCAACTGTCTTCTCGGCGTAGTGATCATAGCTCATGTCGACTAAAACACTGTTGAATAGACCAGTGTTCGCCAAAACGATACAAATACAAAAGGGCACTAAAACGTGTATCAATGCAGACTTCATTTTTATATCATATATTCCATCGCATTGGTGCGATAATTGTTTTAAAAAAAATGGAAATGGAAATATTTTGACAGAGCAAGTTGCGACTCAAACTTTTTCTGTTGTTTTTCCGGTGGAATCACATGATGGCGCCAATGATATATAAATACACTAGATGACAACCAGGGCGCTGTTTTAAAGCCACGGGTGCCTCCATCTTGGCACTCCCCCACCGTTTAATAAAAAATATGTAGGAAGCTATAGAAATGCATTTATTAATGTCTACATTTGTTTTTGCCACGTTTATTCTATTACACACCCTTAATGTATACTTGTATATATTTTGAGCTAAACATAAAAGTAAAAAATTAGAAAATATATTAAAACATTTTCCCTAAAGTAATTTTTTTTTTTTTAAGAAATTGAGGTAGCTATTTACTGTACATATAGGTAGGGGTAAAGTGACTAAGTAACAGGATAGATAATAGACAGGAGCAGCAACGTGTGTGTGTGGCGTCAGTATACGTGTGTGCAGGTTATGTGTGTGTTGGGGTGTCAGTGTACGAGCCAACTTATGCTTGATCCGAAAATGTGGTCGTAGACTTCGTATGGAGAGTGTGCGCAATTCCGGAGCCTCCGGAGGCACGCAGAGGCCAACTTGAGCTCTGTACCGCATCGCTGTGTGCCTCCCAAATTTTGTAACAATGCGGAGGGCTCCGAATAGCTCCGCATTGACATGATTGGTTGACGGCAGGTAGGGGCGGGAGGTCCTGTATAAACACAAACTCACTTCCTTGATAACTTACTTCACAACAGCTATGCACTGCGCCACGAAGCGCAAGAAGTATGAATGCCCTGACTTCTGCAGAGGCCATACCACCGTAAATGCTGCACGGCCAATGCAGACAGTGGATTGACCATGCAGCGCCTTTAAGTGTGTGTGGGTAGAGTCCAGTGTTTGTGCAGTGTCAGTGCAAAAAAGGTTCAATGCAGCTAGTCTGGGTGCCCATTTCATTAGGTATTTAGCAGTCTTGTTTAGAAGTCTTATGGCTTGGGGTTAGAAGCTGTTCAGAGTCCTGTTGGTTCCAGACTTGGTGCATTGGTACCGCTTGCCGTGTGGTAGCAGAGAGAACAGTCTGTGGCTGGAGTCTTTTACAATTTTTTGGGACTACCTCTGACACCGCCTGGTATAGAGGTCCTGGATGGCAGGGAGCTCAGCCCCAGTGATGTACTGGGCCGTACTCACTACCCTCTGTAGCGCCTTGCGGTCAAATGCCAAGCAGTTGCCATACCAAGCATTGATGCAGCCAGTTAAGTTGCTCTCGATGGTGCAGCTGTATAACTTTTTGAGGATCTGAGGGCCCATGCCAAATATTTTCAGCCTCCTGAAGGGGAAAAGGTGTTGTCGTGCCCTCTTCATGACTGTATTGGTGTGTTTGGACCATGATAAATCCTTCGTGATGTTGACACCAAGGAATTTTAAGCTCTCGACCCGCTCCACTACAGCCCGGTCGATGTGAATGGGAGCGTGCTCGGCCCTCCATTTCCTGTAGTCCACGATCAGCTCCTTTATCTTATTGACATTGAGGGAAAGGTTGTTATCCTGGCACTCATTGGCGATTTTAGCATGTAAATCTTGGTGGGGGATGCATGCCAGCAAAGCCACTACACAACACTAAACAATACATTAATTGCAATATAATGGTGACAAACGGTGCCCACAAAATGTTAGGGCCTACATAAAGCTTTCCCAACACCAGAGCTTTCCTTTCAGCACCATGGAGTGAATCCTTACCACCGCTACACCTGGCTATCAGCGGAGCCTTGTCTGGCAGCGAAACAGTTAATTCAGCCTCATTTACTGCCTTTTTAAAAACCATAGCTGATATAGGTGACATTCTTAAACAAATGTGGTTACTACTGACTCCTTGTGGATTTGTGTAAGTCGATAAGAACCACATTCTCCTTCAATAATAACGAACGCCAAAATGAGTTTTGACTTATGAACCATACACAAACTTCATTACATTTATGTTCAGTAAATTCATAATGTTTGTTCTTATATCATTGACACTTAGCTCTAAGTATAAGCAAGTGTAAGCAAACGATCTGCAATGAGGTAGGCCTATTCGTTCAGCACTTTCAAAATGGACACCGACAGAAATTCAGATGTTAGTTGGATAAATTCAGCAAGATGTTGAGGCCTTAACTTTACTCTTCTTTAAGTCACCACACAGACAGAGAGAGAGAGAGCGAGAGACACTTGGTTAGTCTACCATTTGAAATATTTTATTAGGCCTATGTGGTCTAAAAAGGAAGGAAAATACAATCATGAGGATCCACTTTTATAGACAATATACCGACATAAAGACAGAGCATTGCGCAAACAAAACAACCCTCGCAATATCAACTGGAATTAGATGGGTCTATTACTGAACTTTTTGTTGAAAACAAATATTTGAATGGGAAGAGACTGTCACTGGCAAACATTGTTACAGACCCAACAACATTATATAGTATCTCCTCCTCGTCAAGAAAAGCACATGAGCTAATTATAATACACAAAGTAAGCAAAACAATGAAATCATTCCAGCATTGCCTAAAATGATGAATAAGATACTAATGAGATAGACCTCTATAAGCAATAGACCTATAACAATTGTGATGTACAAACTATGGCATAAGGGAATGATGAGTGGATGAGGCAATTCGTAATTCCGATTAAGACATTAATGAGCGAGCTAAGACGGACGTAGTCAAAATAACTAACTATTTGTTCAGCACTTTTGAAACGTACAGCGACAGTATTCAGAACATGGGCGGTTCTTACAGTATTCTCCCTGTACACCAAGTCAGAACCGTAGGATAAATAAAAGGGGGCATATAAGCAGACAAAAAAAGCTCTTACAATGTTCGATGACATTTCTCTAAAACAGGCTATAGGCTACATGTGCACCACCAAGTCAGAACAGTAGGCTATGTTATGAGGGGGAAAGGGACCAAATTATTAGGGTGAGGCACATGGGCTACTAACAGCTTACTACAAACATACACTTAGTATTACTTTCTTAGCTACAGTGGCTTGTGAAAGTTTTCACCCCCCTTGGCGTTTTTCGTATTTTGTTGCCTTACAACCTGGAATTAAAATATATTTTTTGGGGTTTGTATCATTTACACAACATGCCTACCACTTTGAAGATGCAAAATATTTTTTTTGGGGAAACAAACAAGAAATAAGACCAAAAAACTGAACTTGAACGTGCATAACTATTCACCCCCCCAAAGTCAATACTTGGTAGAGCCACCTTTTGCAGCAATTACAGCTACAAGTCTCTTGGGGTATGTCTCTATAAGCTTGGCACATCTAGCCACTGGGATTTTTGCCGATTCTTCAAAGCAAAACTGCTCCAGCTCCTTCAAGTTGGATGGGTTCCACTGGTGTACAGCAATCTTTAAGTCATACCACAGATTCTCAATTGGATTTAGGTCTGGGCTTTAACTAGGCCATTCCAAGACATTTAAATGTTTCCCCTTAAACCATTCGAGTGTTGCTTTAGCAGTATGCTTAGGGTCATTGTCCTGCAGGAAGGTGAACCACCGTCCCAATCTCAAATCTCTGGAAGACTGAAACAGGTTTTAGCGCCATCCATCATTCCTTCAATTCTGACCAGTTTCCCAGTCCCTGCTGATGAAAAACATCCCCACAGCATGATGCTGCCACCATCATGCTTCACTGTGGGGATGGTGTTCTCGGGGTGATGAGAGGTGTTGGGTTTGCGCCAGACATAGCGTTTTCCTTGATGGCCAAAAAGCTACATTTTAGTCTCATCTGACCAGAGTACCTTCTTCCATATGTTTGGTGAGTCTCCCACATGGCTTTTGGCGAACACCAAACGTGTTTGCTTATTTTTTCTTTAAGCAATGGCTTTTTTCTGGCCACTCTTCGGTAAAGCCCAGCTCTGTGGAGTGTACGGCTTAAAGTGGTCCTATGGACAGATACTCCAATCTCCGCTGTGGAGCTTTGCAGCTCCTTCAGGTTATCTTTGGTCTCTTGGTCACCTCTCTGATTAATGCCCTCCTTGCCTGGTCCGTGAGTTTTGGTGGGCGGCCCTCTCTTGGCAGGTTTGTTGTGGTGCCATATTCTTTCCATTTTTTAATAATGGATTTAATGGTGCTCCGTGGGATGTTCAAAGTTTCAGATTTTTTTTTATAACCCAACCCTGATCTGTACTTCTCCACAACTTTGTCCCTGACCTGTTTGGAGAGCTCCTTGGTCTTCATGGTGCCACTTGCTTGGTGGTGCCCCTTGCTTAGTGGTGTTGCAGACTCTGGGGCCTTTCAGAACAGTGTGTATATATATATATATATATATATACTGAGATCATGTGACACTCAGTTTTGCACACAGGCAGACTTTATTTAACTAATTATGTGACTTCTGAAGGTAATTGGTTGCACCAGATCTTATTTAGGGGTTTCATAGCAAAGGGGTTGAATACATATGCATGCACCACTTTTCCGTTAATTTATTTTTTAGAACTTTTTGAAAGAAGTTATTTTTTTCATTAACTTCACCAATTTGGACTATTTTGTGTATGTCCATTACATCAAATCCAAATAAAAATCCATTTAAATTACAGGTTGTAATGCAACAAAATAGGAAACACGCCAAGGGGGATGAATAGTTTTGCAAGGCACTGTACATTATACATATCTCCCTGGCATATTACATAATTTATGCAGCAGCATGCAAGACATTTTTGGAATCACCGTTGTGCTGTGCTCACTTGAACAGGAAGGTGGCGAGGTGGTCCTTCTTGTGTGCAGATTTTATCTTAAAACTTTGTCATCAAAGTCTGGCATTATCTGGATTTATAGTGCTTTCAAGAGAACTAATGAACTCTGAAAAAAACAAAGTCGAATCATGGCGTCAGTGATCTTCAGGTCGGAGCTCTAGAAAGAGGCCCAAGTTCCTGACTTAGAATTCCGAGTTGGATGACCGTTCAAAACGTATTTTCCAAGTCGGAGCTCGTTTTTTCCAGAGTTCCTAGTTGTCTTGAACTCAATGAAGTCTGAGATTTCCCAGTTCCGAGTGTCCAGTTGTTTTGAACGCGGCAGATGTCGTGCTGGATTGACAGCATGGCCAATGTATTCAACCTTTTCTGGCCCATGGTGTTGTGCGTGAATGTTTATCCGTTTAAGCTTGGAAAAGAGACCCTTCCAGACAGATGTTTTAAATCATTGAACCCAGACTTGGACCACACACCCTCTCCACCGAATAGCAGGCAGGGGAAGCAAAATAGTGATTGCTTTTCAACACTTGCAGTTAGCCACTGATTCCTTCCAAACCACTCATTGTTGAATTTGCAATTTCCGACTTGTTGTGTAATGTTTATGTCCAATGGCCGATGAGCACTGATACGTTTTATGTATATTTTCTCTTCATATAACAAGGATTGAAAAGGATTTGCCAGTAGATTGTTGATGTGATTCATGATGATGACTGCTTGTCTAGCTTGCTAGCTAAGATTTTGAAAGTATGATGTTGACATGATCAGTCCAATCAAAGCTACGGTAGATATAACGTGATTTGATATAATTTTATCTGTGGCCAATGACCTTGTGCCTTCTTGGACGGGAACTTCTAATCTATGGCAGCACCCAAAGAGGGCTTGAACTGCTTAGCTCTCCCTGTAGATTCTGCGATGACGTAGTGTCCCCATGAGTGGCAGAACACTGAGCCAATCACGGCGCAACTAGAGAAGATTACCAACGCCTACGCGCTGTATTTTCCGCTGGCTGCCCCTCCACCACAGAAAGCGCTGAGCTAGGCTGAAACAACTGCATTTTGGAGCTGCCTTACTCAAGAAAGCAAGAAAGAGACCATGTTTGTATGCAGCTTTATTCACTCAATACCTTTGTTTTTACATTGTTTGCGAACTGATATGTGACACGAATTAATGCCAAAATAACAAGCAAAACAGGCAACAAAACACTGTCCCACCTGCCCTGAATGACGGGTCGCCACTGCTGGCACCACACTGCCAGGTCACTGACCTCCTCCTCTCTTATAGGCTGTGTCATTGTCGTCTGTGATCTACCACCGTTGTCTCGTCTGCAAACTTAATGATGGTGTTGGAGTTGTGCATTGCCACACAGTCGTAGGTGAACAGGGAGGACTAAGCACGCACCCCTGAGAGGCCCCCGTGTTGAGTGTCAGCATGGTGGATGTGTTGTTGCCTACCCTCACCACCTGGGGGTGGTCCGTCAGGAAGTCCAGGATCCAGTTGCAGAGGGAGGTGTTAAGTCCCAGGGACCTTAGCTTAGTGATGCTCTTCGAGGCACTATGGTCTTGAACGCTGAGCTGTAGTCAATGAACAGCATTCTCACGTAGGTGTTCCTTTTGACCTGGTGGGAAAAGGCAGTGTGGACTGCAATAGATATTGCGGCATCTGTGGATCTGTTGGGGCGGTATGTGAATTGGGGTGTGTCCAGGGTGTCTGGGATGATGGTGTTGATGTGAGCCATGACCAGCCTTTCAAAGCATTTCATGACTATAGATGTGAGTGCTACGGGAAGCACAGAATTGTCTAGAATGTCATTGTATGCTGTAGCGTTAAGATTTCCCTTCACTGGAACTAAGGGGCCTAGCCCCAACCATTAAAAACAGCCACAGACCATTATTCCTCCTCCACCAAACTTTATAGTTGGCACTATGCATTGGGGCAGGTAGCGTTCTCCTGGCATCCGCCAAACCCAGATTTGTCCGTCGGACTGCCAAATCGTGAAGCATGATTCATCACTCCAGAGAACACGTTTCCACTGCTCCGGAGTCCAATGGCGGCGAGCTTTACACCACTCCATCCAACGCTTGGCATTGCGCATGGTGATCTTAGGCTTGTGTGCGGCTGCTCGGCCAACTCATTTCATGGAGCTCCAGACGAACAGTTCTTGTGCTGACGTTGCTTCCAGAGGCAGTTTGGAACTTGGTAGTGAGTGTTGCAACTGAGGACAGACAATTTTTACGTGCTACACGCTTCAGCACACGGCGGTCCCATTCTGTGAGCTTGTGTGGCCTACCACTTCGTGGCTGAGACGTTGCTCCTAGATGTTTCCACTTCACAATAACAGCACTTACAGTTGACCAGGGCAGCTATAACAAGGCAGAATTTTGCTGAACTGACTTGTTGGAAAGGTAACATCCTATGACGGTGCCACATTAATAGTCACTGAGCTCTTCAGTAAGGCCATTCTACTGCAAATGTTTGTCTATGGAGATTGCATGGCTGTGTGCATGATGTTATGTAACGGTTGTGGCTGAAATAACCGAATCCACTAATTTGAAGGGGTATCCACATACTTTTGTATATATAGTGTACTATTGGACAATGATGCAGCGGAGGAGAGTGAGTTGGACCATTCCAGACCCATATCTAAGGACATCCATGACTCTGTTGAATCATGCAAATCCTCCATAAGGAACCAATCAAAGGAACTTCTTGACTTCTCCTGTGTTGAGGTGAGTCCATAATGCCGGAAGATCTGTTGGAACAGGACCTCAGCGACCTGGAGAGCAGAAGGAAGACCAGTTAGTGGCAAAAAACGGCATGATTTGGAGAACGGATGTACGACCACCATGACTGTGGTGAAACCGTCAGAACGTGGAAGGTCGGTGACAAAGTCTATGGACAGGTGTGACCAAGGTCGCTGAGGCACTGGGAGAGGAACTAGTTTGCCTGCCGGGGCGTTCCGAGGTGTCTTCTTTTGGGAACATACGGAACAGGAGTTGACACAGCGGGACACATCAGAAGCCAAGGTGGGCCACCAGTATTTTTGGGCTAGAGAATGCAGGGTGCGCGTAATACCAGAGTGCCCTGCCATAAGGGTGGTGTGCGCCCAGATCAGCAGGCGGTCACGGACACTGGTGGGTACATACACGCGCCCCGGAGGGGCGTTGGCAGGCGCCGGGTCCTCCTGAGCCGCCAGGCGGATGTCTTCGTCCACATCCCAGATGACAGGTGCAACGATGAGAGACGAGGGTAGGATAGGACCCCACAGATCCTTCCTTTCTCCGGTATGGTGCATCCTGGAGAGTGCGTCAGCTTTCACATTCTGGGATCCTGGGCGGTAGGACAGAATGAATTGAAATCGAGTAAGAAATTGGGCCCACCTGGCTTGACGAGAGTTCATTCGTTTCGCTGCCCGTATGTGCTCCAAATTCCGGTGGTCAGTAATAATCCGGAATGGATGTACTGCGCCCTCCAGCCAGTGTCTCCATTCCTCCAGAGCGAGGACCACCGCCAACAGCTCCCTGTCTCCAACTCCATAGTTCCTCTCTGCGGGGGTAAGCTTTTAGAGAAAAAGGCACAGGGATATATTTTCTCTGGCTTACCGTGCCGCTGGGAGAGGACCGCACCCACGCCCTCCTCCGATGCGTCCACCTCCAGGATTAAAGGACGAGAGGGCACTGGGTGTTTTAGGATGGGCGCTGTGGTGAACCTCTCCTTCAGCCTCTTGAAGGAATCATCAGCCACAGGATTCCAGGTCAGCTTCTGAGGCCCACCCTTAAGGAGAGAGGTGAGCGGGGCGGCTATGGAGCTGAAGGACCTGATGAAACGCCGGTAGAAATTGGCGAAGCCCAGGAAGCTCTGTAGGCCCTTGTTGATGGTGGGAACTGGCGATGACCTGACGGCGTCCGTCTTCACTCCTTCCATGAACACCCCCTGAGGACTGATCCTGTATCCTAGGAAGGAGATGGCCTGTTGGTGGAATTCGCATTTCTCCCCCTTTCACCAACAGGTTGTGTTCCCGGAGGCGGAGTAGGACAGCTCGGACGTCCCTAACGTGTTCCTCGAACGTAGCCGAGTAGATCAGGATATCGTCGATGTACACCACCACCTGTCTACTCAGCATGTCCCGGAACACGTCATTGACGAAGGACTGGAACACAGATGGTGCGTTGGCGAGGCCATAGGGCATGACGCAGTATTCATAGTGGCCTGAGGTATTGCTGAATTCCGTCTTCCACTCGTCTCCTTCCCGGATTCGGATCAGGTTGTAGGCACTCCTCAGGTCCAACTTGGTAAAGTACCGGGCCACTCGTAGCTGCTCGATGGCCGACGGAACCAGAGGGAGGGGGTACCGGTACTTGGTGGTGACTGCGTTCAGCCCCCTGTAGTCGATGCATGGTCTCAGTCCTCCGTCTTTTTTGTCCACGAAGAAGAAGCTGGCAGAGGCAGGAGAGGTAGAGCGTCTGATGAACCCCTGTGTCAGGGTCTCTGCCACATACTTCTCCATGGCCTCAGTCTCCGCCATGGAAAAGGGGGTAAATGCGACTCTTTGGGGGGTGTTGTCCCTCCAGTAGGTCAATGGCGCAGTCCCAGGGCCTGTGAGGAGGGAGACATGTAGCCTTAGATGACATCGGAGAGATCTGCGTACTCACGTAGAATGTTGGGCTGGAGGGCGGACTCCGGACAAACCACCGGCAGGCAGGTCTTCCGGGATGAGGTGGACCAGGCTGTGATCCTCTTGGTGATCCAATTGATGGTGGGGTTGTGTAGTCTGAGCCAGGGCAATCCCAAGACGATCCGGTGAAGAGGTGACGTGACGATGTGGAATGACAGCTCCTCGTGGTGCTCCGGTAGTGTTGGAATGGTGATGGGAATGGGGAGAGTGACGTGCGTAATGGTGCCTGACCCAAGGGGTTTATTGTCCAATGAGGTGACGTGTAGCGGAGATGGCAGTGGCACGGTGGGCAACCCCCATTCAGAAACCAGCTCCCTATCTATAAGGTTCCCTGCTGATCCGTAATCTATCATTGCAGTAGAAAATGGAAGATAAGGAATAACCAGTCACCGTTATGGGAACTAAAAACAATGGTTTTGTGATAGGAGATCACGTTACACTCACGGCGCGGCGACGGGAGCTGCCAGGAGATCTGTGTGCTGTGGGGGTGTAGGGGGTGCTGCCCACCTCCATGGGTGAGGACTCGGAATCAGAGCGGCTTCCATAGCTTAGATGGGGTGAGCGTCAAAGCTCCAGGAGGTGTTGGGAGCGTTGTCTCTCTCGCAACATTTCGTCAAGACGGATGGACGTGGTGATAAGGGTATCAAGGTCCATCTCATCGTCCCGACATGCGAATTCCGTCTTAATGTCCTCCCGTAAGCCTCTTCTGAAGGCCGTGCCCAGAGCACGCTCATTCCAGCCAGAAGACGCCACCACCGCGCGAAAGCTCAGAGCGTACTCGGAGGCGGGCCCCTCGCTCTGTTGTAGATGGAGGAGACGCTCACCCCCGTCCTTTCCCTCCGTGGGATGATCAAACACCGCCCTGAACCAAGCGAGGAAGGTGGGGTAGGGTAGTGCCACTGCCTCCTCTCCTTCCCAGACTGCTGTGGCCCGATCCAGCGCCTTTCCCTTAAGTAGCAAAATCACCAGCGCTATCCTGGCTTGGTCAGATGGATATGCCCCAGGCTGACGCGCCAGATAAAGTGAAACCTGTAGCAGGAAGCCTCTACATTTAGTAGTTTTACCGTCAAAGTGCTCCGGTAGGGCGAGGTTCGCGCAGAAGTGGGTGATAGCCCAGGGACAGGTGGATTGGAGGCACTCGTCGCTCCCTGAGGTAGAACCGGAGCGCTGGGCAGATTATGCAGAGTTTGTAGCACATCCTGCATGGCGACGTTCAACTGGGCAAGCTGCTGCTGGTGCTGGTCGAGGCACTGGGAAACTCCTGCTGCATCCATTTTCGTTTGGTGTGTGATTCTGTGACGAGTACTGAGTATACGAAGAGGCAGGATGCAGACGCAGGAATTAACAAGGTCAAGGTTTACTTAAACAATGACAAAGAGAATTAACAAAGATAGAGTACATGACATGAAGCAAAACAATCACACACAACATCCTACAGAACAGTCCAGGGCTAAATAGGGGTAGTGATGAGATGATGAGGTGCTGGTGCGCTGGAGGTAATTAGGGTGCGTTGGATTTCCATTCCGGTGTTGCCGAGGTGGTGCACTCAGACCGGTGGCTCAGTAGACCGGTGAATCAGAGCGCCGAAGGGGAGCAACGGGAGGAGACGTGACAAGGTGTAGTGGGACATTTGTGTTTGAGGCTACTGTACTATGATAATGTACACTAGAAAGTAATTTCAGTGTGGACAGAATGTTAATAAATGGTGAGTGTGTGGTAAGGTGCAGTAGTCAGCCCAGGGTTCAGCTGTTGGAATAGTATTGTGGCTTGGGGGTAGATGTTGGCTTTGAGACAGGTGGTCCAAGACTTGATGTTGATAATCAGTCAATTGAAATAAATGAATCAGGCCCTAATCTTTGGATTTCACATGACTGGGCAGGGCTGCAGCCATGGGTGGGCCTGGGAGGGCATAGGTCCACACACTTGGGAGCCACGCCAAGCCAATCAGAATGGGTTTTTCCCTACAAAAGGGCTTTATTACATGATGTTGATCCTCAGTCAATCAGCCAATTGAAATAAATTAATTAGGCCCTAATCTTTGGATTTCACATGACTGGGCAGGGCTGCAGCCATGGGTGGGCCTGGGAGGGCATAGGTCCACCCACTTGGGAGCCACGCCAAGCCAATCAGAATGGGTTTTTCCCTACAAAAGGGCTTTATTACAGATAGAAATACTCCTCAATTTCAGCTGTCCGGGTGGCTGGTCTCAGATGATCCTGCAGGTGAAGAAGCCAGATATGGAGGTCCTGGGCTGGCGTGGTTACACGTGGTCTGCTGTTGTGAGGCCAGTTGGACGTACTGCCAAATTCTCTAAAACGACATTGGAGGCGGCTTATGGTAGAGAAATGAACATTAAATTCTCTGCCAACAGCTCTGGTGGACATTCCTGCAGTCAGCATGCCAATTGCACGCTCCCTCAAAACTTGAGACATCTGTGGCATTGTGTTGTGTGACAACTGCACAGTGGCATTTTATTGTCCCCAGCACAAGGTGCACCTGTGTAATGATCATGTTGTTTGATCAGCTTTCTTGATATGCCACATATCAGGTGGATGGATTATCTTGGCAAAGGAGAAATGCTTACTAACAGGGATGTAAACAAATTTGTGCACAAAATATGAGAGAAAAGGTTTTTGTGCGTATCAAAAATGTCTGGCCTTTTTTATTTCAGCTCATGAAACATGGGACCAACACTTTACATGTTGCGTTTATATTTTTGTTCATTATACATTTGTGACAGTCTATAAAAACATTTAAGTTGGTAACAGTTATGTTCTTACCTTAATTTCTGCAGACCAAACTTGGCACCCTTGGCCTGTTGTATTGTCTCTCTACTGGCCCTGTTTGAAACAATAACGCTACACTGAAATGAAGTAAATACTGTGCAAGAAAAAACAAATAGGCAGAGTCTCATCTGGGCTAAGTGAATGTAACGTTACATACCTCCATGGCTAACACATCCACATGGTGCTGTGGTGAATACGAGGCTGGTGCTGGCCATTGCCCTAATTGAAAGACACCAGAGTAGCAACATGAATAAAGGGGCTTTTTTCTCCTCTGAATGTGCATATAACGTTGGTCAATGTTGTTAGCTAGCTAGCTAACTTATGTTAACAAACCATCTAACGTTAGCAAGCTAGCTAGCTAAGTAACTCTGCTTGCAAGGGCACAACCAGATAGCAATCTAGCGAATTTAACAGCATTTACCCCATCATTTAGCTAGCTAGCAACTGCCAAGTTCATGTTTCTAGCTAGTTAAGTAGCTAACATTAGCAAGCCATCTAACGTTAGCAAGCTAGCCAAGTAAAGTTAACTAGCTAGGCTAGCTAGCTTGCGTTATTGTCGTTGTTGATGTTAACACGTTACACAAGTAAAACTACACACAAATAAGGGAAAGCAGTAACATGACTTACTTGAGAAAACAAATTTAGCATTCCAGTCTGTCGCATGAACAGATGAGAACTAAAAACAAGAAAATTGTTCAAACGCGTTGGTTACATGTTTGAACATTTCAAATGAGGTCTATTTTCTCCGGTGAACTATCTACTCTAGTCGCTCCATGCATGATCCAAAATCCAGGCTAGCGAATTGGTGCTCCATCTACACTACATAACCAAAAGTATGTGAACACCCCTTCAAATTCGTTGATTCGGCTATTTCAGCCACACCCGTTGCTGACAGGTGTATCAAATCAAGCACACAGCCATGCAATCTCCATAGACAAACATATGCAGTAGAATGGCCCGTACTGAAGAGCTCAATGACTTTCAACGTGGCACCGTCATAGGATGCCACCTTACCAACAAGTCAGTTCGGCAAATTTCTGCTGGCCTGCTAGAGCTGCCCCGGTCAACTGTAAGTGCTGTTATTGTGAAGTGGAAACATCTAGGCGCAACAACGGCTCAGCTGCGAAGTGGTAGGCCACACAAGCTTACAAAACGTGAACGCCGAGTACTGAAGCGCGTAGCGCGTAAAAATAGTTAGTCCTCGGTTGCAACACTCACTACCGAGTTCCAAACTGCCTCTGGAAGCAACGTCAGCACAAAACAGTTCATCGGGAGCTTCATGAAATGGGTTTCCATGGCCAAGCAGCCACACACAATCCTAAATCACCAGGCGCAATGCTAAGCATTGGCTGTAGTGGTGGTAAAGCTCGCCGCCATTGGACTCTGGAGCAGTGAAAACGCGTTCTCTGGAGGGATGGGTCATGCTTCACCATCTGGCAGTCTGACAGATGAATCTGGAATCTGTCCGAATGCATAGTGCCAACTGTAAAGTTTGGTGGAGGAGGAATATGGTTTGGGGCTGTTTTTCCTGGTTCGGGCTAAGCCCCTTAGTTCCAGAGAAGGGATCCTAAAATCCTAGAGGAAAACCTGGTTCAGTCTGCTTTCCACAAGACACTGGGAGATTAATTCACCATTCGACAGGACAATAACCTAAAACACAAGGCCAAATCTACACTGGAGATGCTTACCAAGAAGACAGTGAATGTTCCTGAGTGGCCAAATTTTGAAAAGAATAATGGGACATTTTGTACAATCCAGGTGTGGAACGCTCTTAGAGACTTACCCAGAAAGACTCACAGCTGTAATCACTGCCAAAAGTGCTTCTACAAAGTATTGACTCAGAGGTGTGAATACTTATGTAAATAAGATATTTCTGTATTTCATTTGAAATACATTTGATAAAAAGTAAGAAACCCGCACACTGCTCTTCATTAAGCTTTGCGTATCGGCCTCAAGGCCTTCGTCAGGTGTTACCATGCACCTGCAACAAAGATAGCTCAGATGTGCGATTGCCTTTTTGAATTTTCAATACATTTGCAAACATTTCTGAAAACAGGTTTTCACTTTGTCATTATTGTATTGTGTGTAGATGGGTGAGAAAAACAATCAATTTCATCCATTTTGAATTCAGGCTGTAACACAACTAAATGTGGAATAAGTCAAGGGGTATGAATACTTTCTGAAGGCACTGTATATCGAATGGGTGCCGCTAGTGTATTATTGTTCGGTATTTGAAAACGTTGCGTGATGATAAATACAAACAATTAAACTGTTCTTTAATTCCAAAAGCCTGTGTCGTTTTATTTAATTTTTCTTCTTCTTCTTCTTCGTGTGGTTTTCCGGCAGACTAGACACTTTGTTGCGCATTGCTGCCTTTCACAGTTCGGAAAGTGCATTGCACATTTAGTTAACAATAAAGGCAAAAGGAAATGGGGAAAAAATTAATTGCACCAACATCTAACCCTAGATCCATACCTCTATCCCCAACAAACCCACCACCCCGACCCACTACTTTGGCCGTAACAGATCCTACACCAGGCCGTCAGCCTGGGAGGCTGGGATCCCTTTTTTCAAAACCCCCTGTAATTCTTCTGCACTAAAATCTCTGACACCCAAAAACATCTCTGCTGCTGCTATTACCAATTCTGCTGGGATTTCCTTTCCATATGTGCAGTACAATTAATTACCATAGCAATAAACACCAAGAAGCCAACCTTACTAAAGCACAAACTGTTCTTGTCACTCTGTACTGGCCTACTACTCACAGGGATCCTCTCAGGCTCACGTAGTGTGGGGTTCTATTTTCTTATAACTAGATGTGATGCCTAGCTTAGAAAGAATACATTAATGATTAAATATAATAGGTTTGTGCTGTACTGATACAGATTGTTTAACATAACAAGCTGTGATTAATGTGAGGAACAATTAGGGGGTAGGCCGAGACAGACTTGTGTCTCACATACACACACACTGCCTCTTTGTTAAACCGCTCAAGGACAAACTGTGTCTGGGGTTGCTGACTCGAGACAAGTTGTGGAGATAACAACTAATGCCTGGCAACAGTGAAGCGCCAAGGGGCTGGGACCAGCCTGTGCGCCAACGATAGGTTGAGTTTGAACTAAATTATGAATTATTATATTAATTATTATGAGTAGATAAGCACCATATTGTAACATGCAAACCTGTGGTGAATGTGATGTTAAACCATGGTACCATAGAGTATTGTTCCACCGGCAAGGTCCGTAACTACGGGGGTACGGCTAGGTTCGAAGATACAGGGAATAATTGAATTAGTAATTGCTATCGGCAAGGTCCGTAACTACGAGGGTACGGCTAGGTTCGAAGAATTACACCGGCAAGGTCCGTAACTACGAGGGTACGGCTAGGTTCGGGAAATTTTAGATAAATACTGGCGACTGGCAAGGTCCGTAACTATGAAGGTACAGCTACGTTCAGCTGAGTATTTTTTAGATAGGGAGGAGGATAGTAGGCGAGGTTGAGATTGAAAATAGAGGTAAAGATAATGAATAGTCAATATAACTAAATTAAAATGTATTGAACTGATACAATTAAACTGTAACGTTGGTGTTTGAAATAACATAATACTGGTTTTAAAGAAGAAATTAAGTTGAAATTTGATATATTATTCAACTTAACGTTGGATGTTCAACACAACATGGTATTGGCTTGATGTGATTAAGTTCCCAAATATAAATGTTTTATGTTTGATGCCACATTAATTTAACGTTTGATGTTTGACCCTGCAAAATACTGGTTAAATAATTAGACTGAAATAATTTGGTTTATCGTTGAAATATAAATATGCACCGACTTTAACTAATTAGGTGGGCATTTCGGTGGCATGGGGTGGGGTCTGTGTGTATGAGTGAATTCGGCGGCTGGTATGGGTGGTGACCGGATACTACTGAGTATTTGGTTTGTTGATGTTGAATGGAAGATTTGTAGCGTGGTTGGGGTTAAATAGAAAGACTCACTTATTCAATAGAGAATGGGTGAAGGGAGAGAGAGTTTTTGTGTTGCTGAATGAGGTGAGAGCTAGTGCGGTTTTCATTTGGTGACGTCACTTGCTCTATGAACTGGAAGTATTTACTTTGAAAGCATCGCGGAATGTGTAGAGTGACTGGCGATGTATGTAGAGGGTCCCGGGTTCGAACCCAGGTAGGGACAGTGGGTAAAGCTTTCGCATTGGGGCTATGGACCTAGATTGCTGCGTGGATTGAGAAATGTGAAAGGTTGAATTAGATAGCTTAAGTAGAAGTATTCTAGAAAGGTCTATGAAAATATGTTACAAGGTCCCCGCGCCTCCCCCGTTGTGTAGGAAGTAGCAAGGGGAGGGGTGAGAGATTTCGTGTTTGTTTGGAGAGAGTGTCCGCACAGTGTGCGCATTTTGTTTTGTATTTTGAACTGTACTCAGTGTGCGTAAAGTTCGCTTGCCTTCCGGCTTGGATTTAGCCGTGTGTCTTGTTTTCGTGTCTTCACTAAAGACTGTTGAACGAAGCCTCTGTTGTCTTGCGCTTGATTCCACACCACATCCACGCTCGAACCTGACAGAATTACACACCGATCTCCATGGAATCAGCAGGAGCAGCCTCTGCCGCCGAGGTAATCGAGGAGCGCCTTCGTGGACAGGAGGACAGAATCAACCGGATCGGGAACGCTCTCGATGGAGTGATGAATACCCTCCGTAGATGGGAGACCAGCGGGGTACCCACACCTCCACCTACCACACCACCACCATCGGTCAGTCCACCTGTCCAACCTCCGGAACCCAGTGGGATTCGGCTCTCGCTCCCGAGGGCGTATGATGGCACCGCTGCCGGGTGTCAGGGTTTCCTTTTACAAGTCGAACTCTACCTAGCCACCGTACACCTGGTGCCCTCGGGACACGAGAGCGTTTCCGCCCTCATCTCCTGTCTCACCGGCAAGGCGTTGGAGTGGGCCAACGCCGAATGGAGGAGGATAGACGCCGCAACGATCACATATGCGGAGTTCTCCCGCCGCTTCGGGCTGTGTTCGACCATCCACCGGAGGGAAGCGGCGGGGAGCGTCTATTCTACCTCCGGCAGGGGATGAGGAGCGCCCAAGAGTTTGCACTGGAGTTCCGGACTCTAGCGGCAGATGCAGGGTGGAATGAGCGGGCCCTCATAGACCACTTCCGCTGCAGCCTCCGGGAGGACGTCCGTAGAGAGTTGGCTTGCAGGGACACCACTCTCACGTTTGACCAATTGGTTGACATGGCCATTCGCCTAGACACCCTGCTGGCCACCCACGGACGTCCTGGGTGGGGGTCGCCCATTCCACCCTCCAGCATCTCCGAGCCGAGTCCTATGGAGCTCGGGGGGGCTGGCGCTAGAGAACGGAGGGGAAGGAGTCCGAGGGGGGCCGTCCCCTGCACCAACTGTGGCCGTGGAGGACACACTGCGGCTAGGTGCTGGGGAG
This sequence comes from Coregonus clupeaformis, assembly GCF_020615455.1. Lineage (NCBI taxonomy): Eukaryota > Metazoa > Chordata > Actinopteri > Salmoniformes > Salmonidae > Coregonus > Coregonus clupeaformis. The sequence goes on from NC_059212.1 coordinate 58,249,441, forward strand.
GGTCTCCAGGGGGACGAGACGGCAGGCCACGCACTGGGGAGTCCTTCCAGGTGAGTAGGCGCCCCACTTACCCAGAGCTCTCTGTCGTGCACCTAACCATACCTGTTTGTTTTTCACAGGTTGCACCTCGTTCCCAGCATAAGGCGCTAGTAGATTCAGGCGCAGCTGGGAATTTTGTAGATAGAAAATGTTGTATAGAGTTAGGGATTCCTCTCCTTCCTGTTAAAAATCCCTTCCCTGTACATGCCCTAGATAGCCGTCCGTTGGGATCGGGGTTGATTAGGGAGGTCACAGCGCCACTTAGGATGGAGACGCAGGGGGGTCATGAGGAGACGATTCAGCTATATCTGATCGACTCTCCTGCGTATCCGGTGGTGCTGGGGCTTCCCTGGTTGATTACTCATGATCCCACTATTTCGTGGCAAGAGAGGGCTCTTAAGGGGTGGTCTGCCCAGTGTGTGGGGCTATGACCAGCACAAAAACATCCTGTGGCGTACTGCATTAGCATCAAATAGCCCCCGCGATATGCAACTTTTCAGGGAAGTTAGGAACCAATATACACAAGCAGTCAGGAAAGCAAAGGCAAACTTTTTCAAACAGAAATTTGCATCCTGTAGCACTAACTCCAAAACGTTTTGGGACACTGTAAAGTCCATGGAGAATAAGAGCACTTCCTCCCAGTTGCCCACTGCACTGAGGCTAGGAAACACTATCACCACCGATAAATCTACAATAATCGAGAATTTCAACAAGCATTTTGCTACAGCTGGCCATGCTTTCCATCTGGCTACCACTACCCCGGCCACCAACTCTGCACCCTCCGCTGAAACTTGCCCATGCCCCCCCCGCTTCTGCTTCACACAAATTCAGACAGCTGACGTTTTGAAAGAGCTGCAAAATCTGGACCCCTACAAATCAGCTGGGCTAGACAATCTGGACCCTTTCTTTCTAAAACTAGCCGCCGAAATTGTTGCAACCCCTATTACTAGTCTGTTCAACCTCTCTTTCATAATGTCTGAGATCCCCAGAGATTGGAAAGCTGCCGCGGTCATCCCCCTCTTCAAAGGGGGTGACACTCTAGATCCAAACTGCTACAGACCTATATCCATCCTGCCCTGCCTTTCGAAAGTATTTGAAAGCCAAGTTAACAAACAGATCACCGACCATTTCGAATACCACCGTACCTTCTCCGCTATGCAATCCGGTTTCCGAGCTGGTCATGGGTGCACTTCAGCCACGCTCAAGGTCCTAAACGATATTATAACCGCGATTGATAATAGACAGTACTGTGCAGCCGTCTTCATCGACCTGGCCAAGGCTTTCGACTCTGTCAACCACCGCATTCTTATTGGCAGACTAAATAGCCTTGGTTTCTCAAATGACTGCCTCGCCTGGTTCACCAACTACTTCTCAGATAGAGTTCAGTGTGTCAAATCGGAGGGCCTGTTGTCTGGACCTATGGCAGTCTCTATGGGGGTGCCACAGGGTTCAATTCTTGGGCCGACACTTTTCTCCGTGTATATCAATGATGGCGCTCTTGCTGCTGGTGACTCTCAGATCCACCTCTACGCAGACGACACCATTTTGTATACATCTGGCCCTTCATTGGACACTGTGTTAACAAACCTCCAAACGAGCTTCAATGCCATACAACACTCCTTCAGTAGCCTCCAACTGCTCTTAAACACTAGTAAAACTAAATGCATGCTTTTCAATCGAACACTGCTGGCACCCGCCCACCCGACTAGAATCACCACTCTTGACGGGTCTGACCTAGAGTATGTGGACAACTACAAATACCTAGGTGTCTGGTTAGACTGTAAACTCTCCTTCCAGACTCACATTAAGAATCTCCAATCCAAAGTTAAATCTAGAATCGGCTTCCTATTTCGCAACAAAGCCTCCTTCACTCATGCTGCCAAACATGCCCTCGTAAAACTGACTATCCTACCGATCCTTGACTTCGAGCGATGTCATTTACAAAATAGCCTCCAACACTCTACTCAGCAAATTGGATGTAGTCTATCACAGTGCCATCCGTTTTGTCTCCAAAGCCCCATACGCTACCCACCACTGTGACCTGTACGCTCTTGTTGGCTGGTCCTCACTACATGTTCGTGCGTCAAACCCACTGGCTCCAGGCCATCTATAAATCACTGCTAGGCAAATCCCCGCCTTATCTTAGCTCATTGGTCACCATAGCAGCACCCACCTGTAGTCTGCGCTCCAGCAGGTATATCTCACTGGTCATTCCCAAAGCCAACACCTCCTTTGGCCGCCATTCTTTCCAGTTCTCTGCTGCCAATGACTGGAACGAATTGCAAAAATCTCTGAAGCTGGAGACTCTTATCTCCCTCACTAACTTTAAGCATCAGTTGTCAGAGCACCTTACCGATCACTGCACCTGTACACAGCCCATCTGAAATTAGCCCACCCAACTACCTCATCCCTATATTGTTATTTATTTTGCTCTTTTGCACCCCAGTATCTCTATTTGCACATAATCTCTTGCACATCTAGCATTCCAGTGTTAATACTATTGTAATTATTTTGCACTATAGCCTATTTATTGCCTTACCTCCTTAACTTGCTACATTTGCACACACTGTATATATATTTTCTGTTGTATTTTTGACTTTATGTTTTTTACCCCATATGTAACTCTGTGTTGTTTTTATCGCACTGCTTTGCTTTATCTTGGCCAGGTCGCAGTTGTAAATGAGAACTTGTTCTCAACTGGCTTACCTGGTTAAATAAAGGTGAAATTAAAAAAAAAAAAAAAAAAATGTCTGGGTGTTTCCGTGGGGGCGACCTCGGTGGAGAGTCCAAACCAAGTGCCCGCAATGCACATTCCCCCCGAGTATGAGGATTTAGCACTCGTGTTTAGCAAGGCGAGGGCGGCGCGATTGCCACCTCATAGACAGGGGGATTGTGCGATAGACCTCCAGGCAGGAGCTGCGCTCCCGCGGAGCCATGTGTATCCTTTGTCGCAAGAGGAGAAGAGGGCGATGGAGACATACATAGCCGAGTCTCTGAGACAGGGATACATACGGCCCTCCACTTCCCCTGCGTCCTCAAGCTTCTTTTTTGTGAACAAAAAAGATGGAGGTTTGCGCCCGTGTATTGATTACCGCGGTCTCAATCAGAATACTGTGAAATACAGTTATCCACTCCCTCTGATTGCGACTATGACGGAGTCATTACACGGGGCACGGTTCTTCACAAAATTGGACCTCAGGAGCGCCTACAACTTGGTGCGCATTAGGGAGGGCGATAAATGGAAGACAGCATTTAGTACCACCTCGGGTCATTACGAGTATCTCGTCATGCCATACAGGTTAATGAATGCTCTGTCAGTCTTCCAATCCTTTGTGGATGAGATTTTCCGGGACATGCAGGGGCAGGGAGTGGTCGTGTACATAGACGATATTCTGGTGTACAGTTCTACCCGAGCCGAGCATGTAGCCCTGGTGCGCCGAGTGTTGAGGAGGCTGTTGGAGCACGACCTGTATGTCAAGGCAGAGAAATGTCTGTTCTTCCAGGAGTCGGTCTCCTTTTTGGGTTATCAGTTGTCCGCGTCAGGGGTGAAGATGGAGGTTGACCGTGTGTCAGCCGTGCGTAATTGGCAAACCCCAACCACGGTTAAAGAGGTGCAGCAGTTCTTGGGCTTTGCGAATTACTACCGGAGGTTTATCCGGGGTTTTGGACAGGTGGCAGCTCCCATAACGTCCCTTCTGAAGGGGGGTCCGGTGCGCTTGCGGTGGTCAGCTGAGGTGGACAGGGCTTTTGGGAGACTGAAAGACCTGTTTACTTCGGCTCCGGTGCTGGCGCATCCGGATCCCGCTTTACCATTCCAAGTGGAGGTGGACGCGTCAGAAGCCGGTATCGGGGCCGTTCTCTCGCAACGGTCCGGCACGCCACCTAAACTCCGCCCCTGTGCTTTTTACTCGAAAAAGCTCAGTCCGGCGGAGCGAAATTATGACGTAGGGGACAGGGAGCTGTTAGCCGTGGTACAGGCCCTAAAGGTGTGGAGGCATTGGCTTGAGGGGGCTCAACTCCCTTTTATCATTTTGACTGACCACCGTAACCTGGAATACATTCGGGCAGCTAGGAGACTAAATCCTCGCCAGGCTCGGTGGACTATGTTTCTAGCCCGGTTCGTGTTTAAGATCACTTACATCCCTGGGTCCCAGAACGGAAAGGCAGACGCCCTGTCTCGGCGGTATGACACAGAGGAGAGGTCCGTTGAGCCCACTCCCATACTACCGAAGTCTTGTCTGGTGGCACCGGTGGTGTGGGAGGTCGATGCTGAAATCGAGCGGGCGTTACGTACCGACCCTAGCCCTACACAGTGTCCGGTGGGTCGGACGTACGTTCTGCTCGAGGTTCGGGATCGACTCATTTATTGGGCTCACACGTCACCCTCCTCTGGGCATCCAGGTATTGGCCGGACAGTGCACTGCCTTAGCACGAAGTACTGGTGGCCAACGTTAGCCAGGGATGTGAGGGTTTATGTCTCCTCCTGCTCGGTGTGTGCCCAGTGTAAGGCGCCCAGACACCTGCCCAGGGGAAAGTTACAACCCCTGCCCGTTCCACAATGACCCTGGTCTCACCGTCTCCTTCCCATGCCGGGTCTCCCTACTGCCCTACAGACCGCTGAGGCACTATTCACCCACGTCTTCCGGCATTACGGGGTACCCGAGGATATAGTGTCTGATCGAGGCCCCCAGTTTACCTCCAGAGTCTGGAGAGCGTTCATGGAGCGCTTGGGGGTTTCGGTGAGCCTTACCTCGGGGTACCACCCAGAGAGCAATGGGCAGGTCGAACGTGTAAACCAGGATGTGGGTAGGTTTCTGAGGTCGTATTGCCAGGGCCGGCCGGAGGAGTGGGCGAGGTATGTTCCCTGGGCCGAGATGGCACAGAACTCTCTCCGCCACTCCTCCACTAAACTAACTCCGTTCCAGTGTGTGTTAGGGTACCAGCCGGCTCTGGCACCTTGGCATCAGAGCCAGATCGAGGCCCCTGCGGTGGTTGAGTGGGTGCGGCGCTCGGAGGAGACGTGGAACGCTGCACACGTCCATCTGCAGCGGGCCATCCGTCGACATAAGATGAGCGCCGATCTCCACCGCAGTGAGGGGCCGGTGTACGCACCGGGAGATCGAGTCTGGCTCTCAACCAGAAACCTGCCCCTCCGCCTGCCCTGCCGGAAGCTGGGTCGGCGGTTTGTGGGGCCTTTTAAAGTCCTGAGGAGGTTGAACGAGGTGTGTTACAGGATACAACTGCCTATTGATTACAAGAATATTAACCCCTCGTTCCATGTGTCTCTCCTCAGGCCGGTGGTAGCTGGTCCACTCCAGGACTATGAGATAGAAGAGACTCCTCCGCCCCCGCTGGACATCGAGGGGGCTCCGGCGTACACTGTTCGGTCCATCCTGGATTCGAGACGCCGGATGGGGGGTCTCCAATATCTCGTGGAGTGGGAGGGGTACGGCCCGGAGGAGCGGTGCTGGGTGCCGAGGAGGGACATCTTAGATCCGTCTCTTCTGACCGAGTTCCATTGTGGTCATCCCACGCTCCCTGCTCCGCGTCCTCCTGGTCGTCCTCGAGGCCGGGGTCGGCGCACGGCTGGAGCCGCGCGTCAAGGGGGGGGGGGTACTGTCACGGTTTCGGCCGAGGCTGCTCCTCCTCCTTGTTCGGGCAGGCTTCGGCGGTCGTCGTCTCCGGAATACTAGCTGCCACCGTTCTATGTTTCGATGTTTGTTTGGTTTGGTCTGTTTGTACACCTGTTCATTGTTAGTGTTAATTATGTGTCCTATAAGTTCTCTTGGGTTTTGTCATGTGTTGTGTGTAATTGTTTCTTATGTCAGCAAGGGCTGCTAGTACTTCTCTCTCTTGTGTTTGTTTGGAGAGAGTGTCCGCACAGTGTGCGCATTTTGTTTTGTATTTTGAACTTTACTCAGTGTGCGTAAAGTTCGCTTGCCTTCCGGCTTGGATTTAGCCGTGTGTCTTGTTTTCGTGTCTTCACTAAAGACTGTTGAACGAAGCCTCTGTTGTCCTGCGCTTGATTCCACACCACATCCACGCTCGAACCTGACAAAGGCAAGGGATTAAATCTCATTTAGGGAAAGAAGAAGAGTATGAAGATATATTAGGGAGAAAATACCATTAACTGAGGGATATAAAACGTTTAGCTGAAAAAGACAACAGGAATAATTTACCTTACACCCTAATAGAGACATTAGACCACACCAGAAGTAGAGATGGCAGGATCACCAGTAGCAATCATGAAGAGAAGGTTCCCAGAAAATAGTGAAGATATTGGTAATATCTCTAACAAATTAGAAAAAGGACCAGAAAGATAGTAACTAAATGGCCAAAGGAGGGAACATTTGATGTAACCGTGATTGTATTGGCTAAAAAATGAAATATGACATTTACAGGGGGGGTAAGAACAATACAAGGGGAGACAGATTTTCCTAGGGGGTTGATCAAATAATTGATAATGGATTAATTGAGATGAGATCACATGTAGCAGATTTAGGGTAATCAATTAAATAATCATTGTATACTCTAGGAATTTTGAGTGGTTTTATGGATTAGTTATGAGGAATTAGATTGATACAAACAATTATTGATGGGTTAGGACTGGGGATATCTGTATCATGTTTTGTGTGTACTACCATCTTTTAGATTACTGATGGTAATTGAAGGTTAACAAAATGTATAACCAGGAAAAAGAGATTAGCTTATCTCATTGGAATGTTGCCCAGGGCTAGGGGAACAGTAGTGAAGTTAGGCAGTATTTAGGTCGTAAAAGTGAGCTACCAAATTAAGTGGGGCCTGGCTATTTGTGGTTGTTGTTTTTCAAATTGGGTTTTTCAAATAAAAAACAACACACCTAGTATGATGGTTATAAAGGGTTGTTATGTTAAAATTAGGGGGTAAAAATAAGGGATGGCAATTGGATGATAAATTACCAATATTACCTAAGTGATTGTTTAGGTAGGTGGTAATATTGACAATTTTTTTTAGATACAGTCTAGAAAGAGAATGCAGTCAGAAATAGAAATTGAGAGCTGAACACGTGTGAAGATAGTTTATTAACCACACCCGTATGTCAGAGGTTCTGTGCCCCACAGGTGAACTAAAGGAGAAGGTGACCCACTCTATCTAACCAGGTGACTGGTGAGCATCCAGTCCCTAAAGAAGAAAAACTGGAAGCAGGCATGTTGGGAAGGGCCCTATCAGGTTATATTGGTCACTGCCTTTGCCATTAGAATAACAGAAAGAGCAACCTGGGTCCATGTTGCCCACTGCAAAAAGGTAAGAACACATGCAAGCACCACTGAACACATGCAGAGTTAGAGTGAAGAACTGGACCAATAGGGTCTGGGGATCACCTCTGTTAACGAAGATCTCCTACCCCGACCTATCATCACTGTAGTGTGTTCTCAGGGTGTGAGTATGGGGTAGTACCAAGCAGAAAGACTGAGGACAGGAGAGGGTTGGCGGTTTTTGGGAATATGGATAACTTGAGTTGCATCATAGTCTCGGCAATGGTCTTGATATGTCAAGATCCACCACCAATTGTGCTATGCCCTTACCATTGTTAAGAAGTAAAAGAGAAGAGAAGTGACCCGACATACTGACCGTCAAGGACGAGTGGCCTACAAAATGGGAGTCAGAGAAGGGCATGACTGTCAGATTCAAAATAAGGGTTAGGGACGTAGCCAATGGGTGGGGTACATGTCAATAAGCAAATTGGGATATAAAATCCTATTATATTCGTGTTCGCCCCCACGGCGGACTGTTCCTAGACTCAAGTGTTTAAAAACACTTGGGGATGGGGATATGAGACCGGGCGGGACTGAACATCCAGATGGGGGTAAAGAGAAACAAAGACATCACCAATTATCAATTGAAGATAGTAGTAATGTGACGGACTTAAGTTCGGAAGCACAGGAGAGAATTTTGAACCTTACAGCCCCTGTAACTGATGTGTGGTGGGCGTGTGCCAGTAAAGGCAGTGTGAGGCAGAGAATTCCAAAAGGGTGGCTAGATACGTGTGCCCTGGTTCTACTGGTTCAGCTAGTTAGAATTAGTCACCAGGAACCAAGGACTAAACAGATGTAGGAGGAGTTTTAACAAGAAGGAGAATAGCCCTATTTAGATGGATGCGATTGGGATACCAAGGGGGGTATCGGATGGATACCGAGCTATGAAACAATTAGGGGAAGGGTTTACTACCACGTTCTTTTGGTGGGTGACAATAAACAAAATTGTGAATTGGATTATTTATATCTATTACGACCAACAACGATTTATTGGCTGGACTAGGGATGCAACAGAAGGGATCTTTTGAACAATTATCCGCCATCTCACTCTTATGACTTAGTAAAAAGAGGTTGGCTCTAGATCAGGCAGAAAGGGGTGGTGTCTATAGAATGGTAAGCCATTGTTGTACATTTATCCCTAACAATACCAGTGTTGACGGGAGTATCTCTAAAGCCCTAGTTGGTTTAGATAAACTATCAGCTGAAATGAAGAGCATGGCTGGAGTGGAAGAAACCGGACTGTTCTCCTGGTTGGGGGAGTGGTTTGGTAAGTATGCTGCACTGGTGGTTACTGGATTTCTGACCCTAGTATTTGTGTTTCTAATATTAATGTGCTGTGCTGCCTGTGTATTTCCTTGTCTGAGAAAGTCTGTTACAGATGTCGTGCATGCGGCTGGTATGATGCCCCTCCTAGGGGCTCAAGAAGGGGATGCAGACACTGAGTCTAGCTTTCGGAAGAAACTGGGGTTGACAAAAGATTACCCTTGGTTTGCTATTGGTGAGGTGGTGGAGTGACACCCTAGTGGGTGTCTAAAGGGGGAATCAAAATTCCCTGTTTGTGTTTTTATGTTTTATAAATCAATTTTAACTATTGTGAATGTTTGTCTTACCTTATGTGAAGGTTTGAAGTTCCTGGGTGGCTGGTAGCCAACCTAGTACAAGTTGGGTGTAGATGGAAGGACTGAAGGCCTTTTTATTATCATTATTGCCTATTAATAAAAGTGTGATTATTTTTGTTTGTATTGTATTTTAATGAGTGACACCCTAGTGGGTGTCAAAAGGGGGAATCCTAAATTTCCCTTAAATTTCTTATTTTGGGTTCACACCCAGCGGGTGTGAAAAGGGGGATTGTGGGGTTCTATTTTCTTATAACTAGATGTGATGCCTAGCTTAGAAAGAATACATTAATGATTAAATATAATAGGTTTGTGCTGTACTGATACAGATTGTTTAACATAACAAGCTGTGATTAATGTGATGTGGGTAGGCCGAGACAGACTTGTGTCTCACATACACACACACACTGCCTCTTTGTTCAACCGCTCAAGGACAAACTGTGTCTGGGGTTGCTGACTCGAGACAAGTTGTGGAGATAACAACTAATGCCTGGCAACAGTGAAGCGCCAAGGGGCTGGGACCAGCCTGTGCGCCAACGATAGGCTGAGTAAGTCTAAACCACGCTCAGACTCTACTCTGATAAACCTGCTTGGAGCAGGAACTATCTCTGTCAGAGTATTTAAAGAAGAACTTCTAACAATGGCTCAGTTCTCTGACTGCCCTGCGTGGTTTTTCAGTGGGCCCGTATATACGAACATCATATTTACCATTGAAGTGTTTGCATTAATTAAAATACTAGTCTATTTTAGAAGACGTGTATTGACCTCTTTTTGTTCCAATACCAGATTTGAATTGACGCAACATAACATTAGACTGTCAATTATTGGGTATATCACTTTTTGTGTCATCCTCAATGATTTTAAATGCGTTATGTCCATGTGTGGTTATATTGTGTTTTTAAATTGGCAAATAAATTGAATCAAATTAATATCACAACAAATGTAAGCTATTTATAAAAAATGAAAACAACAGCTGGCTGGCTGTGGTTAGCTGGAAGGTTATAGACCGAATTTGAGATTAGAGAAATTCCATATTGCTATTGTCTTTCAAATTAAGTAACGTTTAGATGGCTTGGCAAGGGCTTATCGCTGTCCTCTGAGTGGAAAGGACAGCTATAATCACATCTTGAATGGCAAACTCCGCTCACTTGCTGGCTGTAGGAATTTATAGGCTAAAGCTGGCCTTGATTGGCCTACTCTGTCAGATGAGTAGGCAAGTAGTCAAAGTGTGTGTGTGTGTGTGTGTGTGTCTGTGTGTGTGTGTAGTTTGGAGCTGAAGCATGAGTATCACACACACCTTTCCTGTTCATCAGGTCTCTGTCTATGAGTGAGCTCAGCTAACCTCATACTTGGCCAGAAATAGCTCACATATACAGTAAATACACTTGCAAACAAGAGTTGTCCTTTCTCTTCAATGTTATCCAAAAAGATGCACTTAGATTCATGGTGCATCCATCAAAATGCCTAACATCTGATGTCAAATCTACCTTGCACAACAGTTTAGTCACAAAAACCAATGGAAACTGGCATCTCAAAATGTTCAAGGAAAAAGGTGCATAATTTAGTGTTTGGAAACTGTGTTTAATATAGGCCATGCCATGTTAAACTTTGAGTTACTGACACTGCGCGGAAGGGGGAGAACTGGTTTGGCAGTTTCGATGAGGAGATTATAACACACACACACACACATGCACGAGCACGCAGAGGGAGAAGGAGGCGACAGGAGGGAAGAGCGAGGCCGGAGATGTTAGAGATGTGTTTGTTATGTGGGAAAGGGAACGAGAGGGACAGAAGGAAAGCAGCTGAGTTTAAAGGAAAGCTTTTAATGGAAAGAGGGCTGGAGGAGCAGAGAATGAAGGGAAGAAAACACAAAGGAAGAGAATAGAACAGCGGTAAGATAAATATACAGACTAAGTCTAATTAGGGATGCAAAATTCTGGTAACTTTCCCAGTTCCAGAGTTTTCCAGAAATCCTGGTTGGAGGTCTCCGGATTCCCTGCTTATCCTCTCCTGATTCCGGGAATATTCCAACCGGAATTTCTAGAGAACCTGGACATTTTGGGAAATGTACCTACATTTTGTAACCGTAAGTCTAATACATAGATCTCTAAAGAACTGTGACGAAGCAGTGATTGAAAACGTCCTGAAATGCGTCAACATTACACTGAGAGAGAGGATGTAGTAACATCAACAGGTTGTTGTACAGCTTCTGTAGGGGCATATAGGACGTTATGAGTGAATCCAAGCTGTGAATAGCTTCAGTTGACAAAACTAAGTCAATATTTCTGTAACATTATGCCATTAATGACCTGTGCTGACTTTGACACACACTGGTCACAGACAGGCAGACAGACAGGTCGACGGACAGACAGACAGACACCGAGTGTATTATTACTGTAGAAATGTGGTTATGAAGCAACACTCCATATGCCTCCAAAATGGCACTGTATTCCTTATGTAGTGCACTACTATTGACCAGAGCCCTATGGGCCCTATATATAGAATGGGCCCTGGTCAATAGTAGTGCACTATAAAGGGAATAGAGTGCCATTTGGGATACATTATCAAAATCTCTGTATTTCTCTCTCTCTAGATGTCTGAGGCGCACAGTCACTCTGGAAGTATATCTCTGATCCAGTCCATGCTGCGCAGACTGAGCACTGCAGAATACACTGATCAACCTCCTAACACACACCCAAACACACACCAACACCTCACAACCTCAGTGGAAACAGACAGTGGATTCTATGTGACCCTTCAGGACCACGATAATGCAGAGCTCACATTCAAAGGGAAGCTTGTCGCAGTGATTGAGGATGATGATGGTGATTATGTTGATGATGATAATGATCCACAATTGGAAGCTCTGACTGAAAGGGACAATGATCTGGAATCATCAGACAGGGATTCAGAGGAGAGAGAAGAGGGGAATTCCGGTATTCCTTTTTTGGATGCAGGATTGGAAAAACTGGTAGACGAGGAGAAAACCAGCAAACCCCCCGCTGTGATTCCCAGATGGGAGAGAAGGCAGTTGCTACCCTGTCCCCCTGGCCTGGACGGTAGACCCCCGCCTCCCCCCGCTCCCCCCAAGAGGAGGGCTAAACCACTGCTACACCCTACAGGGCCACCGCCGCCACCCCCTCCACCAGCCCTTGACCCTAGCCAGAGTGCTCCTGTGTGGGGGAGAGTGGTAGGTGAGGGCCCAGGCTATGAGCTGAGGCCTACAGGGCATGGGAGAGGGCCTGGAGGCCAGGAGGAGGAAATACTGTCGTCCTCAGGGGACAGGCTGTCTGTGTACTCAGCTGTCATCCTCAAGTCAGAACGCCGATTCTCACAGCCCATTCTGGATCCTACTCTAGACTCTACAGCACAGAGGGGTCGGGGGGTGCAGCAGCTGAAGACGACTGGGTCCGTGGCAGCACAGGACCCTTCCCAGCTGAGGGGGAAGGATATAGGGTGCCCCCCTAAAGCCTCTGAGCCAGTGGGGATGGGGGTAATGGGGGTACCCAAACGGTTGGAATCGACCGCACCCAAGCCACTTATACCCAAACCTCCACACAGAAACAGATCTCCGCCCCAGGGACCTGAGGGGAGAGCCCAGGACAGCCCAGATGGAAGTTCCCCTTCTGGGTCTGAAACGAGAGACATCCCCCCTGACCTCCAGTCTATACCTCCAGAGACCGAGGGAGTCAGAGAACCACCAGAGCCTAGCGAACACAGCGCAGATGGGAACGACAGCTCCAGAACCCCTGTCGATATTAGGTGTAACACGGGGGAGGGAGGTTTGTTGGAAGGGGGGAGGAATTTAAAAGACACACAGGAAGTTGTGATTCAGGACACTGCAACATGGGGTGATGGTGGTGTGCTTGGGTCGAAACACCCCAATGTGAAGAAAATGAAGGGAGGAAAGGTGAAGACATTTGCCAAGAAGATGATGAGCAGATGGAAGGAGAGTCAAGAGGAGAAGAGAGGAAATGGAGAGATTCAGGAGGACGACAGAGAAAAAGAGGTGGAGAGCGAAATGCCATTAGTGAGTCTTTCTTGCTCATTTAATGCGACAACATTACATTCTTATTCTTTCTTTTACTCCAATGAACTATCTAGCATTAAATAATGAATGAATTATTCCATCATTTCCCTCTTACCATGTTATGTTATAACAGGTGAACCTCAATCAAGATGGACATCCAGTCGAACTATTTAACATTGATTAAGTACGAAGTTGCCCTATTTTTTAGGGTGATCATGGTGTGATTCTTTTGATCTCTTTTTGACAGGTGAACCTCCATCAAGATCGACATTCAGTCAGGTTGCATACTAAAATGTCCGTCATAGAGGAAGAGGAAGATGAGGAAGAAGAAAAGAGGAGTGGTGAGGCTACACAGGAGTCACCAATGATGGAGCAGCCCTGCCAAGCTGAGACGGAGAGGAAGCCTGTGGGAAACCACGCACGTTTTCAGAGGTGAGATGGAGAACGGGAGGGAGGGAGGGAGGGAGAGAGAGAGAGAGAGTGAGAGTGTCTAGGGGAGTCCTGGGGAGTTTCCATCCACCACAAAATGTATCTCACTCCTCTCTTTTTCCTTGACTGTACTTAAGAGGCACTAGATACCGTGAGTGCTTGTCATAGCAGAGTACACACCTACCTTTGTCCTAGGTCTCTCTCTGGTGACGTGCGTGTGTGTGTGTTATGATGATGATGACGTTACAGTAGCTCAGACACTACTTCCCCATAGCTGACATGACTTCATGAGTGCCCGGAAGTGACCACGCAGTCACACACACACACACACACACACACATTCTGTGCTCAAAGTTGTTAGTCCAGTTCAGTGGCATTTTTGCAATAGTGCTTTGGTGCTATTTTCACAAGTATGTGGTGAATTTTTAAATCTCTTCAAACTGGTAACATTTGTAACGCAGCCAGTCTTACATTCAAAACCTTTCTATTTCGCAACAAAGCCTCCTTCACTCATGCTGCCAAACATGCCCTCGTAAAACTGACTATCCTACCGATCCTTGACTTCGGCGATGTCGTTTACTAAATAGCTTCCAACAGTCTACTCAGCAAATTGGATGTAGTCTATCACAGTGCCATCCGTTTTGTCACCAAAGCCCCATATACTACCCACCATTGTGACCTGTACGCTCTCGTTGGCTGGCCCTCACTACATATTAGTTGCCAAACCCACTGGCTCCAGGTCATCTATAAATCACTTCTAGGCAAATCCCCGCCTTATCTTAGCTCTTTGGTCACCATAGCAACACCCACCCGTAGTATGCGTTCCAGCAGGTATATCTCACTGGTCATCCCCAAAGCCAACACCTCCTTTGGCCGCCATTCCTTCCAGTTCTCTGCTGCAAATGACTGGAACGAACTGCAAAAATCTCTGAAGCTGGAGAGACTTATCTCCCTCACTAACTTTAAGCATCAGTTGTCAGAGCAGCTTACCGATCACTGCACCTGTACACAGCCCATCTGTAATTAGCCCACCTGTCATACCCTGGCTCTGGGGACTCTTAAATGTTGAGCCAGGGTGTGGATTTTCATTGTTTAGTTTTCTATGTGTTTCGTTCTAGATCGTTTATATCTATGTTGGCCAGGGTGGTTCCCAATCAGGAACAGCTGTAGCTCGTTGTCTCTGATTGGGGACCATACTTAGGCAGCCTTTTGGCATGTTAGTTTTGTGGGATCTTGTTCCGTAGGGTTTTGTGTATAACCTAGGACTTCACGTATCGTTTGGTTTATTGTTTTGGTTCGTGTTGTGTACGCAATAAAGAATGTACGCTTATCACGCTGCGCCTTGGTCCGCTTCATCTGTCGACGATCGTGACAGAAGATCCCACCACCAGAGGACCAAGCAGCGTGCCCAGGAGGAGAAGTTGGCGATGTCCCAGGTGGGCGAATGGTGGTCTTGGGAAGACATATTCGCGGGCAGAGGTCCATGGGCAAAAGTAAATGCCCAGGCAGGAGAGGAGAAACGGCGCCAACCGTGCCGACGACGGACACGCGAGAGGCAACCCCAAGTAATTTTTTTTGGGGGGGCACACACCGTGGACGACGGGGCTGCTGGAGGCAGCTACAGGGCGCATCGGCGGACTAGGAGAGGAGGCCATCAGGTTTGGGGGGCTGGAAGGGTGGTTGGCGGAGCCTAGAGGTAGAGCAGAGCCAACCCCCCGTACTCAGGCTAGGCAGCGTGAGACTGGGCAGGTTCCGTGTTATGTGGAGCCACGTACTGTGCCGCGAGTGTTCCGGCACAGTCCTGTACGTCCTGTGCTAGCACCACGCACGTGTCGTGCTAAGGTGGGCATGCAGCCAGGACGGAGTGTGCCGGCTCAATGCTCGTGGCCTCCAGTACCCCTCCTCGGTCCCGGATATCCTGCGCCAGTGCCACGTGCTGTAGTGCCAGTACGAGTGCACAGCCCTGTACGTCCTGTGCTGATGCCTCACACAGAGTGTGTGGAAATAGGCATTCAGCCAGGACGGGTTGTGTCAGCTCTCCGCTCCAGACCTCCAGTCCGTCTCCACAGTCCAGCCCGGTCTGTTCCTGCCCCTCGCACCAAGCCTGTGGTGCGCGTCGCCAGCCCGGTCCGGCCCGTTCCTGCTCCCCGCACCAAGCCTGTGGTGTGCGTCGCCAGCCCGGTCCGGCCCGTCCCTGCTCCCCGCACCAAGCCTGTGGTGCGTGTCGCCAGCCCGGTCCGGCCTGTTCCTGTCCCTCGCACCAAGCCTGTGGTGCGCATCGCCAGCCCGGTCCGGCCTGTTCCTGTCCCTCGCACCAAGCCAGTGGTGCGCGTCGTCAGCCCGGTCCGGCCCGTTCCTGCTCCCCGCACCAAGCCAGTGGTGCGCTGTCGTCAGTCCCGGTCCGGCCCGTTCCTGCTCCCCGCACCAAGCCAGTGGTGCGCGTCGTCAGCCCGGTCCGGCCCGTTCCTGCTCCCCGCACCAAGCCAGTGGTGCGCGTCGCCAGCCCGGTCCGGCCCGTTCCTGCTCCCCGCACCAAGCCAGTGGTGCGCGTCGTCAGCCCGGTCCGGCCCGTTCCTGCTCCCCGCACCAAGCCAGTGGTGCGCGTCGCCAGCCCGGTCCGGCCCGTCCCTGCTCCCCGCACCAAGCCAGTGGTGCGCGTCGTCAGTACGGCACGGTCCGTGCCTGTTCCACCGGTGCCTGGTCCGGCACCGGTCAGCTGCTCCACACCGGAGCCAGAGCAATCCGCTCCACCGGTGTCCAGTCCAGCTCCGGCCAGCAGGGCCAGACCAGATCAGGGGCGCTACGGGGGGGTGGAGAGAGAGTGGTGGTCACGCCCGGAGCCAGATCCGCCTCCGAGGCGGAATGCCCACCCGGCCCCTACCCTCTTGTGTTTGGTTGGCGCGGTCGCAGTCCGCGCCTTTGGGGGGGGGGTACTGTCACGCCCTAGCTCTGGGGACTCTTAAATGTTGAGCCAGGGTGTGGATTTTCATTGTTTAGTTTTCTATGTGTTTCGTTCTAGATCGTTTATATCTATGTTGGCCAGGGTGGTTCCCAATCAGAGACAGCTGTAGCTCGTTGTCTCTGATTGGGGACCAAACTTAGGCAGCCTTTTGGCATGTTAGTTTTGTGGGATCTTGTTCCGTAGGGTTTTGTGTATAACCTAGGACTTCACGTATCGTTTGGTTTATTGTTTTGGTTCGTGTTGTGTACGCAATAAAGAATGTACGCTTATCACGCTGCGCCTTGGTCCGCTTCATCTGTCGACGATCGTGACACCACCCAACTACTTCATCCCCATATTGTTATTTACATTGCTATTTATTTTGCTCATTTGCATTTGCATATCTCTATTTGCACATCATCTTCTGCACATCTATCACTCCAGTGTTAATACTAAATTGTAATTATTTTGCACTATGACTTTTTATCGCACTGCTTTGCTTTATCTTGGCCAGGTCGCAGTTGTAAATGAGAACTTGTTCTCAACTGGCTTACCTGGTTAAATAAAGGTTAAATAAAAATAAATAGTTTGTGTCAAGCCCGTCTTGAGCATTTGTCCATAGGTTTTCATCGACACCACAGTAAATGTCCTCATTGTTCATCCACCTGGGGAAAAACCTTTTGGCATGGCGAATCCAAGCCTGACATTGGTCTGGATTACTGTAATGTCATGGCATGCCTCATCCAGGGCCTGTAGGAGGGTGGTACGCTCATGGGGATGATACTACATGCTGAAAATAATTCCTTGATGGGGTTGAAGAATAGAGGCAGGTATAGGGGTCAGGAATCGGGGATCGGCCCGAAACCATGCATGAACCACCTCTGCATCGTGGAACCTGACATTCTCCCACACAATGACGTAGGTGACCCATTCACCTTGACAGGCCTGTTCAATCTCAGTGAGTAACTCAATGAGGTGTGCAGCAATGTGAAACCCCCCCCCCCCAGCGAAAAGAACCAAACAACTTATTTTGGATAAATGCTTACTGTGTAGGTGATGCATTTGTTACATATAGTAAATCTCTGTTCTTGTCAATATCAGATAATTTAAAAAAAACTTACTGTAGAGTAAAATCATAATAGTCATCATCATCATTGTACGTTATAGAATACACTGAGTGTTCAAAACATTAGGAACACCATGACATAGACTCACCAGGTGAAAGCTATGATCCCTTATTGATGTCACTTGTTAAATCCATTTCAATCAGTGTAGATGAAGGGGAGGAGACAGGTTAAATAAGGATTTTTAAGCCTTGAAACAAATTGAGACATGGATTGTGTATGTGTGCCATTCAGAGGGTGAATGGGCAAGACAGACGATTGAAGAACCTTTGAACGGGGTATAGTGGTAGGTGCCAGGCGCACTGGTTTGATTGTGTCAAGAACTGCAACGTTGTTGGTTTTTTCATGCTCAACAGTTTTCCATGTGTATCAAGAATGGTCCACCACCCAAAGGACATCCAGCCAACTTGACACAACTGTGGGAAGCATTGGCGTCAACATGGGCTAACATCCCTGTGGAACACTTTCGACACCTTGTAGAGTCCATGCTCCAACGAATTGAGGCTGTTCTGAGGGCGAAAGGGGGTACAACCAGGGGCGGTGTGTTCAATAGGGCGATATGGGCGACGCACTGCCAAACGGGAAAAGGAAGGGATTTTTTTTCTAATCAATTATATCACGGCAACAGTAGTTATCAGTGTTCTAATCTGATCTGACGGCCACTAAATGTCCAATCAGGCTAAAGTCGTGCTTCAAATGGCCCCCCCCCCTTTTGGGGCGATTTCAGTCAGGTTGAAAATCGCCCAGAAGTCTGTCATAGACTCCCATGTAAAATCTATTTTTTTCAAATTTCAGAGCTTTCAATACAATCTCTATGGGTTTCTGAGGGCTTGCACTTACGCGCTTTCGTCATACGTAACGTAACCATGAATGTAACTAAGAAAATAGCGGGTAGCAGCGTCTCTGTTGCGACCTGCAGTGTGGCGTTATCTTATGTTTTTAATTTGTACACTTAGTGGCGTTATTTTATGTTTTTAATTTGTACACTTAGTTTACAAACATTCTGCCAACCATGGATTTCCAGTGGTGGGTTTTGGACTGATCTTGTTGATCGTGTACATACCCGCTACTGAACGGACTAAATAATGAAACGCTGCTGGCAGCGGAATCCAATACAGCAGAACAAACTTCCCTTACCCACCACCTTGCTGATTAATGCCCAGTCACTGAGGGGGGAAAGCGGATGAGTTGTCAGCGAATCTGCGCTTCCAACACGAATATCGGGAGGCCTGTTTGCTGGCATTTACTGAGACTTGGCTGGATGACAGAGTCCCGGACAGAGAAGTGGAGCCGGCCGGCTTCACCCTGGTCAGAGCGGACCGCGATCTGACAGTCACAGGGAAAATCGATCCTGGTAAGAGAGCGACTCTGTACCCCCGACATTGAACTGCTTTCTGTGTCACTGCGACCTTACTATCTGCCCCGTGAGTTCCCCCAATTGTTTGTTACCGTTGTGTACATTCAACCAAAAGCTAATATAACAAAGGCATCAGAGATTATTTATAATCTGTCACAGAAACTGGAATCCATCTCCCCAGATCAGTCAATAAATGCTTCTGGTATTGACTTATATGCTGCCCCTGTCTTCATGTTGTTGCTGGACATATCTTTTTTAAAATGTGTGTAGGTCACCTAAATCATCAGAAAAATTGCCCCCCCTGAGAATTTTTTCAGGAGCCGCCACTGGGTACAACTCAATATTAGGAAGGTTTTCCTAATGTTTTGTACACTCAGTATATATCATACTTTATATGTTTATACTTTACAAACATAAATTTTTATTCTGTAGTTCTCAAAATTGTAATCTATAGGTTTACCAAATGGTTAAGTGATTATCAATTAAGAGCAGTTGGATTAAGTAATAGTACAATGTATTTTAACAAATGAGAACAGAATCATATCAAAAGTCATGTGAGCGTTGCATTGTGAAAGGCAATTACTTTTATATGAACATGTATTGCAATGTGAAACATGTATTTCTAGATGAAACACTGATTAAGTGTGGTGACAGTGACTATGCTATTGTGTGTTGTACTTTAGTCAATTGAAAATGTGCTTAAAGGTTTGAAACAACTGCCTTTTAGATTATATGTTTTGAGTTTTGTACTAAGAGTTGTGAAAATGTACCACATACTTGTGAAAATTGTATCAAAGGGATATACTTTTTTTTAAAGAAATGTGAGCACTGGTTTCATCAACCCATGACAGATGACATAATAAATATTTGGTTTCCCAAATGGCACCCTATTCCCTATATAGTGCACTAATTGGTCAAATGTAGTGGACTTTATAGGGAATAGGGTGTATAGTGCACTACTTTTGATCAGGGCCCTGTTCAAATGTACTGCGCTATATAGGGAATAGGGTGCCATTTTGTGACGAAACCATTGATTTACATGTTTTCTTCCCTCTATTTTACAGCTCCTTCAGTTCTTTCAAGTTCAACTTCAGTCCCATCAGCTTGGTGGATGAGATTCTAACAGGAGAGGAGTGGTCACCATTCCTGTCCATCAAGGACATGCCCGCCCCCTCACCGTCCGTTTACCAATCAGAGGCTGCTAGCCAACACGGTTGTGATGAAGGCGACCAATTAAAGACTGAACCAGAGTCGTGCCTCCCCAACGATGTTCAACAGAACCACGAGGACATAGGCCTTTCTTTATATGAGGATGTTAGCTTAATTCAATCAGATCCTAACGAGATTGTGGACAACCAATCGGACAACAGACAACAGGAAGTAAACAACAACAATGACACTGGAGCTGATGCCATTGCTGTCATCAAACCGAAGATACTATTGGACAATGATGCAGCGGAGGAGAGTGAGTTGGACCACTCCAGACCCATATCTAAGGACATCCATGACTCTGTTGAATTACTTCAGTCCCCCATAAGGACGCAATCAAAGGACCTTCTTGACTTCTCCTATGTTGAGGTGAGCCACACTGCAGGGTTGTGGGTATTGTAGTAATGTAAAGTGCTGTTGTAGGCCTATGTCTATAGAAGAGGGCTCTCCAACCCTGTTCCCGGAGAGCTACCCCCCCCTGTAGGTTTTTGCTCCAACCCCAGTTGTAACTAATCTGATTCATTTTATCAGCCAGCTAATTATTAAAATCAGGTGCTCTAGATTAGGGTTGAACACCTACAGGACGGTAGCTCTCCAGGAACAGGGTAGGAGAGACCTGCGATAGAAACATTCAGAATCTCTCGTTCTTATTCTCTCTCCATCTCTCTCTCTCTCTCTCTCACACAGTCACTTGGAGTTCTGGACAGTTCTGCTCAGAAACATCGGATTCATCTGAACAAAAAGAGAAAGCACAGACTTCCGGGGCTAAAGAAGAGAAGTAAGATTGAATGGCTGGAAAACGGGATGAAGGAATCAGTGAAAATAGATGGGTAGAAAGGAGTTTGACAAAAGCTGAGACCGTGAAATAACCATTTTATCTGCTGTTCCTTTTCTCTTTCCTGAAACAGAGCTCATCAAGATAGGACGCACTGCAATCAAAGCCCCTGAAATCAAATTCCTCAAACCCTCTCCTCCTCCCACCCTCTCCCCCACATCACTCCCTTCTTCCTCCTCTCCTTCCTCCCCTCTCTCTTCCTTCTCTCCCTCCTATGTCTTTTCGTCCTCTGTTTTCTACAACATCCCTCCGTCTGCTGAAAAACAGGACCCTGTGACATCAACGACACAGAACAACCTCTCTGTTAAGGTCAGAGTTCATTTGACCCCGTAACCATTGGCAACATTTTCAAACACTGTACATTAACATGGTGTGTCTCTGAAGTCTGTCTGAAATAACAACCTATTCCCTGGTGCACTATAGGAATATGGTGTCATTTCAGACAGACTGTAGCTTATTACTGAATGTAATAATGTATATTAGGATCACTAACCAAGTTTCCATCCAACCTTGCTATGAGAGTAAAGTACATGTTGGATAAGAAATGTCAGGACAGGCCTGATGGAAACAATGCATTTGTCGGTAAACTTTCCAAATGTCGACAAAACAAAATACGTTAGACAAGGTGGGATCTTTTTGTGTCTGTAAAATTAATTATGCGAGCAATGGCGGTGGAAACACCTTTATGCGCAGATATTGATATAATAACCATCATATGGAAGTAAACTTGGATTCAGGTGATATGTTGTGTGGTCCTCCAACTATGACTCAGGAAAGCATGCAGTTTATTAGGCTACAGATGAAATAAGTTATGATGAACATCACAGGGTGGTGAAAGTGCACGGTGATGAGCTTGATCCTGGTATGACAAATAAAAAGAATCTCGCTCTTTTTGTCCATAATAATCTCATCATGTATGCTAAACCTACACTGTATCTGTATCTAGCTGTTGGCTAGAGAGCATGTGCTCTCTAGCCAACAGGGCACATTCGCTATATATAGCCTAATGCAACATTTTTTGTGACAAAACCGTCAGTAGAGTTTAAAATGTGATTGGAAACACATTTAACTTGTATTTTTCATTCGGTACATGGGAATTTAACCACAAAAGTTATTTTTATGTGCACTACTTCCCGCACAGCTTTTTAGCCACAGCAAGTCAATTTGACGGAAACACATTGTTTTATGCAGATTTTAGAATATTCACATGAAAATCTGTCGCCAATTGGATGGAAACCTAGCTATTGGCAGAGCCCACTTCAATCCATCAAAGATTTCAAAATGGTTCTCTCTCTCTCTCTCTCTCTCTCTCTCTCTTCTCTCTCTCTCTCTCTCTCTCTCTCTCTCTCTCTCTCTCTCTCTCTCTCTCTCTCTCTCTCTCTCTCTCTCTCTCTCACAGTCACTTGGAGTTCTGGACAGTTCTGCTCAGAAACATCGGATTTATCTGAACAAAAAGAGAAAGCACAGACTTCCGGGGCTAAAGAAGAGAAGTAAGATTGAATGGCTGGAAAACGGGATGAAGGAATCAGTGAAAATAGACGGGTAGAAAGGAGTTTGACAAAAGCTGAGACCGTGAAATAACCATTTTATCTGCTGTTCCTTTTCTCTTTCCTGAAACAGAGCTCATCAAGATAGAACGCACTGCAATCAAAGCCCCTGAAATCAAATTCCTCAAACCCTCTCCTCCTCCCACCCTCTCCCCCACATCACTCCCTTCTTCCTCCTCTCCTTCCTCCCCTCTCTCTTCCTTCTCTCCCTCCTATGTCTTTTCGTCCTCTGTTTTCTACAACATCCCTCCGTCTGCTGAAAAACAGGACCCTGTGACATCAACGACACAGGACAACCTCTCTGTTAAGGTCAGAGTTCATTTGACCCCGTAACCATTGGCAACATTTTCAAACACTGTACATTAACATGGTGTGTCTCTGAAGTCTGTCTGAAATGACACCCTATTCCCTGGTGCACTATAGGAATATGGTGTCATTTCAGACAGACTGTAGCTTATTACTGAATGTAATAATGTATATTAGGATCACTAACCAAGTTTCCATCCAACCTTCAATCCATCAAAGACTTCAAAATGGTTCTCTCTCTCTTCTCTCTCTCTCTCTCTCAGACCACTGAAAGCAGCAGAAAGCCAGGTTCAAGTCCCAAGCCGCCTCTGTCCAAGTTCATGACAGCCCTGAGAGACAAAACCAAGAGGAAGCTTAAATAGTGAAGAGAACTTGGTCTTGGAGGAAGCTTAAATAGTGAAGAGAACTAGGTCTTGGAGGAAGCTTAAATAGTGAAGAGAACTAGGTCTTGGAGGAAGCTTAAATAGTGAAGAGAACTAGGTCTTGGTGATCCAATAGAAACCCATAGCTCCTTCTCCTAGCCCCTACCTGCACCCTACCTCTAGGCCCTAGCCACTACCCCTTTAGTGTTTACAGTTTTAGGTGTGTACGCGATAACACTGCAGCTGCACAT
Organism: Coregonus clupeaformis; assembly: GCF_020615455.1. Lineage (NCBI taxonomy): Eukaryota > Metazoa > Chordata > Actinopteri > Salmoniformes > Salmonidae > Coregonus > Coregonus clupeaformis. The sequence goes on from NC_059212.1 coordinate 58,272,782, forward strand.
AGTAATGAAATAGGCAGACATATCTTTGATCAAATGATTATCTTGCTATATTGATTGTCTTACCAACACTTTTAATCACAACTACATTATTTCTCTAACATCAGTGTTATCTGAATGAGATTCTGTAAGATCTGAATAAATGGATTCATTTAAGCACAAGTATATGGTGTTGTATGGTAAAATGATAGAGGGTCATAAGAAGTGAGAGATCTGACTATTAAGAGGTGTTGGGGAGTTTAACACTTTTCAGTAGCCAGCCTATGTGACAGCTTTAATTTAACTGTAGTTCATTGTTGGGAAAGTGCTAGCAAGTAAGCATTTCACTGTACTTGTGCATGTGACAATGAAACTTGAAACTTGCTGGTGTCACAACACCCCAACAGAGTGTTAATAGAAAGTCTGCATCCCAAATGGCACCGTAGTCCCTATATAGTGCTCTACTTTGGACCAGAGCCCACAGCAATAGGGTGCCATTTGGGACGCAGAAGGAGAGGGGTGAGGAGGGTATTTTGAGGACACAAAACATTTATGACAAACGGTATACAAAACTGTATACAAACAATCTGCCACCTCAAAATACACTATATGTGTGAGTGTGTGAGTGAGAGTGAGCGTGAGAGAGAAAGAGCGAGAGAGAGAGAGAGGCAACCTATTCCACACTCTGGTAAGGTTATTTTTCAGATTACTTTGTGCAAATATGTAATATTGTTGCATTGTAATTTCAGAAAAATTATTTAATACTTCTACAGTAATAGTGGAATGATAGTGTTTCACAATATTTATTTATTTATTGGGGAACCTAAAATTGCATTCTAATGGTGCATCCTTCTTATTGGTCAACAAAAGACGGACACCCGGCTCTTGTTGTCAAATTGACTGGGTGATAAACGATTGTGCCACTGCGGATTGTGCCAGAGGCTGTGGCACGTACAATCGGTTAGCGCGCGGAGCCACTCAAATTAGCTGGAGCCACTCGGCCCCTCCTGTGGCACAATCCGTCAGCGCTCGGTACAATCGCCAGCCACAGTCAATTTGACAACAAGATGTTTGCTTTAAATGGCATTCCTAGAATAGTGCTATAGACTATGTTCTCAGATAATTTACCTGGTGAAATAAAGGTTAATACAATTTATTTATATATAAATGTATTTATTTAAAATATTTTTATTTATTTAATAAGTAAAGTAAACTGTTATGATTGAGGTTGTTTGTTTTTAGGAAACGCAGAATCAGAGGAACCAAGATGAAGTTTGTCAGCCTGATAAACCCCTGCAACTTATCCAGAACGCTGCAGCCTGTCTGGTGTTCAACCTTCCCAAGTTCTCTCACGTCACCCCAATCCTCCGCACACTCCACTGTCTTCCAGTTGAAGCTCGCATCTACTACAAAACCATGGTACTTGCCTACGGAGCTGTGAGGGGAACGGCACCTCCTTACCTTCAGGCTCTGATCCTACACCCAAACGAGGGCACTACGTTCATCCACCTCTGGCCTGCTAGCCCCTCTACCTCTATGGAAGCACAGTTCCCGCTCAGCCCAGTCAAAGCTATTCGCTGCTCTGGCACCCTAATGGTGAAACAAGCTCCCCCATGACGCCAGGACAGCGGAGTCACTGACCACCTTCCGGAGACACTTGAAACCCTACCTCTTTAAGGAATACCTGGAATAGTATAATAGTAATCCTTCTACCCCCCCTTTACTACCACTGTCTTTTGTCTAAACTAACACCTGACTTATTTCACCTGCTAGCACTGACTTGTTTAAAGAAATGTACTTATTGTGATCGAGATGTAGTTGTCCCTGATTGCACTGACTTTGCTCACAGCTGCTTGTTTGAAGAAGTGTACTTACTGTGATCAATATGTGGTTGTCCCACTGGCTATCCTAAGTTTAATCCACCAATTTGTAAGTCGCTCTGGATAAGAGCGTCTGCTAAATGACTTAAATGTAAAAATGTAAATGATTGTGATGATGTCACTACTTGGGACAAAAATGGCTTTGTCATTCCACAGAAGTACCGGTAAGAGAGTTGCATTGATTACAGTATGTGTTTTGATGATAGTGGTGACAGATTGATTTAAAATGTTCATGGTGATTATCGACCATACATTCTGAAAATAATCTGTTTTGAAGCTGAAAATGTGCTTTCCTCTTTTATATCCAAATGAAAATGAGATGCATTCTTTACACATATGTAGTCACTTACAGTATTTTGTGAGTAGTAGATGTTATTGGTTTCTCGCAGTCATAGACTGAATTGTACACTAATTTACAATGATAGATTATGATCAAATAGCAAAACCCTAAACTAACACAATACTTTTAATATAATGTTAAAATATGCAATATATACTAAACAATAGTACAATGGCAATATCTGGGATGGCAGCTTTAGAAAATATATTATTAGAGTTCTTAGGTAGGCATTTCTTAGGCCCCTGGGATGATATATGGTGTGTGCATTGATCAGTTTAGTGAATTATGGAATGGGAGAGTTCTGTTAGCGGCCTGTGCATGTCATAGGAATGTTCAGTTTGTGGCTGTTGTGGCTGATTTTCTTAGTAAATCAGGCCACAGGACAGTAGTTATTCCATCATTGTCCCCTAGGTGGCGATACTGTCCCAGTGGATCTCCAGGAGGAGACTGCAACGTGTGACATGCCCAGAGCCTGTGACCTGAAGAAGTATGAAGACTGGTACAGGCTGGGCTCCTACTGTATGAAGTACTACAGTGCTCCTCTCAACTTCACTGACGCTGAGGTAAACAACATAATATATGACAGGAGAATGATATTACGACACTATCAAATGTAGCATGTTATTGCTCTACCTGTAGTCAGGCAGCCTGTCCATTTCAATACAATGGTAATACAGTGAAGTGAAGCGTTCAATCCATTGTCATAATTAGAGCTGTTCTGTAATGTATCCATCTTACTCCCACTGGTGGATTTACCATTAGGCAGAAGAGGCAATTGCCTCAGCCCTCACATCATCAAGAAGCCTCATGAGCTATGCATAATTAAAATACAAAAATACAAATAAAAATATTTCTCCGTTTGGGGCATAAAAAACAAACAAAACAAAAAAACGATGTGCCTAAGCTAGAGATGTCTGGGTTTTTGCATGGCCTTCGTCTCAATTCACCTCATCCGCTGATGTCGGCCTTCTGCATCTGGGGTGGAAGGTGGCCGAGCTACAGCAGACATCTTAAATCGGTCTTCTCACAAAAACGGTCTGTAGCGTCCAAACGGTTTGGCCGTTTATGTATATGACCCCTCTATGGATACATGAGACTCTCACGAACACGATGGTGTTTCCGTTGCTCTACGACCCCCACAAGTGTCACGGGACTCAATAATATTCAAATTAGCATTGAAAAAAGTTTACTTTTGTTCCGCCTGAGCGAGTCTGACCACAAGTCAGAGACCTCTATGATGACACACCAAATGCGTTTGATTGATCGCGGGAAAAGAGCAGGAATAGGCTTTTATAGGATACAGTATGTCTTCCAATGGTGTGACTGCTGTTGGCATCCAAAGATGATCCAACTTGAATAAATGATTGGAGGTAAGGAAGACAGCAGTGATACGGATATCACTTATTATTGATATCGACATAGCACGTTGATGTGAATCACACTGCTGCTCTCTCATTTAGCTTTTTGCGCCTTACAGATTGTGGTTGTTGTGGATGGCTGTTCACAAATACAGTGCCTTCAGAAAGTATTCACACCCCTTGACTTTTTCCATATTTTGTTGTGTTACAGTCTGAATTTAAAATGGATTAATTCCGATTTTTTTGGGTCACTGGCCTACACACAATACCTCATAGTGGAAGTATAATTTCTACAAATGTTGCACAATCCAGGTGTGGAAAGCTCTTCGAGACTTACCCAAAAAGACCAAAGGTGTTTCTACAAAGTATTGACGCAGGGGTGTGAATACTTATGTAAATGAGATATTGCTGTATTTCATTTGAAATACATTTGCAAAATTTTTTTAAGAAAGTAGATGAGTAGGTGGCCAGTACGTTGCAATAAACTTTTGTGAACTATTAAAAGAATATATTTACAATATAATACAAATGGGAGCAGTCAGCATAGTACATCAGGAAGCACAACTGCAACGCATGTCTAAAAACACGTTTTCACTTTGTCATTATCGGCTATTGTGTGTTGATGGGTGAGAACAACATATATATTTAATCCATTTTGAATTCATGCTGTAACACAACAAAATGTGGAATAAGTCATGGGTTATGATTACTTTCTGAAGGCACTGTATATGTGTATTGTAACCCAATAATGGTTGAATTGAAGAAGTTTAAGCTATCAATCATTGTTTTTGCGACCAGTGGACAGCTAATGAAAAATGCACTCCTGCAACAGCTGCCTAGTGTGGATCCAGGGCCTGATTAATTCAGGGGTTTACAGGGGCTGAAGGCCCAGGGCCCAAGCCCGTAGGGGGCCCTTGAGGCAGCGAAAAATTGAAATGTGTGTGTGTATATATATATAGGAGAACAAGTATTTGATACACTGCCGATTTTGCAGGTTTTCCTACTTACAAAGCATGTAGAGGTCTGTAATTTATATCATAGGTTCACTTCAACTGCAAGAGATCTTGGCCAACAACCTCCTTCTCTCAGTAAGAGCATTGAAGATGGGTCGTGGCTGGGTCTTCCAGCATGACAACGACCCGAAATACACAGCCAGGGCAACTAAGGAGTGGCTCCGTAAGAAGCATCTCAAGGTCTCAAGGAATAGCCTAGCCAGTCTCCAGACCTGAACCCAATAGAAAATCTTTGGAGGGAGCTGAAAGTACGTATTGCCCAGCGACAGCCCCGAAACCTGAAGGATCTGGAGAAGGTCTGTATAGAGGAGTGGGCCAAAATCCCTGCTGCAGTGTGTGCAAACCTGGTCAAGACCTACAGGAAACGTATGATCGCTGTAATTGCAAACAAAGGTTTCTGTACCAAATATTAAGTTCTGCTTTTCTGATGTATCAAATACTTATGTCATGCAATAAAATGCAAATTAATTACTTAAAGATCATACAATGTGATTTTCTGGATTTTTGTTTTAGATTCCGTCTCTCACAGTTGAAGTGTACATATGATAAAAAATTACAGACCTCTACATGTTTTGTAAGTAAGAAAACCTGAAAAATCGGCAGTGTATCAAATACTTCTTCTCCCCACTTAATATATATATATATATATATATATATATATATATATATATACAGTACCAGTCAAAAGTTTGGACACCTACTCATTCAAAGGTTTTCCTTTATTTTTACTATTTTCTACATTGTAAAATAATAGTGAAGACGTCAAAACTATGAAATAACACATACAGTGGGGAAAAAAAAGTATTTAGTCAGCCACCAATTGTGCAAGTTCTCCCACTTAAAAAGATGAGAGGCCTGTAATTTTCATCATAGGTACACGTCAACTATGACAGACTATCACATTGTAGGATTTTTAATGAATTTATTTGCAAATTATGGTGGAAAATAAGTATTTGGTCATTAACAAAAGTTTCTCAATGCTTTGTTATATACCCTTTGTTGGCAATGACACAGGTCAAACGTTTTCTGTAAGTCTTCACAAGGTTTTCACACACTGTTGCTGGTATTTTGGCCCATTCCTCCATGCAGATCTCCTCTAGAGCAGTGATGTTTTGGGGCTGTCGCTGGGCAACACAGACTTTCATCTCCCTCCAAAGATTTTCTATGGGGTTGAGATCTGGAGACTGGCTAGGCCACTCCAGGACCTTGAAATGCTTCTTACGAAGCCACTCCTTCGTTGCCCGGGCGGTGTGTTTGGGATCATTGTCATGCTGAAAGACCCAGCCACGTTTCATCTTCAATGCCCTTGCTGATGGAAGGAGGTTTTCACTCAAAATCTCACGATACATGGCCCCATTCATTCTTTCCTTTACACGGATCAGTCGTCCTGGTCCCTTTGCAGAAAAACAGCCCCAAAGCATGATGTTTCCACCCCCATGCTTCACAGTAGTTATGGTGTTCTTTAGATGCAACTCAGCATTCTTTGTCCTCCAAACACGATCGAGTTGAGTTTTTACCAAAAAGTTCTATTTTGGTTTCATCTGACCATATGACATTCTCCCAATCCTCTTCTGGATCATCCAAATGCACTCTAGCAAACTTCAGACGGGCCTGGACATGTACTGGCTTAAGCAGGGGGACACGTCTTGCACTGCAGGATTTGAGTCCCTGGCGGCGTAGTGTGTTACTGATGGTAGGCTTTGTTACTTTAGCTCTCTGCAGGTCATTCACTAGGTCCCCCCGTGTGGTTCTGGGATTTTTGCTCACCGTTCTTGTGATTATTTTGACCCCACGGGGTGAGATCTTGCGTGGAGCCCCAGATCGAGGGAGATTATCAGTGGTCTTGTATGTCTTCCATTTCCTAATAATTGCTCCCACAGTTGATTTCTTCAAACCAAGCTGCTTACCTGTTGCAGATTCAGTCTTCCCAGCCTGGTGCAGGTCTACAATTTTGTTTCTGGTGTCCTTTGACAGCTCTTTGGTCTTGGCCATAGTGGAGTTTGGAGTGTGACTGTTTGAGGTTGTGGACAGGTGTCTTTTATACTGATAACAAGTTCAAACAGGTGCCATTAATACAGGTAACGAGTGGAGGACAGAGGAGCCTCTTAAAGAAGAAGTTACAGGTCTGTGAGAGCCAGAAATCTTGCTTGTTTGTAGGTGACCAAATACTTATTTTCCACCATAATTTGCAAATAAATTCATTAAAAATCCTACAATGTGATTTTCTGTATTTTTTTTCCTCAATTTGTATGATGAAAATTACAGGCCTCTCTCATCTTTTTAAGTGGGAGAACTTGCACAATTGGTGGCTGACTAAATACTTTTTTCCCCACTGTATGGAATCATGTTGTAACCTAAAAAGTGTTAAACAAATCCAAATATATTTTAGATTTTAGATTCTTCGAAGTAGCCACCCTTTTCCTTGATGACAGCTTTGCACACTCTTGGCATTCTCTCAACCAGCTTCACCTGTAATGCTTTTCCAACAGTCTTGAAGGAGTTCCCACATATGCTGAGCACTTGTTGGCTGCTTTTCCTTCACTCTGCGGTCCAACTCATCCCAAACCATCTCAACTGGGTTGAGGTCGGGTGATTGTGGAGGCCAGGTCATTTGATGCAGCACTCCATCTCTCTCCTTCTTGGTCAAATAGCCCTTAGACAGCCTGGAGGTGTGTTTTGGGTCATTGTCCTGTTGAAAAACAAATGATAGTCCCACTAAGCCCAAACCAGATGGGATGGTGTGTCGCTGCAGAATGCTGTGGTAGCCATGCTGGTTAAGTGTGCCTTGAATTCTAAATAAATCACTGACAGTGTCACCAGCAAAGCACCCCCACACCATCACACCTCCTCCTCCATGCTTCACAGTGGGAACCACACATGCGTAGACACCTCCTCCTCCATGCTTCACAGTGGGAACCACACATGCGTAGATCATCCGTTCACCTACTCTGCGTCTCACAAAGACACGGCGGTTGGAACCAAAAATCTCATATTTGGACTCATCAGACCAAAGGACAGATTTCTACCGGTCTAATGTCCATTGCTCGTGTTTCTTGGCCCACCAAGTCTCTTCTTCTTATTGGTGTCCTTTAGTAGGGGTTTCTTTGCAGCAATTCGACCATGAAGGCCTGATTCACACAGTCTCCTCTGAACAGTTGATGTTGAGATGTGTCTGTTAGTTGAACTCTGTGAAGCATTTATTTGGGCTGCAATCTGAGGTGCAGTTAACTCGAATGAATTTATCCTCTGTAGCAGAGGTAACTCTGGGTCTTCCTTTCCTGTGGCGGTCCTCATGAGATACAGTTTCATGTCTTAAAGTAATGATGGACTGTTGTTTCTCTTTGCTTATTTGAGCTGTTCTTGCCATAATATGGATGTGGTCTTTTACCAAATAGAGCTAGCTTCTGCATACCACCCCTACCTTGTCACAACACAACTGATTGGCTCAAACGTATTAAGAAGGAAAGAAATTCCACAAATTAACTTTTAACATGGCACACCTTTTAATTGAAATGCATTCCAGGTAACTACCTCATGAAGCTGGTTGAGAGAATGGCAAGAGTGTGCAAAGCTGTCATCAAGGCAAAGGGTGGCTATTTGAAGAATCTGAAATATAAAATATATTTTGATTAGTTTAACACTTTTTTGGTTACTACATGATTCATATGTGTTATTTCGTAGTTGTGATGTTGTCACTATTATATAAAGTAGAAAATAGTAAAAATAAAGAAAACCCCTGGAATGAGTAGGTGTGTCCAAACTTTTGACTGGTACAGTATATACAAAAGTATGTGGGCACCCCTTCAAATGAGTGGAATCGGCTATTTCAGCCACACCCGTTGCTGACAGGTGTATAACATTGAGTACACAGCCATGCAATCTCCACAGACAAACATTGGCAGTAGAATGGCCTTACTGAAGAGCTCAGTGACTTTCAACGTGGCATCGTCACAGGACGCCACCATTACAACAAGTCAGTTCGTCAAATTTCTGCCATGCTAGAGCTGCCCCAGTCAATTGTAAATGCTCTTATTGTGAAGTGGAAACGTCTAGGAGCAACAACGGCTCAGCTGCAAAGTGGTAGGCCATGCAAGCTCACAGAACGGGCCGCTGAGTGCTGAAGCGCGTAAAAACGATCTGTCCTCGGTTGCAACACTCACTACCGAGTTCCAAACTGCCTCTGGAAGCAACGTCAGCACAATAACTGTTCGTTGGGAGCTTAATGAAATGGGTTTCCATGGCCGAGCAGCCGTACACAAGCCTAAGATCACCATGCGCAATGCCAAGCGTCAGCTGGAGTGATGTAAAGCTCGCCACTATTGGACACTGGAGCAGTGGAAATGCGTTCTCTGGAGTGATGAATCACGCTTCACCACCTGGCAGTCCGATGGACAAATCTGGGTTTGGCGGATGCCAGGAGAACGCTACCTGCCTCAATGCATAGTGCCAACTGTAAAGTTTGGTGGAGGATAAATAATGGTCTGGGGCTGTTTAGTTCTAGCCCTTTAGTTCCAGTGAAGGGAAATGTTAACGCTACAGCATACAATTACATTCTAGACGATTCTGTGCTTCCAACTTTTTGGCAACAGTTTGGGGTAGGTCCTTTCCTGTTTCAGCATGACAATGCCCCCGTGCACAAAGCGAGGTCCATACAGAAATGGTTTGCCGAGATCGGTGTGGAAGAACTTGAATGGCCTGCACAGAACCCTGACCTCAACCGCATCAAACACCTTTGGGATGAATTGGAACGCCGACTGCGAGCCAGGCCTAATTACCCAACATCAGTGCCCTACCTCACTAATGCTCTTGTGACTGAATGAAAGTCCCCGCAGCAATGATCCAACATCTAGCAGAAAGCCTTCCCAGAAGAGTGGAGGCTGTTATAGCAGAAAAGGGGGGACCAACTCCATATTAATGCCCATGATTTTGGAATGAAATGTTCAATAAGCAGGTGTCTACATACTTCTAGTAATGTAGTGTGTGTGTGTGTGTGTGTGTGTGTGTGTGTGTGTGTGTGTGTGTGTGTGTATGTATGTATGTATGTATGTATACAGTTGAAGTCGGAAGTTTACATACACCATAGCCAAATAAATTTAAACTCAGTTTTTCACAATTCCTGACATTTAATCCTAGTAAAAAATTCCCTGTCTTAGGTCAGTTAGGATCACCACTTTATTTTAAGAATGTGAAATGTCAGAATAATAGTAGAGAGAATGATTTATTTCAGCTTTTATTTATTTCATCACATTCCCAGTGGAATATACACCATCAAAAATAAACCCATTATTAGTTTGTTTAGGCAGGTCGCAAGAGACATTATAAGACTAAGAAAATGTATTTTCAAAACAAGAGAATGGCATATCTTGAGTTTAATTATGTTATGTCCATATGAATTAAATCAATAGTAACTCAATATTAGGAAGATGTTCCTAATGTTTGGTATATTCAGTGTATATTTTGTAGTTAGAATACAATGAAATATAACAATAAAATAAAAACAATATTTTTCCCACACAACTTGCCATCATGGCAACGTGTGGAACAGCTGTCATATTAAAAAAAGTGATATTTTGTAACAGAGCCCATGGCAAGACCACCCTTACGAAAAAAGATTGCAGTCAGAGTTTAGTATAACTGCAGTATGCGGCAAATACTGTGTCCAAAATAACAATGTTTATTTTACTGCAGGTGATTTTGCAGTGTAACTGCAGTTCAACTATTCTGCAATTACTGCGTCCAAAATACCACAGTTGACTGCAGTTAGTTCCAAAACTGCAATATTTTTTTGTAAGGGCATGCTTTATTGATCAACGTTACATCTCTTTCCTAACCTCATTCGCCTTTGTTAGGGAGCAGGAGTAGGGTCTTACATTGAGAGTATCTTCATCATGATACCGATAGAAAATAATAGCTATCTATATTTTCTAAAGTATGTGAGTCTCGTGTTCATATTTCACAAACTCGCGGGCTTTTGGAGTTGAGTTACGCGATTGAGCAAAATAATAGGCCTACACTTGATTTAGGCTACATTATTGCATGCTAAATGTTTTTGATCAGTGATAGATTAGCAAACTAATAGATGAGCTGTACCACCTCCACTTATTTGCCCAGACAGAGAATTAACCAAATATACAGACGGAGATAAAAACCACATTGATTGATTAAGAAGAGTCACAGGCTTTTTGTCGGAGGTAGGCCTTTTTGTCGGAAGTAGACCTAGATAACTAAACGACTGGGAGTGAAGAGCTAAATAATCCACTTGTTAAACTACATAACATGCTGGCAAAATGTTCTGATCAGTGCTAGACAAGATGATCATGACTAGCACTCGCCTCAATTTAGCTAACATGTCTACAGCCTAATTGTAGCCTAACCAATATCCAAACGGAGATTCAGTGATAAGAAAAATCTGACATTGATTGATTTATCAAGAGGAGTCCCCACGCTTGTCTCAAAGCAGCGCGAAACGGTACTGAAATAGTTGAACACATGGGGGTAGGCTATTGCTTCAAATGTATTGTAACAATTGGATGACTTTTGGAGTTTCAGTAAGTAACAATTTGATTGCATTGACTTACTTTATTCCAATATTTTTGTCATACATTGATATTGTAACGACCCTGTATTGTGTTCTGTGTTCATGGATGTGTTATCGTTCTCATGGGTACTAGCAGGGGTTAAATATGCCAGGACAGATGGAAAGGTTGGGGGGTATGATGGGTAATCCCGCGGGATTTTGGGAATGATTAAATAGGGGTTATGGTCTCATATCTCTGCTCTTCGGTTCGGGACCCTTGATTTTGACATGTTCTATTTGTGTATGTTCGAGGTTTAGCGGCGTGGGTTGTGGCCTGAACAATAGCCCATTTAGGAATAAACCTGTGTTCTGCCTGTACACCTGGTGCCCGTCTCTCTTTTACTTTATGACCCAGCTGGGTCATTACATTGGTGTCAGAAGTGCTTTCGAACGACGGGATAGATCGAGATTAGGCGAGTTAGCTGTTTCAGTATAGGCCGTGGTTAGCGTTAGCGTGACTCGCATCTACGGTCAGGATGATCGGGCGAGGCGGAAAGTTAAGGAAGAGTCGGACAAAGTGGCCGTTGGGGGCTCGGGTGTACCCGGTCGGGAGGGTCAGGCGAGGACGGCTGTAGAGGAGCTGGAGAGCCACATGGCGGGAGTTAAATTGTCAGTCAGCAAGATGGCAGAACGGGCGGGTTTTCCTTCAAACCGCTCGACCAGAACAGACGTCACGGCGACGGAGATATCGACGTCACCGCGTGCGGAAATGGCTGGACCTCCTTATGTAAACAGAGATGGCAGCGCCCCTATTGCCATTAGCCACGGTAGCGGCTAAACTTCCAAAGTTCAATGGACAAGGTAAATGGGAAGTTTTTTTCACTCAATTCGAGTTGTTGGCTAGAGCCGGGAGGTGGTCTGACGAGACGAAAGGGTTACAGCTTGCCCTGAGCCTGTCAGAGGAGGCGTCGGAATGCCTGCTAACGCTAGCCCCGGACGAGAGGGGCGACTACGGTGCGCTAGTGGAGGCATTGGGGGGCCGTTTGGCAGCGATGCACAGCCCAACATGCTGCGGATTGAACTGAATAACAAAAAGAGACTTCAGGGGGAATCATTAAAGGCGTTGGCAAGTGATATTCTGAGCCTGACCAGGCGGGCTTATGCAAATATGTCGATTGGGGTGCAAGACGAGCTGGCACGGGACAGTTTCATTAGAGCGCTCTCCTCCACCGAACTGGGTAAGCATGTGCAGATGTCGGACCCAGCATCTCTGCGGGCTGCAGTGGAGATAGCCAGGAAGAGGGAGCTGATCTGGGGTGAGGGAGTGAGAGTGGAGGTTGCCAGTCAACCAGAGGTGAGAGCAGCGGCGGCCGGGGTGCTGGGGGTCACCAAACCAGAGTGGGTCGACGAGTTGGGAGGGTTAGTCAAGACCGCTTCGCTTGTCATTGAGAAGGGCTCCAGACAACATCGCAGTGTCAGCTCAACTTCCATTGTCTGCTGGGGTTGTGGCCAGACTGGCCACATTCAGCGGGAGTGTGGCAGATTCTCCAGTCAACAGGGAAACGACAGCGGGTTCTCGCGCAGGGGGCAGCGCGGGCCCATTCCTCCGCCCCGAACCCACAGTAAGCAGAAGATGTACCCAGCAGTGCAGGCAAGAGGGTGGGGACCTGCTTCCCCAGGGGTGTAGCGGCCACCGTGTTTCCTAGTCCGGTAGTTGTGGTGGGACGTACCACCATTGGGGACTTCTGCAATGTCATCGTCAAGGTAGAGGGGGTGGAATGTTTGGCCCTGGTCGACACGGGCTCTACAGTAACCCTGGTGAGACCAGACATACTACCTGTTGGGGTGCGGGTGGAGCCGACCTTTGTCCAGCTACGGACTGTCACGGGGGAGCTAGCCCCCATGTTAGGGAAGTGTCGGGTGTCTGTGACTGTGGGGGGGAGAACTGTGGGGTGTCCGGTGTGGGTAGCAGCGGTACAGGACCCCTGTATACTAGGAATGGACTTTTTGAAAAACTGTGGGGCTCAGTTGGACTTAGCTTCGGGCACTTTGAGGCTGTCGGGGGGGCCCACAGTGGGAATGTCGCCTACGGGAGGGCCAGCAGGGGGCAGGGCTGTCCCTCCGTCTTCCTCCAAGCTTGCCGAAACTCCACTGGTCGTCCCGGCTGCTCCCTTGGTCGTTGTTCCATCCCAGCAGCTGTCTCCGGCGGCAACGACCTTCACTCCCCATAATGGTGCAAGCACAGGCATCCCAGTAGCCCAAAACACACTGGCTCCTTCACCCCATCAGCCCGACGGGGGAAGGAGGAAGTTATCGACGCCCGTTGAGGCTGTGTGGCTGAAAAACTGTCAAGGTCTGGACGAGGGACAACAGAGACAATTAAAGCAGCTGCTGTTTGACTTTAAAGATAGCTTCGCTTGGGGGGAAGATGAGGTAGGGCAAACGCACCTGGTTCAGCACAACATCGACACTGGGGACAACCAACCCATTAAAATTCGGGCCCGTCGCATTCCCCTTGCCAAGAGGGAAGCAGCAGCCACAGCTATTGCTGACATGTTGCGGGCTGATTTCATTGAGCCATCAGACAGCCCGTGGTCCGCGCCGGTCGTCATGGTGCCTAAGAAAGGGGGTAAACTTAGGTTTTGTGCGGACTACAGGGGCCTAAATTCTGTCACCATTAAAGACTCTTACCCCATACCGAGGATCGATGAGTCGCTAGACCACGTCAGAGGGTCCTCGTGGTTCTCTTCCCTTGATCTGCGCAGTGGCTACTGGCAGGTGCCCTCTCGCCTGGGGCACGTGGAAAACGGCCTTCTCCACGGATAGGGGCCATTGGCAGTTCAAGGTGCTGTGCTTCGGGCTTTGTAATGCTCCTGCCACCTTTGAGAGGCTCATGGACAGAGTGCTGGCGGGGGTTCCGAGAGACGAGTGTGTCGTGTACCTAGACGACATATTGGTACACGGCACGTCGTTTGAGGGGGCACTGGGGGCACTTAGGCGAGTGCTGGAGAGGATCTCGGGGCGGGCTAAAATTACACCCGGAAAAGTGCCATTTCATGCAAAGGGAGTTGGCGTTCCTGGGTCATCAGCTGGGTGGTGAGGGTATCAGCACGTTGCCAGACAAAGTGGAGGCTGTGAGGGGGTGGCCAATTCCAAAGGAAAAAAAAAGAGGTTAAGAGCTTCCTGGGTCTGGCATCCTACTATCGTAGGTTTGTGAAAGGGTTTGCGGGGATAGCAGCTCCTTTGAACCACCTTCTCAAGAAGGACACTGTCTTTCAGTGGACCGAAGAGCACCAGCGGGCGTTTGAGGCCCTCAAACGTGCCCTGGTGGAGGCCCCTGTCCTGTCCTCACCAGACCCAAACCGTCCGTTTATTCTGGACACCGATGCAAGCAATGAGGGCTTGGGGGCCGTGCTGGCTCAGCGTGGTTCTGACGGGGAGCACGTAGTAGCTTATTACAGCAGAACTTTTGATAAGGCTGAAAAACGCTACTGCGTGACAAGGAGGGAGCTTTTGGCTGTCGTGGCAGCAGTACGCCATTTCAAGTACTACCTGGGGGCCTGCCGTTTGTGGTGCGGACGGATCACTCCGCCCTGCAGTGGCTTCTCTCCTTCAAGGAGCCAGAGGGTCAGATCGCCCGCTGGTTGGAGGAGCTGCAACCCTACGACTTCCAGGTGGAGCACAGGGCCGGCCTTCGCCACAGCAATGCAGACGCCTTGTCCCGCCGCCCGTGTGCTGAGGACGGCTGTGGGTACTGCGCCAAACGGGTGGAGCGAGAGAGGGAACTGTGCATGGAGGAGGGAGTCACCGCCACGGTGAGTCAGCTGAGGGTGACAGAGTGCCGGGAGCTTGAGGCTGTGGACGTCGGGGGAGTGGAGGCGTCGCCAGGAGGAGGACGCAGAGCTGCGTCCTGTGCTGGGGGTGGGTGGAAGAGAGAAGACGACCGCCATGGGGGGAAGTAGCCCCTCTATCACCAGTCACCAAAGGCCTCTGGGCTAAATTCTCAGTCCTTAGAGTGGCTGAGGGAGTGCTCCAGAGGGGGTGGAAAAAGCCAGCTACTGGAGAAATGACGTGGCAGGTAGTGGTTCCCAAAAGGCTGCAAGGGAGCGTGTTACAGCAGCTTCACGGGGGAGTAGGCGCAGGGCATTTTGGGGTCTCCAAAACGTTAAAGCGCGTACGTAAAGGCTTCTATTGGGCCAGGCACAGGAGGGATGTGGAGGACTTTTGCAGGCAGTGCGATGAGTGTGCTGCTAAGAAAGGACCTCCAGGTCAGTCACACGCCCTCCTACAACAATTCCCAGTAGGGGAGCCCATGGGGGAGACTGGGGGTAGACATAGTTGGACCGTTTCCAATCACAGACAGCGGTAACAGGTGGATTCTAACTGCTATGGACTACTTCACCAAGTGGCCAGAGGCTTACGCTCTCCCAGACCAGGAGGCAGAAACAGTAGCTGATGCATTGGTAGGGGAATAATCAGTCGGTTCGGGGTGCCACAGTCTATACACAGCGACCAGGGGAGAAACTTTGAGTCACGGGTGTTCTCAGAGTTGTGTAGACGGTTAGGCGCGGAGAAGACGCGCACTACTCCGCTTCATCCCCAGAGTGATGGGCTGGTGGAAAGATTTAACAGAACATTAGCACAACAGCTGGCTATCGTTACCTCAAAACACCAGAGAGATTGGGACACCCACTTACCGTTTATTCTCATGGCATGTAGGTCGGCTGTTCAGGAATCGACTGCGTGCTCCCAGCGCTACTAATGTTAGGTCGTGAGTTGCGCACCCCAGCCGAACTGACGTTTGGCCACCCTCCTGATAACGACGACGGGGTTTTGCCTGGCCCGAACTATGTTCGTCGACTGCAGAACCGGTTAGAAGCGGCTCACACCTTCGCAAGAGAGCAACTCGAGAACGCAGGAATGCGCCAAAAGCGCCACTATGACTCACGCGCTAGGGGGAGGCACTTTGGAGCGGGAGAACGAGTGTGGCTTCACAACCCCACGCGCAAGAAGGGGCGGTGCCCAAAGTTGGACAGTGCCTGGGTGGGGCCGTGCCTGGTGATAGAGAGAGTGGGGGAGGTGACGTACCGGGTGGAGGTTCCCCACGGGGCAGGAAGGTGGTGGTCCACCGGGACCGATTGGCGCCCTACAGAGGGAGGAAAACGGTAGGGAATGGAAGTGAGGACTCTGATGTGAGCACACGGGGACAGTCTAGCGAGGAGACTCTAATGCAAGCTGAGCCTGGGACGGGGCTGCCTCTTCGGGGGTGCTGGAAATGACATTGGGGCAGATGAGTGTTCTGGGGGTCCACCAGTGGGAGTCAAGGGGAGGCACAAGAGACTGATGCGACCTCCGGGTCGTTTTAAGGATTTTGTTTTGTAACCCTAGGGGCTAGGGTTTAGAAAGGAGGGGGCTATGTAACGACCCTGTATTGTGTTCTGTGTTCATGGATGTGTTATCGTTCTCATTGGTACTAGCAGGGGTTAAATATGCCAGGACAGATGGAAAGGTTGGGGGGTATGATGGGTAATCCCGCGGGATTTTGGGAATGATTAAATAGGGGTTACGGTCTCATATCTCTGCTCTTCGGTTCGGGACCCTTGATTTTGACATGTTCTATTTGTGTATGTTCGAGGTTTAGCGGCGTGGGTTGTGGCCTGAACAATAGCCCATTTAGGAATAAACCTGTGTTCTGCCTGTACACCTGGTGCCCGTCTCTCTTTTACTTTATGACCCAGCTGGGTCATTACAATATTTATTCCCACAGTAACTCTTTATGGATCCATCCAGTTGTGGTTAAGAAAACAGTGCATATGTGGTGGGCTATGCGAAGTAGTAACGTGCGCTGCCTAGCAACCATCAAGAGTTTAAGACCGTAGTGCGTGCCAATGCCGCCTCAGCATTTTGGCTACATTTCATATTAAACTGTAGGCAGAACTTTAACACATTCATGATTAGGTCGATTTTCTGCCATGAACTTCCCAAGGCTTACCCGTATTAGGGAAGCCTGGTTCTCGACGAGGCCCTTAGACTCTAAAGGGTTACAATACACATTTATTTAGTAAAACGACAGGTGCTGCTGATAATACTGCCATCGACGTCGAGGCAGAGGAGATGTATGTGTAGCCCATATATCTGATGCTGTCTGGCCAAAAAAAGGTATGGCATGTCTTACATGGGCTATATAGTAAAACAGAGGGGCGCTGTTTCGCTTGCTTCGATGCTTTCTCCGCTGAGATAGTTTCAGCCACTTGCGAATTGAAGGAAAAAAGTTGGCGGGTGCACAGCGCACTGTTCAGATGCTGGAATTATTTTGGATAAACGTGCGAAGGTAACCTACTTTTTGAAGTGATTTGTTTAACAAGCAGATAAAACATCATGACTGGATGTGTTCATGGCACATTAAAATGTAATGCATTTTTATAGTTAATTACATGTCTTTACTATAAAACCCAATTAAAGAAAATGGTGCATGCGCATAAGAGTGGAGGGGGCCTCAGACTGGCTCTGCCTGAGGCTCCAAATCACTAGGTCTGCACCTCCCGCGCTCTCTTTTTCTCTCACTCATTCACTCTCTTCCCCCCACCTATTTTCTCTTTCTTTTCCTCCTCTCTTTCCTCCCTCTCAGATGAAGTGCAGGTCTGCTGCCCCCGGTGGCCACCTGGTGTCGGTGCATAACAAACAGCCAACGCTGACCTGCTTTGCGTGGTGATGACGATGAATGCTTCAAACTCTTCCTGGTAGGAGAGGAAGGGTGATGGAGAGAGGGGGTGAAGGGAGATTAATGAATGTGGGGAAGAGAGTAAGGGAAGAAGCATTATGCCAAACGCCCTCACATCAGGCTAGGAGGTGTGGTGGCCGAACAACGATGCTGAGATGCTGTGTTGACAAGGAATCCGCTGACACTGTACTTGATTATAAAGGTTTATTATATCAAGGATTTCAGCATCAATTTACAGATTTCTGCAGAATCTGGAGAGCAACAAACCCAATCTCAAATATGATCACTCTCTTCGTCCCTTTGTTCAAACATGGTATATATACCCTATGTAACATAAGATGGCGTGTTTTGAATAGACCAATCCCTGGCCTCCACATATCCCAATGTCCACCATCTTAGGGGGCCCCTATAGTAACACTTTCCAGATGTTTCAGCACAGCAGAGCAAAGTTCATTTAATCAACAATATGAAAACCTCAGCCAAAGCTATAAATGTTCAGATACTCCAGAGGCTTCAAACTCTTCCAGGTAGGAGAGGAAGAGTGATGGATGGAGAGAGGGAGTGATGAAGAGCGGACAGAGTGGATAGTGGGTGGATGGAGGAGGGAGGTAAATGAGTGTGGGAGGAAAGCGTGACATGTTCGGTAGAAGGGGAAAGAGAGAGGCTTTGCAGCACAATATGTAACTTTGAACATGACTTCTATCTTAATATCTACATTTACAGTATTCAGACCTCTTGACCTTTTCCACATTTTGTTACGTTACAGCCTTATTCTAAAATGGATTCAATTGTTTTTTTTCCTCATCAATCTACACACTACCCCATAATGACAAAAACAGGGCTTTAGAAAGAAAAAAAACAGAAATATCACATTTACTTAACTATTCAGACCCTTTACTCAGTACTTTGTTGAAGCACCTTTGGCAGTGATTACAGCCTCGAGTCTTCTTGGGTATGACGCTACAAGCTTGGCACACTTGTATTTGGGGAGTTTATCCCATTCTTCTCTGAAGATCATCTCAAGCTCTGTCAGGTTGGATGGGGAGCGTCGCTGTACAGCTATTTTCAGGTCTCTCCAAAGATGTTAGATCGGGTTAAAGTCAGAGCTCTGGCTGGGCCACTCATGGACATTCTGAGACTGTTTTTCATCAAGGATCTCTCTTTACTTTGCGCCGTTCATCTTTCCCTCGATCCTGACTAATATCCCAGTCCCTGTTGCTGAAAAACATCCCACAGCATGATGCTGCCACCACCATGCTTCACCGTAGGGATGGTATTGGCCAGGTGATGAGCGGTGCCTGGTTTCCTCCAGACGTGACGCTTGGCATTCAGGCCAAAGAGTTCAATCTTGGTTTCATCAGACCAGATAATCTTGTTTCTCATGGTCTGAGAGTCCTTTAGGTGCCTTTTGGCAAACTCCAATTGGGCTGTCATGTGCCTTTTACTGAGGAGTGGCTTCCGTCTGGCTACTACCAAAAAGGACTGATTGGTGGAGTGCTGCAGAGATGGTTGTCCTTCTGGAAGGTTCTCACATCTCCACAGAGGAACTCTGGAGCTCTGTCAGAGTGACCATCGGGTTCTTGGTCACCTCCCTGACCAAGGCCCTTCTCCCTCGATTGCTCAGTTTGGCCGGGTGGCCAGTTCTAGGAAAAGTCTTGGTGGTTCCAAACTTCTTCCATTTAAGAACGATGGAGGCCACTGTGTTCTTGTCTTGAGGACCTTCAATGCTGCAGATATTTTTTGGTACCCTTCCCCAGATCTGTGCCTCGACACAATCCTGTCTCTGAGCTCTATGGACAATTCCTTCGACCTCATGGCTTGGTTTTTGCTCTGACATGCACTGTCAACTGTGGGACCTTATATAGACAGGTGTGTGCCTTTCCAAATCATGTCCAATCAATTGAATTTACCACAGGTGGACTCCAATCAAGTTGTAGAAACATCTCAATGATGCTCATTGGAAACAGGATGCACCTGAGCTCAATTGTTGAGTCTCATAGCAAGGGTCTGAATACTTATGTAAATAAGGTATTTCAGTTTTTTTTTTTTTATATACATTTGTAAAAATGTCTAAAAATCTGTTTTCACTTTGTCATTATGGGGTATTGTGTGTATATTGATGAGGAAAATGTTTTATTTAATCAATTTTAGAATAAGGCTGTAATGTAACAAAATGTGGAAAAAGTGAAGGGGTCTGAATACTTTCCAAATGCACTGTACATATTTTCTCACCACCTGTCTTTCTATCGCTCCCCTCGCTCTTCCTCTATCCACCTCTCTCTCTCTCTCTCTCTCTCTCTCTCACTCCCTCCTTCTCTAAGTCTGATAAGTTTGTGTGGACTGACGGCTCCAACTGGAACTTCGATGCGTGGACCTCAAGGGGAGCCCATCGCCCGCTGGATGAACCACGAGGACTGTGTGGAGATGAACTGGAGCAGTAAGAGATGGAAAGAGGGATGGAGGGAGGAGTGATTGGAAGGAGAGCGGGATGGATGGTTTTTACTTGCAATGGCTGTGATATATGTTTGTTTTTACCTACCTTAGTTGAATGCACTGGCTAACTGCTAAAATGACAAAAACGTGAAAGAAACATTTCATGGAAG